>NW_006286587.1:11785921-11810745 GCF_000327345.1 Myotis davidii
ACCCAGTTCTATTTTAACTACCCCACCCCCACCCCAAAGGGGTGCTGATGCACTGAGAAGTCTGAGAAACACTGCTCCACATTCCTCCAGACAGAAAGCACTGGGTCCCAGGGAAGGCAGTTTCCCAGAACTAAATTTTCACATGAATAAAACATGCTCTCTCTGCTCAAAGGTGTGTGGTTTCTGCCATTATGAATTATTTTCACGTGAAATAAATGGAATAATATGTTGAAATTTATTCTGGTACAATTTCAAATAGCTATTAAGTAAACATTTGGTGAAATAAAACCATTATTAGATTTCTGCCTTTTTAAAAGATAGATAAAAGACTAATAGAAAGCACTGTTGTTTTTATAGTTGATAGTACACTTAGGAATGCTTGTCAGTTTTCATCCTCTATAGGGTGATAATTTGAGTAAGGGAACAATTTTGTAAAGCATTCATACTGAATTGTGGAAAACCCATACATTGATTTCATCCTAAACTTCAAAATTCCAAACCAGAATCTTAAAATATTTATTTCACCACTTAAACCAGCATGTTTCCACACTAAAGGAGCAACTATTTCAAAGAGGATACAGGATAGAAACACAAAGATTAAGATTTTTACTTCCTATGATAATGTGGGGCTGCTTGCAACTTCAGATGTTCATGTATTGAATGACCCCTCCCTGAGGGCACCTGTACCCCCTACAGATACATCCTTAACCAGTGATTTCCGGAAGAGCAATGTGGATAAAGCAACGGAAGCACTTACTTAGATATTCCTCCTTTAATTTAGCTCAAATACCCACCATTTATTCAGATCTACAGAAATGAGATAAAATTTTCTATTTTCCTCTGTGTAATTGTCTTTAGCCTCAATTTTACATCGTGCCTCTCATGAAACCACTCCATCCATCTTCGTTTTGTCAACTCCTAAAGGGAAGGCCTTTTGTCTTCTGAACACGCTAATGTATTCCCTCTCCACAATATTGACCTTTGTAGGTACTCAGCAAACATTAATTGATGACAGAGATACCGAAGAGCTTTTGATTTTATTTCTGGAATGATTCCTCTTTGAATGACTCAAAGAACATTTTTAATATACTTTCTATTCTTCAACAAAAAAAGCAAAACAATGTTTCTTCTTGCCAGTTCAGATTTAACATCTGCATCGAGCACAATTTGTGCCTGTTTTAAACAAATTAGTAGACATACCAGTTATCTCAATTCAGAAACATAAATGACAATACAGAGAAAGAGATATTTTAGGGCTTAAAGTTAACGATAACACACAGTTGTCATTGTGTTTAAGACAGTGAGAGAGCTCAAAGAAACCCCACTGTAATTCTACTATACTAACTTTATTCTACTCTACCACACCATAATTTTCCCATTTATGTATAGACTTGAGGTTATGTGCACACCTGAAAACTAGTGTAATCCATGGCCAATTCACCAACATAGGTCAACTAGTAGAATAGCCATAAGCATCGCCATAAGTTGATTCCTGGCCCTACTTACACCATGAAGTCATTGAAGGTCTTTGGGAAAGCTGCTTGATTCCCATTTGTTGATTCCATAATAAAAAAAAATGCCATATTAATATATTTCTTATTATTGTCATTCCATAATGGTTATTGATTGTAAGCAGGATGCTTTGTGTCTCTGTGAGGCTCTGCACCTTCCCCAGGGATGACCGTGCTAATGAACAGTGTTTGTAAACTATTTGGAAATCCTTGGATTAAAACTAACTGTATCAGAGTAAAAGTACTTGTATTAACATGCCATATGGGAGAACCATATGTTACCTATTAAGAGGGTATGTGTGGTATTTAAAATAGCTCTTTGGGGTATTGTCCTGTGCTATTTTTAACCAAGATATGCCACAGCAAGTTTTAGTAGCCCAGGGTCACACCTTCAGTAGGGAAATCTGCCGAGTTCAGCCCCTCAGCAGGCATTTGTTGAGTGCCTTATTGAACACTTGGCACTCTACCTACATTCATACAAAATATCGAGAAGGGACAGTTGCATGTTCTTCTCTCATATGTGTCCTTTTCTCAACATGTGTCACACTTAGGTCTCCCCTGACAAATATGTATTCTTGAAAACATCAGGTTCAATGATTTCCTCTTCCCTTTGCTGGACAAGTATGCTGTTTGGGGACATTCCTAGAAAAATACAAGACCAAGATGATTGTCTTCTCTGCCCCATAATTGAAGATCAACTTGTACGTCTTACATTCTCTCTGTGAATGGGGCATGATTGTAATACCATTTGATTTTATTCTGAGTAGAACTGGTTCTGGCAACCAGGACAGCACTGCTCAGCATTCCCGCCAACTGACTATCCATGCCCCACTATCTTCTTAAGAGGTACTATCTTCTTAAGAGGTATTCAGTCTCTCTAGTCTGGATAACTATTTTATAACAAGTTCACAGATAATATTCACTAGCCTGGGGAAGGGATTCCTTCTCTTAACTAACTGCCCCAGTAAGAACACAAAATGGTTGCCCTGACCGGCTTGCCTCAGTGGATAGAGAGTCGGCCTGCTGACTGAAGGATCACAGGTTCTATTCCGGTCAAGGGCATGTACCTTGGTTGCGGGCACATTCCCAGAAGGAGGTGTGCGGGAGGCAGCTGATCGATGTTTCTCTTTCATCATTGTTTCTAACTCTCTATCCCTCTCCCTCCCTCTCTGTAAAAATTCAATAAAATATATATTTTTTTAAAAAAGAACACAAAATGGTGATAGATATAGCATAACAAGAGCCTGGGTTCTATGTCTGTCTCACACATCAGATGAACCTTGTATTTCATAAGTAATCTATATTCCATGAGTATATGTCTAATAGACTTGACTAGAAGATAATTTCTCTTTTTTTCTTCCTGATTGATTTGTGAGGTAGCCATATAAGGCCAAGTACGGGAAGAGCATATTTCATTAATTCACAAATATTATTGAACACCTACCATATGGCCCTTCTAAGTACTTAGGAGACATCAATCAAGTAATGACATAAACAAAGATGCTTGCCTTGGAGACATTTACACTCAAATGGGAACAGACAGACAGGAACAATGACTATAATACCTATCTAAATTCTATGGAAGGTGATAGTGGGGGGGGGCGGGGTGACAAAAATAAAAAGTAGATTAGGATAAGAAGAATGGAGTGGGTGTGAATGGGGAGATGAGACCTAATTGGAAAGGGGACAGGTGAGCCCAGACTTGAAGGACCTGGGGAAAGCACTCCAGGCAGGGGTATGGGCGGTAGAAAGATCAGGAAAGCAGAGACCTAGTGTGCTGGAGGAATAGCACCCTAGCCTAGTGCAGCTGGAGCAGAGGAAGTGGGAGGAGTCTAGAAAGAGGTCAGGGCAGGAAAACAATAGAAGTCTCCAGCACATAGGGCCTTGATGCCTTTAGGTTTTTAGAGCATTTGGCAGGGAAATGGTATGATTTGACTAACATTTCAAGACAAACAATTTAGCTTCTTAGTTGAGAATAGACTTTGAGGACAGAGCTGAAGGAGGAAAGCATGATTGGAGTCATTATCACAACCCAGGAGAGAGGGATGGAGGCTGGCCCAGGGGTGATGAAAGCAGATGGACTTGAACTCCGTGTGCTCCCTGAACATCACTACATTTGACTTTTAGGAGCCATTATGTGTGATCAAAGAGATGTGACATTTTAAAACTAATCCACCATTTAATGAGGTTCAACCAGAGGCTCAATAGACACCAGGTGCTTTTTCTACATCGAGAACGACAATATGTTTCAAGCAAAAAAATAATAATTACTGCTTAGGGGAAAATGACAGTTCTTTCTCAGTCCTATGACCCCAAGGATTTTAGGACTGTGCTGGGTACTGAGGACAACACAGGAACAGCGAGGGCATCTCTCTTACAATTTAGCTCTCAAGGGTCAGAAGAGGTCACAGAAATGTTTAAGGCAAGAAAGAGAGACCTCAGGCTTTGGCATATCTGGATCTGAGGTTAAATCCCAGCTCTGCTACTAATTGTGGGACTTCAGGGAACTTGACACTCTGCAACCTTGATTTCTTCATCTCTAAAAATGTAGATAAAAGTCCAACTCAGAGAACTGTTACAATGTCATGGTAATTGCACTTAAAGGGTCATGTGAGGCATGAGAATAATGAGGCAGCCAACTCAGGAACTTACTTTCCGAAGATGAATCTATTAAAATTACTCAATCAGCTGATGAGTTCCAGAACACAATGTTTCAAACTAACCTTCCCTGATCCCTCCTTCCTTCCCTTCCCTCCCTTCCCTCCCTTCCCTTCTTCCCTTCCTTCCTTCCTCTTTTCCCTCCTTCCCTCTTTCCTCTTTCTTCCCTCCCTTCCTTCCCTCCTTCTGCCTCTCCTCCCCCCTTCCTTTCTTCCTTCCTTTCCTTTTTTCTTAAAGCCATAAGGTAGAGTTTAGCAAGGTCGGTGTTCACATTGAAGGGGGCGGGTGAAAGAGATGCAAAATACCCAGCACAGAGCTTGGCTAGGGATGGGGAAGCTTGACTGTTTCAGATTAAAGGGGACTAAAGAGACATGACAGCTAAATGCAGTGTGTGATCCCCGGTTGCTATAAAAGATATTATTGGAAATTGTTCAAACTTGTTTGCACCATAGTTATGGAAGAGAATGTCCTTGTTTGTAGAAAATATACTAAAGTATTCAAGGCTGATAGGGGTGATTAGGGGTTGATTACGTCCCAAATTTGCTCTCAAATGGTTCAGGAAAACAAAGTTTCTTGTAACTTTCTGTTGTTTAAAATTATGCCCAAATAAAAATACCTTTAGCATTAAAGAAATAAGTCTGGAGTTACAGCATTGCACCCACTTGGTTTAAGTGTCAGAAGAGGTCAATTCTCCATATTCTCAGTGTTCTGTGTTAATCTATATGAGACTATAGTGTAGTTCTTCTGCTATTTTCATATTATCATTTTCCCACATTTTTGCTGACCGATAATGAAAATATCTTACCCATACACAAATATTAGTTACATTTCCAAGGAAGCAATATTGGGTGCTGGCATCAGCTGGTTGAGTTGAAATCCAGCTGCCAGCACCTGCTAGCAGTGGGCCCTTAGGCACGTTACTTAACATCACTGCACTTTCGTTTCCATATTCATGAAACGTGGATAATAATGATGTCAACCTCATTGAGTTCTCAGAATTAAATTTGATAATCATTTCAAAGCATGTAGACACCGAGTAGAACATAACTAATATTCAATAAATGTTAGCTAGTATCTTGCTGCCTACAAGGCTCTATCAAATAAAATATAAACATCACGGTTGGCAGTACATCCTCTTTGACAGCATGCTCCCCTTACATAAGGTACATTTATTTTTCAAGTGTGTATCCTCTAGCGAGTTTTAAAATATGACAGATGAAAATGTAGCTGGTTGTCAAAATACAAAATTAAAGACTAAATTTTTATAAATAAAAAGTTCTAATTAAAAAAAATCTTTGAGCCCTCCTGCCTTGAGAAAAAATAATATTATAGTATTTGTATTGATCAGCTATTTTACAATGATACTGTGTGACAAATCACCCCAAAATGCAGTGCCTTACCACAAAAACATCTATTCTCATGATCACAGGTGGTGCAGGTTGGCTATGCTCAGTTGATGTAGGTAGTGCTCTGTTGGGCAGCACATTTTCAAGGTGTGAGTTGTCTGGGCTTAACTCCAAACTGTGGCTCAGGTTGAAATCTGCGCCATAATATTTCTCCTCTTCTTTAAACCAGTGCTAAAGGGCATTTCTTATCACAGCAAGTGTCAGAAGCACAAGCACCAGGTTCAATTATGCAGCACATTTAAGCCCCTTGCTCACATCATGCCCACTAATATTTCATTAGTCAAATCAAGTCACTTGGGGTCAAGTCCAACATCAATGGAGTGGGAAGTATTCTCTGCCTACAGTGGGAGGACACTGAGATGTATAATACATTGCAGGAGACTGAAGAATTGGAGTCTATAATCCAATTTGCAATCCACAGTGTTTGATTGGCCTGTGCTCTGTCCATGTCCAGAAATCTCGGGAGTTTTGTAAGAAATGGCAACAGTGCGCCAGCAGGCAGCAAGCAGCAAGCAGCAGGTTGTTTCCGCAGCTGTAAGGAGGGATTTGCTCTGATTTACTTCCCAACCCACACACAGTTCACAAAAGGAACTACAGATATCAGGAAAGTAATCTGTGGCCATGACATTGAGATGTTGCTCTTGCAAAACTTTTCTATATAGAATGACACATGGACTGCATACTTAGCTTCCAAACAGTGGTATATTCCTTCCACTTACATGAATTCACTTTATAGCAGGAGTCTCTCATTTTTATTTTTATAAAATTTCGGATATATCTTGCATATAGTATATGCTCAATATATATGGGTTGAAATTGTGAGAAGTGTTAATATTGGAGAAACAAAAATAATGCCACCCCTAGAATTCTCACAGGTCACTGTGGTCTTGAGCATAGGAAAATAAAGCATCATGTGACACGTCAATGCCGTGGAAATTTATGTTCTGAAGTAAATAATCACCTTTTGGTGTATTAACAGAGAATTCAGCTCCTCTAGGACTTTCTTTTTTAGCTAACAAAATAGTATGTTACTCTCATGTATTTCTTCACATTTATTATACACCTTTTTTTTTTTTTTAAATTTCAGAGAGGAAGGGAGAGATAGAAAAATAAATGATGAGAGAGAATCATTGATTGGCTGCCTCCTGCATGCCCCTTACTGGGGATTGAGCCCACAACCCAGGCTCGATCAGAATTGAACCCGAGACCTTTCAGTCCATAGGCTGACGCTCTATCCACGGGGCCAAACCAACCAGGGCTATTATATGCCTTTTAAACCCTTCTAAAAACCAAACATTTAGATTCCCCACTCCACTCAGCTTTATTGTTTATGTGCTTCCTGTGAAGATAACTAGACAGACAAGGCTGAAAAAAGAAAGCTTGTCCTTATAAAATCCTTAGGGGTAACTGTGTAATGAGATTCTTTTTTCCTACCAGTAGAAACCCACTGTTTCACTAAGAACTCACCCATTTGAGGCATTTAAAATGGATGGAAAGTTATAAGGCAGCCAAACTGTCCTTTTAAAAGAGTGAAATGAATGCTAAGCTAATTGCCCAAAAATGCATCAAATGGGTTTTGAAAACAAGACTTCTAAACTGGGTCCCCCTGCTGGATTTGCAGATGCATGTCTTTGCAAATTGGTGAAAGCAGTATCCCTGACTCTTTTCATTTGAGGGCATGTGACTCCAATGACAAATCCAGCATTCTTCTAGGATGCATGTTCTCCCTGATAAACATGCAAAGTGTCTCTTGAGTTTTCTGCCCAAAGGCAGAAATGCTGTAACCAGAACACTGTTTGGCCAAGACTCAAAGTGGAAAACAAAAGCATGCCACTCAGTGGCTACATGAGGGAATGAGAGGGCATGGAGGATAAAGGTAAAAACTCACTAACAATAGACTAGGAAGACAGCCAGACTGGTTTGTGTTGACTCGGGGGTCTGCCCATGAATTTACTTTTCATGAATTTAGAACTGCTGGAACCAATTTCTCACTTTCCTATGACTTAATTGTTCTCTCTCCCTTCCTCTCTTCACAAGAAAGTGTTTTACCCACACTCCTTAGGAGATGTGGTAACTAGACTAATTTTAAAGCCAACCTGTCACTGTAAACTTCAAGCCTATGGTGAAGTTCGTGTTAAAAAGCCTGTCTGTTGAGTGAGACAGATAAGTTGGCAGATTTTTCCTCTTTGACTCAGCCTGTTTGATGAGAGGAAGAGGGGACATACTGACCTATGTTTTGAAACGTGCTCCTGCACTAACTTGCCTCATTAAGGGAGCAAGAGCAGCTGGGGTGGCTGTTTCCTTCCCAGGACAAAAGCCAATGCCGTAGCCCACTCAGAGAGCCAGAGAGAAAATGTCATATCATCACGTGGTCATTGTAAAAATGCGATGGAGAACATTGGATTTAGGTAGCTACAGAGCTGCCCCAGATCCTCATATTAAAAGTTTGACGGTGTCCCCTAAGTTGTCCTCCAATGCAAGGCAGAGGTGATTCTACCCATACTCAAGTATCCAATGATAGCATTTCTTCCCCACTGAGTGTCACTCTTTTTATTCATTTACTTTTGTCATTCTATTATAAACTTTTCCTTTCATCCA
Source organism: Myotis davidii (assembly GCF_000327345.1). Classification (NCBI taxonomy): domain Eukaryota; kingdom Metazoa; phylum Chordata; class Mammalia; order Chiroptera; family Vespertilionidae; genus Myotis; species Myotis davidii. The sequence goes on from NW_006286587.1 coordinate 11,794,095, forward strand.
GGTCAATTCTGAATGTTTTCCCACTTGCAACTCTCTTCACTGTTATTTTACAGCGCTGCTTGGGAAAATGTTTCCCATTGCTTCTCTGAGGCTCTTGTTTTAGCTCTGCTAGTTGAGATTTCTGGGGAAAATTCACGATCCTCTTGCCTCTGGATGAAGAGTTAATAGTAATAGCAGATGGTGGGTCAAAGCACTCCAACAAAACAAGGTTAAGTGATCTGGGCCTGGCTGCGGGTCAGGAATTTTAACAGGGCTCAGCTGGGTGATTCTTCTGCTCCTTGTGTCTTTGGCTGAGGCCCTCATTTCAGCTGCATTCAGCTGGCAGCTGGGCTGGGTTAGAGGCTATAAGAAGGCTTCACTCATAGGTCTGGCTCCTTGGTGCTCTGCCCTGTGGCCCTTCACTCTCTCTATTTGGTAGGCTAGCCCGTGTGTCTTTACAGCATGACAGCTGGCTTCCCAAAGGGAGAAAGTGGATGCTACTAGCTCTCAGTGCCCTTCGCTCAGAGGGCCTACATCACCTCCATGTTTCATTGGTCTAAGTTACAGCACCAGTCCGGATTCAAGGTAAGGGAAGAGAGATTCCACTTCCCGATAGACAAAGGATACAGTAATGTATGCTGGTAGTGTCTGCGTCTCTGTTTTCTGTACTTTAACTACATGTTTTATATTTTGTTTCTGTGTCTTTATATAAATTTATCATTAAAAAAATTTTCCAAACTAAAAGAGACTTGGAAAGCCTCCCAGTAATGAGTTATAAAATATGCCTTTATTTGCCTTTGAAAAGTTTGTTTTTCTAACATAAATTCAGAGAAATATATTATATATTTTAAGCTTAAAGAAAATGTTAGTTTCTAGTGGATAGCCATCATTGCAGCTGCCCAGTTATTTATTTTTCAAGGATTTATGTGTGATAGCATAAACTGGACCATCATAATTTGTTCAAGACAAAATATTTCATAGCGTAGATATGTTAGGCTTTGATGTATATGTTAAATAAAAATAGATATTTTTACAATATATTTCAAACAGGAAAATAAAGGGCATAGAAACTTAACCAAGTTTTCTTACACAGTGTATATTGCTTGAGTCAAGGGAGAAAAGATTGGATTTAAAATCTGTATTGCATTTTGGGAAATGCTGTGCGAGAAGAGAGATGTTACTAGAACTGCTGAGTGAATTTTGTTTACTGCAGTTCAACATCTCATCAAGCAAATCGTGTGGAAGGGAGGAGTATAAATGCACCTTTTTATGTAGGTAATTTTTCTGTTTCATACCTCTGATTCATCTCTCTGCCTTGCTTTATGGGGAGTCATGCTACATTGGTTACAATTAATTTCAGTGCTGCATATTAGCCATAAAGAGATATTTTATAAGTTGAGTTGATGTAATGTTTTCCCTCTGTGGTTTTCTTGAAAGATGAGAACGGTCCAGAGGAAAAGCCAAGCGTGGAAGAAATGGAAGGGCCGAGCCAAGAAGCAGGTGGGCTCAGATTTCTTTTGAAGAGTCTCCTAGGCCTCATCCACAGAGGTGAACAATGACTTTACTCAGTACTGTTTTCTGAAAATGCTTCTACTTTTTTAACTTCACTTTCATTCAGGTCTCCCTCAGGAAGCCACCAACTCTATTAACTCAGAGTCACAGGGCTTCCTCTCAGAAGGGGACATTGTCATGTCTCATTCGCCGATTCCATTTTTCTTCCATGTAATTACAGCTTGCTTAGCAGAGATCGAAGAGGGATGAGCAGAGGTTGCAGTGTCAAGTCAGAGCGTGGCTGATTTAGGGCAGGTTTAAATGAGCAGAGGTGATTTGGGCGGGGGGAAGAAAGAAATGAAAAATGTTTAAAGGAATGAAGTGAGAGCCTTCCCCTCCACAATGAGTGGAGTGTTCTTTACTGTTTTGCATGACATTTTGAAGAGCCACCTGTCTGGTTATTTCTCTGCGTGTTGTGGGAGGTCGCGTCGCTGAGCCTGACCACCCCACACACAAAGCTGAAGTGAGATCCGAAGGCTTCTTGACATCCCCTCTGTTCACCACAGAACAGATGTATCAATTGAATGTTTACAGATCTTCAACCGTAGATTACAAACTGAACATTTAAAAAATGTTCAAAAGACTCCAAAGAGATTGTGATCACCTTCAAGGTATCATCTCTTTTCTACCCATTTTGTACTCAGGCGCGCTCTCCTTTAAAAACAATAGACACAATTATGCAGCAATCAACACAAGCGCCCAGACTAAAATACCCTCTTCTCTAGTTTGCAGGTCATTCTCCCAGTTTTCATGAGCCCGTGGTGCTGGGGTGGAGGGGGGCGGGGGGTGCATTTTTGAAATAGTGGCTCTATCTAATGTGTGCCAGGCACATCCTGGGCCCTCTGCTGAAATCTTGGAAATAAACCAGGTGGTGGGATAAGTTTTGCAATGGAAACTTCCTACATTAACCTTGGAACTTTAGCAAGAGAACTGGAGGCTTTTATTATTGACCTGGAAGATGGAATTGAGGAAGGCCAATCAGAGAAAGCACTGAAGCAAGGCAGCAGGGACCTTGCGCAGCTGCGATGGGGTCAGTGGGCTCCCTCTGCTGAGATGCAGTGCGTGCAATGAAATGAATTCTGATACAGCAAACTGTTGTTATTCACGCCCCCACCCAGCTCCCGACCCACACATCATTATGCTCCATGGAAGATGAGTCTTATGTGAAAAGCTGTCACCATTTTGACTGTTTGGGCTGATAAATATTAGTCAGCCAACTGCTGACAGCTGAGGCCATCCTCTGAATGCTGAGGATTCACAGGTTTTTTCACTCACTGCTCCGTCTCAAATTGTCTTGATCAACATAGAATTTTCCTATTCCTGTTTACACACACATATGCACACACACACCCGTATATACGTGCACACATTTACCTGTGTTTTATTTATTTACCATTTCCCCCTTAAGCAATTGAGAACAGGCAGCTTCTTTATTTGGGATCATCTTGCCTGTTAGCAGGCAAGTAAAATGTAATCCCTCTTCTCTACCTCTTGGATCAATAGTGTCATTACCACAATATGGGAACCTCTCAATGTGAAAAAGCACTCCTAAATGCACACCTGAGGGGCTCCTCTTGCTCTTCCAAATGAGCCGGCGGGCTGGCCTGGGGCCCAGTGGCAGGGTTCATCTGCAACCCTGGCCAGTGCCAACACATGTTGCTATGCCCACTCTGTTCATTTCATAGTCTCCCAATCTAAGTGCAGAGGAACTGAAGATGTGGTTCTGGTTATTAAAGCCCTTTGACCTACAGTTATTCTTCTAAACTAAAAACACCTGCTTTTCATTCAATATAATTTCCAACTTCAATTTTGATTATACAATTCTGCAGGCTTCTTCCACATCAAGGAAAAAACCCCACAATCTCTAACTAGCATAACCCATCCGTTCTCACTGTTATCTTAATCAGACTAAATCAAAGTTGTGGATATTATATTCCTCAGTCATTCACAGACGCTGTCTGGACACTGGGACACAGCAGTGAACTATAAAGACACTATCCCTGAACGCTCAAAGCTGATATTCTGATGGGGAGGTCCGAAAATAATAAACAACCAGAAGGTGTAAGATAGTGACAGATGCCTTGCAGAGAAATGAGGAAATGTAGAAGGAATACTGTGAAGGCCTGGGGAGAGAGCGGGACAGGGAAGAGGGGAACGAATGGGTGGGGAAGGGGGGCATCTGTAATACTTTCAACAGTAAAGATACATTTTAAAATTAAATTGAAAAGGTAAACATGAGATCTAAGTGATGAGATGATGAAAGTCCTTTAAAATGGAGGGAATGGGTAATGCAAATGCCTCTAGGCCAGTTTGGGTTGGCATGTTGCTGAAAGAAGGTGGGATAGCTGGAGCATGGTGGACTAGAGGAGTGTGGTGTGAAATCTGGTAAGAGGTCATAGTTCCAGATTACTTCTGACTGTATGAGATTTGATTTTATTAGAACTACAAAGAGAAGCCAATGGTAGTTTTTAAGAAGAGGAAAGACATAAGCTATGTTTTATTTTACTTTTTGTTTTTGTTCCATTTACTTTTTTAATTTTAAATTTATCTTTACTGTTAAAAGTATTACAGATGCCCCCTCTTTTTCCCCCACTGACCCACTCTACCCTACGCACCCCACAGGCCTTCACCACACTATTGTATGTGTCCATGGTTATGTATATATGTATAGAATAAGCTTGCTTTGGCTGTGAGTTAAAATGGTCTAAAGAGCCAACATGAGAACAGTTAGAAGGTACCATAGGAAAGCAATGATGGTGGTTTCTGCAACTGGAGACAAAAATGGACTGGTTTGTGTTACATTCTAGAGACAAAGGCAATAGGTTATCCTGATAGGTTGGAGGTGGGAAATGGGGGAAGAGGAAAGTCCTAGGTTTGTTGTTGTTTTTAATATTTTTATTGAGTTCAGAGAGGAAGGGAGAGGGAGAGAGAGATAGAAACATCAATGATGAAAGAAAATCATTGATCAGCTGCCTCCTGCATGCCCCACACTGGGGATCGAACCCACAACCTGGGCATGTGCCCTGACCGGGAATTGAAGTGTGGCCTCCTGCTTCATAGGTCGATGCTCAACCACTGAGCAAAGCCAGCCGGACAAGGCCTAGGTTTTTAACACTAGTTAATTATGGGATGATGGTACCACTTACCTATACAATATGTGGAGGATTGGCCATAGGGAACAGCTTTTGCTGAGAAAGTTAAATAGCTCAGTTTTAGCCATGGTAAATTTGAGAGAACTCTTAGCCCAAAGGAATGTCAAAAACCCCAGTCAGATATAGAAGTCTGGATTTCTAGGGAGAGCTCTGGGCCAGAGATATGGTTTTGAGAGTCACTGGCATATAAATTATATTTAAAAGCATGAGACTGAATAAGATTCACTAGAAAGAACATGAGTAAAGGAATCAGTGGGCCCTGGGACACTGTTACATGTAGATCTGTGGCAACAGGGGAGAAGGAGCAGCCACAACGAGAAAGTGTTTCAGAAAGAACAGAGTAAAGGAATGCTACTGAGAAATCAAGTAAGATAAGGGGAATAGCCATTGGCTTCGGCAAAGGGAGGTTACCGCCACATTTTGTGAGAGAATTCCTGGGCAGCATGGAAGCCAGTTGGAGTGGGTTGTGGAGAGTCTGTGCACCGAGGAAGTATATTACAGACATCTCTTTTAAGGGAGTTTTGCCATGAAGAGAAATAAAGAAATGGGAAGATGTGACCTCAAGGTTAATAGTTTATTCTTTCTTTATTAAATAGGAAATGGTCACTTAACAAAAGAAAATGATTCATTATTTCCTATTATCCCCCTACTAAAATTGTTAATCTCTGTTCCAATAGAGACATGACCTAAAAGTAATAGTCATATAATATTATGGACAAGACATATGCTAGAAAGTATGGGATTTGCCTTCAAATGCGTGTCAGTCGCCATGCATGTATAACGTTTTAGTTTAAAGGCCCTGTTACTGCATGAAAATAATATGTACTATTTCTTTTCCAGTTGTCAAGCATTAAACATTTCAAATGCTTTTGATAATGTTTCATGTCTTAAATCTACCAGTTTCATGTTAGTAAGTTAATTGTCTATTACCCTGGAAGCCACATGTGAGTGGAATCACTGGGGTGCCCATGTACCGAGAAGACAGATAGGCTCTGAGGAAGTTAATTGCTGCTTTAAGGGGCGCAGGGACCTCCAAGTTCCTTCTCCCTGGTCTGCGCGTGGGTGACGTGAAATCTCCCAGTGGCTTGTGGTGCTTTCCTACCTGGGATCCCCTTCTCCGGGGTCTGTGCTGCCAGCCTTCAAAGTGCCCCCTGCAGGTTCACAGCCTGGCACTACGGCGCAGAGGTGCTAAGAAAACCAGATCTGAAAAGCACACACATGAAAGCACTTTGTGGAAACTCGCAAGAGCATCCTTTCCTCGACAATCCGTTTTAAGAAAAATGTGTGCCATTCCACTAGAGGTGGGGAAGAAGCAAAATGCCAAGGTACAATAGTACCAACAAACAGCATCATTTGCCAAAAAATAGTTTGTAGTTCATTGGGCTCTGTCTTAACCTTTTGTGAAGGTTTCTGTTTCATTAATTATAAGAGGGAATCACAAACCACTAACCGCTTCAAAGACTGTTCAGTGTATGAGAGCATGAAACAGGTTCATATTCCTGTGGTCCGGGGGGGGAGGGCGGGTATGCTGGCAGTGAGGCTCTGCTTAGCAGCATTAACTCTGAGCTGGTGTTTTCCTTGTCTGCTTTGTAGATGGCGTCAGTGCTGCTACTGTGCACAGCCCCGCTTCAGAAGAGGCCGCTGAAGTCTGTAAAGACGAAGGTAAGAGGCTCCTACTACATCTAAAAATCAAAATCGCTTAGGAGGCCATTTGAGTTTGCTATATATGGAAAAATGATGCAGCAAGCAAAATCTTATCTAATTCTCTTTAAGCATCTCTATTTCAATAAAGTATCTCACCCACTCTGCTTTATTCCATATCTGCTTCTTAGAATTTACATGTGCATTTACATTGGTTCCTCTGAAAAGTAGCTTTGTGAAACAAGAGAATGATTGGAGAAACTATGTTTAAAGATGTTTAAACAGAATTAGGCATTTCTGCTGTTTATGGCTACTCTTCAGGAATAAGTTAAAAGGGTGGCTTTTGGGATCCACCTACCAGAGAGCTTCATTATCCAGACATAAGAAGGAAGAAGCTTGAAAAGGATCCTTAGAAATAAATCTTTGGCAAGAGCATCATTCCTCATTCTATGGACAGTTACTATGAGGAAATGTTGCTGACCCAAGTATCTCCAAAAGAAGAAAAAAGTTGACTTAGATTATAGGAGAAAATTTGAGGGAGAAGTAGTGGAGACATTCATGCTTCTATGTCGCCGGGTCCATAATCTTTTCTTTCCCTCCTGACTCAAGGTAACATTTGTCTTTCCCCACACAAAAAGGTAACATTATTTTATTTATTTTTTGGTATGTAGTTTTCAAATTTTATTTTTCAATTACAGTTTATATTCAGTATTATTTTGTGTTAGTATCAGGTGTACAGCAGAGTGGTTAGACAATCTATACTTTACAAAGTGCTCCCCTTGATATTTTAAGTACCCACCTGGCACTTACAGTTATTACAATATTACTGAGTATATTCCCTAGGCTGTCTTTTATATCCCTGTGACTATTTTGTAACTACCAATTTGCAGTTCTTAATCCCTTCACCTTAAAAAGGCAGTATTATTTTATATCTGTCACCGGTAACTACTGAAAAATCCTTCTGTTGTAGTTGTACAAATGGACATCTGGTGATCTACTTGAGACTTTCGGATAGATATGCTCAGTGCATTTCTTTAGTTTGGAGTGTTATGAAAATAAACCCATACTTGACAATTGATACTAGCATAATTTCTAAATGCCTTGAACTGGTGTTTAGAAAATTAAAGTTGTCCTGGATTGGCTAGAGGAGAACCAAGATGGCGGCATAGGTTAAACAGCTATTTGCATCATTCATTTCATTTGCCTGGTAAATGAGCTTTTCTAAATGAGGTTTCCTATGTACTGAGGGGGTTTGAGATAGGTGAGGGCTGCCTGCAGCTGGGAAAATAAGTTCCTCATTCCTGAAGGGGGATCTGGGTGGCCCAACACCATCCCCTACACTGTTATTTCAATGGCCCTTATCTTGTTCATTGCCACTTTTAAAATGAATCCCTTAGCAACTCCCTTCATCTACTCAGATATGTGTTCTGACATTCCCGGTTTTATCTGATATATTTATCCCTCATCACTTGGTATATCTAAAAATACAAATAATGTCAGATAGTCACATAGGTTCAGATAAGAAACTCAAGATCATTTTAGACAGAGAAATAAGCCTGACCAAGTCAGAGCGAAGAGACAGAAAGTGATGTTCCTCCTAAGTAAATCATTTTGGACATTCCAATCATGTAGCTGTGAAAGCCTTTTCTTGTAAATGTCATGAAGTTGGATGGCAGTTTAGGAAACAAGAACCTAATGTAAGTTTGTGAAGCTGAGGTGTTTGCCTGTTGAGTCGTTTGGTTTGGAGATATCACACCTTTATAGAAACACAATGTTTGTGATGTTTCTTGATGCTTTCAGGATCCCACACCATTAATTGCTCATGCCAGGATCAATTTCTCAGAATGCTTTTAGGATTTTTTTTTTCTACATGAAATTTGTAATGGTGGCAACTCCAAAGAGTTCTGCCATATATTACAAATGCAGTTCCCTAATAATGACTAATTGTGAAGTTTTAAGGATTTTACTGCAATACATTTTCAATACTCATTAACCTCTTGATCTAGGGAAAAGTGTTTCAAAATCCCCATTAGCATGTAAACCACTACAAATAGAGCATATAGGCTATAATATTTGTCTTTTCCTTCTTGAAACAGCATGTACCACTGTTTTTGTTTTTAATTTATCTTTATTGTTGAAAGTATTACAGATGTTCCTACTTTTTTTCCTATCGACCCCCTCCACCTTGCACCCACCCTTCCCAGACCTTCATCACACTATTGTCTATGTCCATGGGCTATGCATATATGCATGTAAATTTCCCAGTTAATCTCTCCCAACTGGGCCACCCCCGCCTTCCCTCTGAGATTCATCAGTCTAAATTGTGCTGCTTTGAACATAAGGGTGCATATATTCTTTCTCATTGGTGTGTTGAGTTTCTTAGGATATATTCCTAGAAGTGGAATCATTGGATCAAATGGCAGTTCCTTTTTTATTTTTTATTTTTTTGAGGAAACTTCATACTGTTTTCTATAGTGGCTGCACTATTCTCACCAGCATTGTATTAGGGTTCCCTTCCCTCCACATCCTCGCCAGCATTTGTCATTTGTTCATTTGTTGATGACAGCCATTCTTACAGGAGTGAGGTGATACGTCATTGTTGTTTTAATTTGCATATATTTGATGATCAGTAACTTTGAGCATTTTTTCATATGTCTCTTGGCCTTCTGTATGGACATTGTACCACTGTTTTTAATTGATTATTAGTTGAAAGCTTAGGACTGCTATCTTGACTGGTAATTATGTAGCTTAGAATGAAAAAAAAGAAATGAATTTGCCATTGAAATCTCCCAAGATTGAGGTCAAGTTGAAGTTAATAGGGTTGGGGATTCATTTCAAATATTCACTATTAGTTTCATGCAGAAGTATATCTCCTTGGTGACAATTGGGCTATTTATGAGCTCTGCAGTTATAAGATTGCTTATAAAAATGCATATTAAACTCTCCCATTTAAAAGGCAGAACATGTTTGCTGACCAAGCAGCCTGAAGGAGCCCTTGCTCTCTTGCCTTTGCTTCCAGACTCAGATCCTGACCCAGCGTCTTCTTCTTGGGTTGGGAACAAACAATCTAATGAACTGCCCTTCTCTCTCTCTCTCTCTCTCTCTCTCTCTCTCTCTCTTTTTCCTTCGAGACTCATCAGTCATTTCCAGCTTTTCTTGTTGGTTTGTCTGGCTTTACATTTGTCATAACTTTGGACCCCACAGGATACTAGCATCTTCTAGAGTGCAAGGCTTAAAACAAGCAAATAAAACATGGGCTGGCTCATGTGCCTTGGTTTGGGAGCTGAGATTTTTAAAAAATTAAAATTGGTATGTGAAAGTTGAATAATTTTAAGAGGAAGTGTCTTCTGGGGGTATCTTCTATCGCAGTGATTTTGTTCAAATGTTCTAGACATATTTTCCATTGGGTACTTAGAATGGATGCCTATCATCCATGTGCCCCACGTAATTGCTAACAGTGCAAGCTGCTGACAGAAAGAGGCACTACTGATTGGCTTATGTCACAATAGCTAGATTGTGAGCTACAGACTGAAGACACCTGTTCCCAATGATCATTGCAGCCCTCAGATGGGCAGGAGTTGCATTGAGAGGATGAGATGTGAGGAGGAAGAATACTGATGAGTAAGCTAATCACACAGGGGTGCCTGCCCAGGATATGGCAGCCAGGACTTAATTGAAATGAACTCCAAGGTAAAGCTGGCTTAAGAAATTATCTATAGGTTAATAAAAATTCTAAGGTTATTTGTAAAATACTGCTTTCACTTATTTTTTGAGAGATTTCTTCCTCTACTCTTAAAAATACTCTATTTATTGATTTAATCACTGTTTATACTTTAAATCCTAAAAATAAAAAAATAAAAACACCCAGGAGTACAAATGTTAAGGCTACTTAAGTTATCAAACATAGAGGTAATCACAAAAAGAGGAGTATAAATACAGGAATAAAATTCATATTAGTAATATCAAGCACTTTGGTTGAAACTACTATATAGTTATTATTTGAAATATAGTCAATCTTCTTAATTCAAGGAGAACTCTTCATTCTACTTGTCTCAACACTCATAATAACAGTTCATCCTCACTCACAGCCAAGGCCCAGGCACCTTGGGTGGGGGAGGACAGCTATTTAAACACATTTTGATTCTCCTGTCTTAGTATTTTACTACCCAATTTGAATTTGAAGCTCAACCGGACCAAATCATATGCTCATCCTATATAATCCTATATAATAGAAGGCTAATATGCAAATAGACTGAGTGGCGGAATGACCAGTCACTGTGACACACACTAACCACCAGGGAGTAGACGCTCAATGCAGGAGCTGCCCTCTGGTGGTCAGTATGCTTCCACAGGGGGAGTGCCACTCAGCCAGAAGCCAGGCTCATGGCTGGCGAGTGCAGAGGTGGTGGTAGCAGCCTCTCCCACCTCCACAGCAGCACTAAGGACCCCTCAGAGGATGTCTACCTGCTGGCTTAGGCCGCTCCCTGAGAGGGGGCAAGTCAGGCTGAGGAGGGACCCCCTCTCCCCGTGGATGAATGTCGCGCACCAGGCCTCTAGTTAATAAAGGCAAAATCAATTAATACTCAGGTACATGCACAGCAAGCTGGGATTCCTTAGAGCTTTGTGTAAGTCATGCCATTGCTGTTTGGTATTTATATAGTCAAATGTCACCTGGCAAAGGATTTCTTAACCCTCACTCTAAGTTTAAGACTTGCTAGCGGTCAAATTTTCTATAGAACAGGGAGAAAGAGAGCAAAGTTAGCCTTGCCAAAGACAACAAAAGAGAAAGGATGAGGCTACATCTGAGTAAGTAGATTGGAGAGTGTGTGAGAGATGAGCATAAATATTCCCAACCATACATGGCTGTAAGCTTTGACCAGTATGGTGGGCTCCAGATGGCTGTGAATGCTATCTCTATCCCTTGTCTAAATCTTGGGAGAGAAACAAAACATTGGCCCACCCACGAAATTCCCCTTAGGCTTCTTTGGGCTGATGTTTCTTCCTATTCTTGGTGTCCCCTCTACTAAGCATCCTCCCCTCTACCCACAAAAGTGAGACAAAGCTGTCCCTGTCCAAGAGCTGCACTGATGGAGTGGGTGTCCTGTAACCCCTGGGTCTTTTGGATTTTAAGAGTCTGAAATGTGGCCCACCTGGAGAGGCTCAGTTTGAGCATCAACCTATGAACCAGGAGGTCGCTATATGATTCCTGGTCAGGGCACATGCCCGTATTGTGGGCTTGATCCCTAGTGTGGGGTGTGCAGGAGGCAGCTGATCAATGATTCTCTCTCATCATTGATGTTTCTGTCTCCCTCTCCCTTCCTCTCTGAAATCAATAAAAAATATATTATATAAAAAAAGAGAAACCAAAAATTACCCATACACTCTTAAAAAAAAAAGAAAGAAAAAAAAAAGAGTCTGAAGTGTGGAATGAAAGTTGCTGCCCATTGGCAGTTCAGTGAAGGGGAAAGAACCAACATATATAGAATGTCTCCTATGCATAATGCGTTATGTTTAGCTACAATGTATTTTTCATTTCATAAAGAGTAACCTGAGACTCAGGAGGGAGAGAGAGACAGTGTGGGGTTGGGGAGACGAGAACCACTTCATAAGGGTGACTCCACAGCTGTTACTTACAAGCTTACATAATCCTCATTAACAATAGTGTTTTATTCCATTTTAATATAACATTTATTTTTTGTTTATAATATGTATTTATTGTAAAATAATTATAAATTCAGAAAAGGATAACAGGTAAAAGCCTATAATCATTTTTTCTTTAAGGATTAAATTGTTAAAAACAAATCTTTATTCTGTTTTACTAGTTAACAATATACCAGGAACATTTTTCCCAAATCTTGAAATATTCCTCAAAGGCATGATTTTTTATTGGAGGCATAGTATTTCATCATATGGTTGTTCCACCATTCACATAGCCAGTGTCCCAATGTTAAAGTATTTAGTAATTTACAATTTTCTCTCTATTCCAAATAATAGGGACATGCAGCGCAAACATCTATACTAATAAAAGCATAATATGTTAATTAGACCAGACAAACAACCTTCTGGACGTCATTCCGGATGTCCTTCCGGACATCCTAAGCCATGGTAGCAGGGGCCAAGACAGAGGTGGTTAAGGGCAATCAGGCAGGCAGGGGAGCAGTTAGGGGCAATCAGGCAGAGTGGTTAGGGGCATCAGGTAGGCAGGGGAGCAGTTATGGGCATCAGGCAGGCAGAGGTGGTTAGAGGCGATCAGGCAGGCAGGCAGGCAGGCCAGCAGCTAGGAGCCAGCAGTCCAGGATTGCAAGAAGGTGCAGGCCAGGCTGAGGAACACCCGCCTCCCACATGCACAAATTTCGTGCACTGGGCCTCTAGTTTTACATAAATCTTGGTGTGTAACTATAATCAGTACCTCAGGATGGATTCTTAATTCTTTTTTGATTTATGCTGGTATATAAACTTCCTGTGTTTTTCTGGGATGCCACATACATACATGGATTTTTTAAGGCTACTCTGCAATGCAAACCATTTTGAAACTGTCTTATAAATATAACAATAGATTATGAATTTTTTCATATATTTTCACAGTCTAACATTATTGTATATTCCTATGAATGACCATCCATAATTTACCCAGTCTCCATTTTGAGTCCTTTCTTTAGTTTTAGTTTTAAATTTTATACTGGTAAGGAATATCCTTTTAACTTTGTAAGTGTTCATGAACATTTCTGTAAGAAAATTCTAATAAATAGAAATGCATACAAGTCTTTGTTTTTCTACAATGAATAGAGTTCATTCCTTTTTGATTCTTTAAATAATATATGTTTGAAAGGTTCAGAGTGGGCCGGGGTCATGCACCTATGATATGAGGCCTTAATGTAGCAAAAAAGATTTTATTCCAATTACCTGGTTGCAGGTGGGCTGAGACGGAGAATGGCATCAGCAAGAGAGCAGGGAGAGATAGGTTTTTATTAATCCTTGCTGGCTGCAAGCTGCTCTGCTGACGTCAGGGTCTGGCCCATCCTTGGTTCCTCCCATGCCAGGTGTCTTCTGGTGATCTGAGCTATGCTGTGCTCAAGGCTGCAAGCTTTCTGCAAGATATCTGCTAAGTACAATAAGTTTTTCTTTGCCCCATTTTATTCTCTTTAACCCTTTCAATGTTCATTGTAGAAAACTCAAATAATGAAAAGCGAATATAAGGAATAGAGTAAACTAACATGAAATCACAGCATCCCAAGATAATTACCATTCACATTTTGGGACCATCCTTTCATGCATCATTTTGTGAATATATGCACATAAACAAAATTTTGTATAAATTGATCACATACTCTGTGACCAGAGTCTAGTCTCTGATTTCAACTCCCATAGTCCAGATTCCATCCCTAAGCTGATCTGTGTGACCCTGAGAAAATTGCTTAATCTCTGTGCACCTCAGCTTCCTCATCCATAAAACAGGAAGGATAATAGCAACTCCATCACAAGATACTAAAGCAAATCAATTCATTTAAACATTTTCGGACAATAGGCTCAAAATTTTTACCATTGTTAAATATATGTTTATTTTCTAGATATTGTATCATATTATACACATTTTTCTGTATTCTCTTTTGTTAGAGACTGCAAAACTTTATGGATATCTCTCTGAGTCATTTGGTGTAGATCCAATTCATCCATTTTAAAGTTCTCAGAATATTCCATAGTGTGAATGCACTGCAGTTAATTCAGCCATTCTCCTATGATGAGCAAGAACTTTCTTTCCACTTTATTGCCTACAAACAAGGCTGCAACAGACGTTCCTTACCCATATATCCTTATAAGCAGTGCTCTTATTTGTATGGGAAAGATTCCAGGAGTGGGAATGCTTTGAGGGGTATGTGTTTTTAATAGATATTGCCAAATTGCTTTCCTAAAAGGCTATAACAATTTGTATTTCCATCAGCAAACATTATTTTTGTTCTTTCTAAATTTTGGCAGTTCAATGGATGTAAAGTATTATCTCAATGCTTGTAAAAGGTCAGGATCATTATCCCAATGTTGCAGGTAACTGAAGCTCAGAAAGCGCAAGTAACTGGTTCAGTTAACCAAAAGATAAAACCAGAATTTAGAAACCATGTCTGCCTGAACCCACAGCCCATGCTTTTTCCACCCCCAGGCCCCCTTGCTGCTTCCCACATCATGTTTCCAGAGCAAGGGCCATTCCTTGCCTGAGTGGGTAGGATGCGGGAAGGTGTAGAGCAGACAAAGGGCAGCATGGGGAAAGTTGAGACCCAAGCCAGGTGAGTAGGACCTTGAGACTGAGACAACAGAGAAGGGAACCACTTTGTCCACATCATAACCTTGACCCTAACAGGGTCCTACAATGAAATGGATGTATAGAAACCCCCAACCATAGACACCACTAGAAAAAAATCCCAAACCCCTTTGCATGTTGTCCATGATCTTTCTATGGTCTGGTTCCATGCCTCCTTAAAGCCCAGCCCAGCCCAGCTGAGTAGCCCAACTTACTTGGCATTTCCCAAAGACCTACAGCAACTGGCCTACAACATCCTACCATCCTTCTGTCGCATCAATTTTATCTGGGATCCAAAGATTCATCTCCAATATTTTATCCTTACACTGAACCTTCTCCATCACACTCTTCTTCCCTCTCTCCCTCCCTCTCTTCCTCCATCACAGATTATCTCAGCAAACATTTGAATGACAGGAATTATGTGAGAAATGTTGCGGGGGGGATGGTCTGCCTATTTTCAACTTTCTTGAATTTCCCCCCTTTCATCCTATTTCAACCCATACAATAGTGAACTGTCCAATCTGCTTCTTGAAAACATTTTGGTAAAACTTCAAAAATTATCTTGCGTATTGGATAAATAGTAGTTGTGTACATGACATATCTACCTCATTAGAATGTACATATCTTAAGATTAGGTATACGTCTCATTCATTTTCATGTTCTGTACAAAGCCCAACACAGTGACTTGTTCATAGCAGGTCCTCTGTATTGGATATAGAAGCTATTGTGGAAAACGGGCCACTATTTTGTTTCCTCTGCCCATTTTGGCTTCAGTCTATGTTGGCCATTAATTTGCTAAAAAAATGGAAGGAAGGAATGGAGGAAGGGAGGAAGGGAGGAAGGGAGGGAGGGATGGAAGGAGGGAGGGAGGGAGGAAGAGAGGAAGGGAAGAAGGGGATAATTTAAATGAAACAAAACTTCTTTTTAGGCCACTTATAATGTTAATATCATGGCCACTTTTCTAGGATATTTATTACTGTTCTTAAGGCTTCTAATGGAGGAAATTCCTTTATAGAATTTGCCTGTTTCTGAAGTGAATTTTTTCCAAATGTCATGTAGCAATATCACAAAGGTAAAGTCAACCCAGAGACTTCCTATGTGTTCATATTCTCACCCTATAAGAGGACAAAATAAAGTTCTTCTAAGTAGCAAGTCTGTATAAAGTATTTGCCATGGCTTAAGCCAATTATTCATACTTTATTTATGATGAAGCTTTCCTGATAATTTTTCAATGCTGCGATTATGTATGTATAAATTTGGATTAAGTAGGTGAACATAAATAAAATCACCTATCTACTATTTTAGTATTACTAATAAAAGAATAGTTATCTACCTTTAGTATAGTTTAAAATACCCTTACCTGGCAATTGGAAGGCAAGTAGCAGGTACCTTCCAATGACACTATATATATATATATATATACACACACACACACACACACTAATAAAAGACAAAGATGCTAATTGACCGTACCTTTGCTCTGTCCTAAGCCACGCCCACCAGCCAATCAGAGTGATATATGCAAATTAACCCAACCAAGAGGGCGGCCAGCAGCCACGGAGCTGGAGCAAGCAGGAGGCTTGGTTGCCTGGGTGATGGAGGAAGCCAAGCTTCCCGCCTGCCCTGAGCTGGCTGTGGCCTCTGCTCATGGCAACAAAGTTTCAATTAAAGAAGACAAATAAATCCCAGATAGCTGCTTCCAGGCAGCTTCCACTGGGAGCTTGGGTGGCTGGCAGCTGTGGCCATCCTGCAAACAGCCATCAGCCCCTCACCCAGGGTGGCCAGGCACCCCAGCGGGGACCCCCACCCTGAAGGGGCTGTGGCCATCCTGCAAACAGCCATCAGCCCCTGACCTGGGCTGGCCAGACACCCCAGCGGGGACCCCCACCCTGAACGGGTTGTGGCCAGCCTGCAAACAGCCATCAGCCCCTAATCCAGGCTGGCCAGGCACCCCAGCAGGGACCCCTATCCTGAAGGGGCTGTGGCCAGCTTGCAAACAGCCATCAGCCTCTCACCCAGGCTGGCCCCACGCTCCTGG
>NW_006286587.1:11810905-11818051 GCF_000327345.1 Myotis davidii
CCCTCCCCATCGACCCTGCCTTGAGTGTGACTGGGGGCGGTGGCCCAACCCCCCAGTCGGCCCTACCCTGAGCGTGACTGAGGGTGGCATCGCAACCTCCCGATCCGCCCTGCTCTGAGCCCGACCAGGGGCTGCACCTAGGGATTGGGCCTGCCACCCGGGAGCAGGCCTAAGCCAGCAGGGTGTTATCTCCCGCAGGGTCTCCGACTGCGAGAGGGCCCAGGCCGGGCTGAGGGACCGCCCCCCCCCACCAAGTGCACAAATTTTTGTGCACCGGTGCACAAAAATTTGTGCAGGGGGGATTCCCTCAGCCTGGTCTGCACCCTCTCACAATCTGGGATTCCTTGGGGGATGTCTGACGGCTAGTTTAGGCCCGATCCCACAGGGATCCCTGCAGGGCCTAAACTGGCAGTCGGTCATCCCTCTCACAGTCCAAGACCACTGGCTCCTAACTATTTGCCTGCCTACCTGCCTGATTGCCCCTAACCACTCTGCCTGCCTGCCTGCCTGATCACCCTTAACTGCTCACCTGCCTAATTGCCCCTAACCACTTGCCTGCCTGCCTGGTTGCTACTAACTGTTTGCCTGCCTGATGCCCCTAACCACTCTGCATGCCTGCCTCATCACTCCTGTCCACTCCCCTGCCTTCCTAATTGTGACTAACCACCTCTGCCTCAGCCCCCGCAGCCATGGCTTCATTCAGAAGGACGTCCGGAATGACATCCAGAGGTTGTTTGGCTGTCCAGTCTAATTAGCATATTACACTTTTATTATTATAGACTAGGGGCCCACTGCATAAATTTGTGCACCTTGAAAGGAACTGTGGGCCGCGAGGCTGTGGTGGGCTACGGGGGTGGGTCTCAGCCCATCCTCCATGCCCCCGCCTGGCCCCACTGTGCTCCTGGTCCCCTCTCTACCAGCAGCCCCACTCCCTCTGCCACCACTCCCATGCACTGATGGGGCCAGCCCTGCTTGCACCCACAGCCAGCACCCAGCACTGGTCCCAATGGTTCGGCGCTGTCAGCAGGTGCAAGCAGGGGTTGCTGGCCCCAATCGCCCCTGAGGGCTTCTCCCCCTCCCCCTGCTCCTGAGAGGTGATCAGGGCAGCAGCCACCGCTCACAGCCACTGATGGTACTGAGCGATCGTTGGGACTCGTGCCAGGTGCCGGCAGCGGGCGTGAGCAGCAGCTCCAGCACAGGCTGCAAGTGTGAATGGGGCCAGCTGCTGGCTGCAGGTGCACGCACCAGGCAGTACTGCAGTGCACAGGAGCAAGTAAATTTTAGTAACCACCAGATGCTCGCCCCCAGTGATAGCGACCGGTACCCTGCTTTGGTCTGGCACCCCCTCTCACCTGCTCCACCATCCTGCTGCCACCACCACCCACCATGTTCTGAGCACGCCCCCTGGTGGTCAGTGCACATCATAGCAACCGGTTGTTCAATTGTTCGGTTGTCCCAGTTGTTCCACTGTTTGGTCTATTGCATATTAGCCTTTTATTTTATAGGATAGTTTTTCCTTGCAAATTAAGTGTGGCTATCCTATATAATAAAAGGCTAATATGCAAATTGACCAAACTGTGGAATGACCAGTCACTATGACACTCACTGACACCCAGGGGGCAGATGCTAAACGCAGGAGCTGCCCTCTGATGGTCAGTGTGCTCCCACAGGGGGAGTGCCACTCAGCCAGAAGCCCTAAGTGGGCTCACAGCTGGCAAGCACAGTGGCGGTGGTGGGAGCTTCTCCTGCCTCTGTGTCAGTTGGACATCCCCCGAGGGCTCCCAGACTATGAGAAGGCTCAGGCCAGGAGGAGAGACCCCCCTGCCCCGAGTGCATGAATTTCATGCACTGAGCCTCTAGTAATTATATATTTGTAACAATCATTTCAGCTTTATGATCTTTTAGGACATATTTCTAAAGATCGGGTGGGTGAGGCTTGGAAACAAAGTCAACCCAGCTAGGATATAGGGATTATTTGGGAGGCTTGCAGCCCCTTTGCCTAATACACAATTTTAGAACTAAATTTAAATCCAGATAGGTCTAGATCAGGTGTGGGCAAACTTTTTGACTCGAGGGCCACAATGGGTTCTTAAACTGGACCAGAGGGCCTGAACAAAAGCATGGATGGAGTGTTTGTGTGAACTAATATAAATTCAAAGTAAACATCATTACATAAAAGGGTACGGTCTTTTTTTTCAATAGTTTTATTCATTTCAAACGGGCCAGATCCGGCCCGCGGGCCGTAGTTTGCCCACGGCTGGTCTAGATTAATGTGAACATCTCTGTGATCTATTTTCAGATTCACTGGCAATACTTCTTTTAATTCTTTGAGACAAGACTTGCAACCTAAAAGAGCTTCAATTTATTCTGAATTTACATCACCACTGCTATGAATCTTGGGTAACTTTCTTAGGTTGTGCCTCAGTTTACTCCTGTAAAATGAGGATAATAGTATTTATATAATGGAGTTGTGAAAATAAAAAGAGTAACATATTTAAAGTGCTTAGAATAGCTTCTCAAGCATAGTAATCTTTCAAGCATAGTAATATTTCAAGAAAGGCAATGTAAAAGAATTAACTTCTAAAAATAACCATTTTTCTTTTACATTACTGTTATTATTAAATTTATGTGTTGGTTTTAGGATCCTAACTTCTCCAGGTAGGACTCCCATATCTCATTGAATCATCACCAAATCACTGAATCTGTTGATATGCATTAAAGTTGGATAGGCTCAATCATAAGTGATGTTCAAAATATTTAGCAACAGATGGGACCCAGTACCTGCCCATCAAATTGAACTCCAACTTGTATACCATCATGGCATATACCAGTTGAATATTTAGAAACAGGCACGCAGAAACACTTCAGAATTCCCCGCCTTGCCCCATACACCAACAGGTAGCGTGACTTGAATACCTGACAGAAACTTTCCTGTGTCTCTCCTATAGACCCTTCTACATGCTTTGTGCTTTATTCTTATACTAGAGACCTGGTGCATGAATCTGTGCACTTTGAAAGGAAATTAATTAGAAGAAATATTTTAATATCACTATTTTCCCTTTCTCTATAATAAAGTGTCAATTACATTCATGATCAACAATGACAGATTGAAACACACATGTGTGATTGGCACCAGTGAGAATTTTATATGTATCGCTCATGCAGGAGTCAACTTAGCCTTTTATAGATATAGAATAAACTTGCTTAATTAGACCTGCTTTCTTATTTTGCTAAACTTTTTCCAACCCAGTGAAGCACCCCAACTTCTCTTTCCAGTAATTGTCAGCAACACAGAAGTAAATATCTACACGAAGCAGATTATTGTTGTAGATCAAACAGGGAGAACAAAGTATAAAATATTTAACTGCAGCAGTGTTTGACTATATTCTTTGCAGTGAGAAAACCTGAAGTCATTTTCAAGGTCCACCATCTTTTCTTTTTAGTCGGGTTAAGTTTCTAAGCTTTCTAAATCTCCATTTTCTGGCTAATGGAAAAAAAAAATATGATTCCACTGAGTCTCCTATCTACCTACTCCAGGACTTCTGTGAGGATCAAATAAGATGAGGCACATGAAAACGCTTCATGGATATTGGGTTAAAGTGTAAAATGTTTGCACCTGGCTATAAAACAAGTCATGTTCCTGGGCTAAAGAAACTGCAAGGAGGCTAGTCCTCACTAGGGAGAGGAAGCCGGGCGTTGCTACATGACATCATCACCTGGCGCCCACAGCCACCGTTTCCAGGCTGGGCTGGGCTGTGAGCCACATTTTGCACCATGGGGTCTCAGCAGCGTTGGCTTCAATTTGGTGGGATGTCACTCCAGGGTGGTGGCAGGGACTGTGTCCCAGCTGGGGGAAGCTGAGTGTTGTTTTGTGGATGCCAGGTCTCCGGTGCCGTTTCTCTGTGGGTGTCACAGAAGCTCCTGTGTTGAGCGTCTGCCTCCTGGTGGTCAGTGTGTGTCATAGCAACTAGTCATATGGCCAGACACTTAGCATATTAGCCTTTTATATATATAGATATATATATAGATAGAAAAGACCTTGAGTGGAAGGCTTCTATATCCATACTTTAAGATGCTTTTGTCAGCATGGCCTAATAAGAATAATCACATATCTTCAAAATGGCTACACCTTTGAGAGTGACGAGGGCACAATTTATAATTATACTGGAACAGTTAACCAAATGGAGACTAGGGAAACCAAGGTGTGTAATCACTTTACTGAAAATTCATGAAGTCCTTCCTGTCTACAAATCAAAATTATATCTCTCACTCATATTCAAAAATCTGTTGAACGTTGACCCTTAAAAATGTACTATTTTTAAAGTATCTTTTTTTTCTGGTCTTGACACTTTCTTGTTAATTAGTATAAAAATAATCTTTGGAGTTACTCTTTAGAATATTCCCACAAATGGTGTTTCCTAGTCAATATGGACAGGCCCCAGAACATTTGTTAACTAAGTTCTGTATATTTTTCTATGAAATATCTTTTAGACTAACCCAGTGATTCTCAAACTTTAATATTTATAGGAGTCAAATATACAGTAATATTTTAATTAAAAACAGAATAATGTATTTTAAAAGTGTTTTAAAAGATTTTCAGAGTTCATTTTTAAGATACGTATTTTTGCTACTATATAAGATATGACTTCACTAAAAAACAGAGATGGTGACAGCAATTCATGTGGAATAGCACATGATAATATTTGGAGAAGGCAATGACACTCAAGAAAGACAATGTAAAATAATTCCAATTCATAAGCAATATAGTGTGGTTCTTTTTCAGATATTACCAGGTTTAAAATTTTATAGAACCCCTCAGGTTGTTAATAAATGCTGCTTATAAAAAGAGCTCAGGAGTAAAAAAATTTTAGAAACCACAATATTTGACAAAGTTAAGTAGTTTCTACAGTACAGGACTTCTCAGAGCCTTTAATGTGCTAACTTGCATTGAGAAGTTCAGAGGAGACAGAAGCATAAGGCATTTCTAACATAAATTGACTAAACCTTATTTTTAATTTTTTTTTGTTACATTTCCTTTTATCTAAGAAAATATAGCTTAGGAAAAATTCCACATCCTATCCAAAAGAATAAAAGAACAGTATAAAGCTTTGATGTCAATAAATCACACTAATATAATACAAAATAAGCAATGATAAAATTACATTTAAAAACAGGGCCTGGGTTTCTTAAATTTATGATGGTACCATGTTATTGAGGAAACAGTCTCCTAAGTTTCAGAAAAGGATGTAGTCTATCATAGTTTTTGACAATAGATTTTCATGAGTTGAAATGGGTTGTCCTTCCTCGTGCCTAATGATGTTTGCTATTATCTATTGCTCCCACCACTAGTCCCAGTTATATTTTTTGAGACAGGGAGACAGAGAATGTCTCAGAACTGCTGCCTTCCTTAACAAAAAGAAAGGGATAGTTGGCTAGCTAGGGGTAAAAACTGGAACGCTTTTAAATCAAGTACAAAGACAAGGTTTCCTAGTAAGCACTGATGACATTTAATGGAAATGTGTCTTCCCATTTCATTTAGCAATTGGCCCTGATACTTTGCAGTAGATGTGTCAAATTGAAGTGGAAAGGCAAACAGGTTATTTCCCTCAGGCAGAGGGAGAGTAACACTCACGTACACATGTGTGCACACACACACACACACACACACACAGAGTTCTGTAGTCCCACACAAATCTGTGCAAATCTGTACAACATTTACCTCAGTTTGATCTATGATTTATGATGTTTCTCTGATACATCATAAAGATTTAAGACTTTCATAAAACATATTTCAAATGATATTAAACTGCTTCAGTTTACCTAAACTATCCATCAATGTTATCTAAGCCAACCACATTTTGAAGCAGAATGTTCACTCAATCACTGTCCTAATTTACTGAGACAAACATTGCTGTCGACCACTTCTTCAGAGCATGATAGACTACATCCTTCTCTGAAACAGGAGAATGTTTCCTCAATAACATTGTACCATCATAAATTAAGAAACCCAGATCCTGCCGAAACCGGTTTGGCTCAGTGGATAGAGCGTCGGCTTGCGGACTGAAAGGTCCCAGGTTCGATTCCGGTCAAGGGCATGTACCTTGGTTGCGGGCACATCCCCAGTGGGGAGTGTGCAGGAGGCAGCTGGTCGATGTTTCTCTCTCATCGATGTTTCTAACTCTCTATCTCTCTCTCCTTTCCTCTCTGTAAAAACTCAATAAAATATAAAAGAAAAAGAAACCCAGATCCTGTTTTTAAAAGTAATTTTACCATTGGGCATTTTGTATTATAATAGTGGGATTTATTGACACCAAAGCTTTATACTATGTTCTTTTATTCTTTTGGATAGGATGTGGCATTAAGGCCTTGAGACAACTCCAGGCACCAGGCACTGGGTTGCTCTGAGTCTGTCTTTTCAGGTTCAGGGAAATAAACAACCATCTTTTTCCATCCTGATGGAAAAAGGAGCTTTCTGCATTCTGGAGTTCCTTCTAACCAGAAGTGCTATGGTAGATCAGTCTAGACTAGAGAAAGGGGATCTCCATCGAATTAATTATTACCTGAGGTTGATGTTTACCACAATAGTCAGGGGGAGCTCAAATGAACCCTTCCTCACAACCATCTTCTTCATCTTGACAGCACTCTATAGCCAGGGTCAAAGCCCCTTAACAATGCCTCCCAGTGCTTCCTCCAAGGTTAAGCTAAGAGTCCATCAGACTCTGTTTCTATTTTATTCATTTTTAATTTATTTATTGTTTAAAGTATTAATTATGTCTCCTCTTTCCCCCATTGGCCTCTCCCAGGCCACCCCACCTCACCAGCACATGCCCTCCACACCCTAGTGTCTGTGTCCATTGGTTAAGCTTATATGCATGCATACAAGTCCTTTGGTTGATCTCTTACACCACCACCACCACCCCACTATCCCCTGCCTTCCCTCTGAGGTTTGATGGTCTGTTCAATGCTTCTCTGTCTCTGGATCTATTTTTGTTCATCAATTTATGTTGTTCATTATATTCCACGAATGAGTGAGATCATGTGATATTTAAATGGCTTATTTCGCTTAGCATAATGATCTCCAGGTCCATCCATGCTGTTGTGAATGGTAAAAATTCTTTCTTTTTTACAGCAGCGTACAGTGTCTAG
>NW_006286587.1:11818362-11824181 GCF_000327345.1 Myotis davidii
TCCCATATTTTAGGTTCCCTTTTCATTTTGTTGATGGTTTCTTTTGCTGTGCAGTAGCTTTTTTATTTTGATATAGTCCCATTTGTTTATTTTCTCCTTAGTTTCCTAGGAGTTGTATCAGTAAAGATATTGCTACTACATATGTCTTATATTTTTCTACCTATGGATTCTTCTAAGATTTTATGGTTTCTGATCCTACATTTAAGTCCTTTATCCATTGTGAGTTTATTTTCATATATGGTGTAAGTTAATGTTCTAGTTTCATTTTTTTGCATGTATCTGTACAATTTTCCCAACACCATTTATTGAAGAGACTGTCTTGAGTCCATTGTATGCTCTTGCCTCCTTTGTCAAATATTAATTGAGCATAATGGCT
This sequence comes from Myotis davidii, assembly GCF_000327345.1. Taxonomy (NCBI): domain Eukaryota; kingdom Metazoa; phylum Chordata; class Mammalia; order Chiroptera; family Vespertilionidae; genus Myotis; species Myotis davidii. The sequence continues at coordinate 11,818,739 of NW_006286587.1, forward strand.
TGGGTTGATTTCTGGGTTCTCTGTTTGGTCTCATCAGTCTATATGTCCATTTTTGTGCCAGTACCAGGCAGTTTTGAGAACAGTGGCTTTGTAATATAGCTTGATATCTGGTATTGTGATCCCTCCAACTTTGTTCTTCTTTCTCAGGATTGCTGTGGCTATTCAGGGTCTATTTTTTAATCCCATGTGATTTTTTGGAGGGTTGGTTCTAGATCTGTGATATCAATATTAAAATTGATATTTTAATGAGGATTGCTTTGAATCTATAGATTACTTTGGGTAGTATGGACATTTTAATGATGTTGATTCTACCAATCAATGAACATGGTATATTCTCCCATTTGTTTATGTCTTCCTCTATCTATTCAATGTAATTTAATTTTCTGAGTACAGGTCTTTTACCTCCTTAGTTAAGTTTATTTGTTGCAATGGTAAATGGTATTTTTTTTTTTTTAGTTTCTCTTTCTGTGAGTTCATTATTGGTATATAAAAAAAAGCTATGGATTTATGGGTGTTAATTTTGTATCCTTCCACATTGACAAATTCATTTATTAAATCTAGTAGTTTTTTAAGGAGTTTTTTGGGATTTTTTATGTACAATATGATGTCATCTGCAAATGACAGTTTTACTTCTTTTCCAATTTGGATGCCTTTTATTTCTTCTTCTTGTCTAATCACAATGGGTAGCACTTCCAGTACTATGTCGAACAGGAGTGGTGAAAGTGGGCATCCCTGTCTTGTACCTGTTTTTAGGGGAAATGGGTTTAGTTTTTTGCCCATTGACTATGATGTTGGCTGTAGGTATGATTTCTTTATTCTGACTTTGCTGAGAGTTTTTATCAATAAAGGGTATTGGATTTTGTTAAATGCTTTTTCTGCATCAATTGATATGATTATGTGATTTTTGTCTCTCAATTTGTTTATGTGATGTTTCACGTTTATTGATTTGCAGATATTGTACCAGCCTTGCATCCCTGGAATAAATCCCACTTGGTCATGGTGCATGATCTTTCTAATGTAATACTGGATCCAATTTGCTAGAATTTTGTTGAGGATTTTAGCATCTATGTTCATCAGAGATACTGGCCTGTAATTCTCTTTCTTTGTTGTGTATGTGGTTTTAGGATTAGGGTAAGGCTGGCTGCATAGAGAGCTTGGAAGTGTATCTTCCTCTCAACATTTTTGCAATAGTCTGAGGACAGTAGGTTTTAGTTCATCTTTAAATGTTTGGTCAAAGTCCCCTGTGAAGCTGTCTGGCCTAAGGCTTTTGTTTGCTGGAAGTTTTTTGATTACTGCTTCAATTTCTTCCATAGTTTTTAGCTTATTGAGATTTTTTTATTCTTCCTGATTGAGTTGTGGAAGATCGTTTTTTTCTAGGAATATGTCCGTTTCTTCTAGATTGACCAGTTTGTTGAAATAGAGTTGTTCACAGTATTTTTTTACAATCCTTCCTATGTCTGTGGGGTCTTTTGTTACTTCACCTTTTTCATTTCTGATTTTATTTATTTGGGTCCTCTCTCTTTGCTTCTTGGTGAGCCTGGCTAGAGGTTCATCAATCTTGTTTATCCTTTCAAAGAACCAGCTCTTGGATTTATTGAACTTTTGTATTGTGTGTGTGTGTGTGTGTGTGTGTGTGTGTGTGTGTGTGTGTCTATGTCATTTAACTCTGCTCTGATCTTTATTATTTCCTTCCTCTGCTCACTCGGCTTTTCTTGTTGCTCTCTTTATAACTCTTTGAGTTGTAGGGTGAGGTATTTATTACCATTGTTTTTTTTGCGAAGCAGGCCTATAATGCTATGAACTTCCCTCTCAGGACTGCTTTCACTATGTTGCATAGATTTTGGATTGTTGTTATTTTATTGTCATTCATTTCTAGGATTTTTAAATTTCTACTTTGATCTCTTTGGTAACCCAATCATTGTTTAATAGCATGCTACTTAGCCTCAAAGTGTTTGATTTTTTAATTGTTTTTATTGTAGTTGATTTCTAATATTATGCCATTGTGATCTGAGAAGATGCTTGATATGATTTCAATCTTCTTGAATCTGAAGAGACTTTTCCTTGAGTACCAATATGTGCTCTATCTTTGAAAATGTCCCATGTGCACTTGAGAAGAATATATATTCTCTAGCTTTGGGGTGAAATGTCTTGAAGATGTCAATTAAGTCCATCTGATCTAGTAAGTCGTATGATTGCTGTTTCTTTGTTGATTTTTTTTTTTTTTTGGTCTAGAGGATTTATTCAGTGATGCCAATGGGGTATTAAAGTCCCCTACTATGATTGTGTTGCTTTTGATCTCTCCCTTGATATCTTCCAGAATTTATTTATTGATTTATTTGGGTACACCTGATTGGGTGCATATATGTTTATCGGAGTTATATCCTCTTGTTGTATCAATCCCTTTAGTATTATGAAGTGGCCTTCATTATCTCTTGTTATGGCCTTCACTTTGATGTCTATTTTGTGAGATATAAGTATTTCTACCCCCGCTTTCCTTTTTCATTTCCATTTGCCTGAAAAATATTTTTCCATTCCTTCACTTTCAGTCTGTGTGAGTCCCTTGTTCTGAGGTAGGTCTCTTGTAGACAGCATATATATGGGTCATGTTTTCTTATCCATTCAGCCGCTCCATGTCTTTTGATTGAAGCATTTGAAGCATTTAAATTTAAGGCTATTATTGATAGATACTTGTTTGTTTCCATTTTAATTCTTTATGCCTGTGTTCCTTTTTCCCTTTCTATTTCTTCTTTTTACAAAAGTCCCCTTAGCGTTTCTTGCATTGCTGGCTTGGTAGTGATAAACTCCCTTAGACTTTTTTTGTCTGCGAAGCTCCTAATTTCCCCTTCAATTTTGAATGATAGCTTTGCTGTATAGAGAATTTTTGGATTCATTCCCTTGCTTTGCTCACTTTGTATACTTCATCCCATTCCCTTCTGTCTTGGTGTGTTGCTGTTGAGAAATCATTTGATAATCTAATGCGAGATGCCTTGTAGGTAACTCTCTGTCTCTCTCTTTCAGCCTTTAAGATTCTCTTTCTTGTTAACATTTGCCATTGTAATTACAGTGTGTCTTGGTGTGGGTCTTTTTGGGTTCATCTTGTTTGGCATTCTCTGTTCTTGTATAACATTTTTCTTCCCCAAATTAGGGAAGTTTTATATCATTATTTCTTCAAATAGGTTTACTAATAATTGCTCCTCTTTTTCTCCTTCTGGAATCATTATTATACAGGTTTGAATTCATTTCATATTGGCCCAAAGCTCCCTTAGGCTCTCCTCATGCTTTCTTTTTTCTTTCTCTATGGCTGTTGCGATTGGGTGTGTTTTTTCCTGTCCTGTCTTCTAACTCACTAATTCGGTCCTCCACTTCTTCTAGTCTACTGTTGAAACCTTCCCTCTGTTTTTTTATTGTAGCTATATCATTATTGTTTTCCTCTTGATTCCTATATAAATTATTGATTTCCTCATCCAGCCAATTTAGGAGCTGTATGACCCTTACTCTGAATTCTTTTTCTGACATATTGCATGCCTCTGTTTTTATTTAATTCCTTATCTGGTGATTCCTCTTTTCTTTCCTTTTGGGGTTGTTTCTTTGTCTCCCCGTTTTTGCTCTCCCTGAAGGGTCCAGGAGTCCGGTGGTGCAGGGCCTGTGGCTAAAGCGGCAGACTTGGCGGGAGGATCATGCACTCTGAGAGTTACCATCTCCAGAGGGCACAGGTGCCGGGTCACCCAGTGCCTGTGGTTGAAGCCGTGAGGTTGGCAGGAGGATTATGCACTAGGAAAGTCACCTAGGGCCCAGGCATCTGGTCGTGTGGGGCCAGTGGCTAAAGTGGCAGGTTGATGGGAAAGGTGCACATTCCATGGCTCACAGAAGTGAGCCAGGGTGGCTGCAGTCCCAGATAAGGTAGTAGGTCTTTTGCCAAAGTGGCTGTAAGGTCCAGGATGGTGTCTGAGGCCAGTCTTCTCTGTTTCTATTTTATACCCTGAGACAGTGTCTCCTAAATTTGAAGCATCAATTCTCCCATCTCCACCAATGCCTTTCCCCTCCTCCTACTTAATGGGTCTCCTCACTGAACGATACTTCCCACTCAACAATTTCCCTTTTTTATCAAGTATAAAAAAACTGGAATTATCTTTTGGTCCACATGGTGACCATATGCCCTGGGTTTTAACGTATAATTCTTCAAAGAGTCCATCTTCTTATCAAACTATAAAATGGGGTTTATGGGAGGAAAATTATAATTTTAAAAAATACTTTTTCCTGAGCAAAGACTATCAACCCATAGGAAACTAGATTTGACTGTTGTCCCCACAAGTATTTTGCTAGGTTTTCAGGAGAATAAGAAAAAAAAAACAGGTGAAATTTTTAAAATAATTATTATATTCTTCTCCCTCAGTATATCTTTTCTGTCATGTCATCTTTGCTAATTTCTTTTTTATTTTCAAAAACCTTTCAGCAGTAATAATGTATGTGTACTGAGAGCTTTGTCCATAGATTCTATAGTTTTATTGAATAATAATGACTCTTTTAACAATGATTAATAGTGCTCCAGAAATCATCTCATTTAATGTTTTCAATGACTCTTTGAGATGCAGTATATATTAGGTAATGCTAGCTTCTGTAACACAAACATCAAACTTACACAAGAGAAGTTATTTTCTTGCCTAATATTATCCACAGTGAGAGGTCATATTCCTTGCAGTCATTTGGGGACTCAAGATGATAGATGCTTGTGAGTTTCAAACTGTGGTCCCCCAAATTGTCCTGAGTCTTGACATCCAGTGGGCAAATAGGGAGGAGAAAGGGTTGCCAAGGAGGTTTTTATGGCCAGACCCCAAAGTGGCCCACATCACTTCTCACTTTCCATGGGCCAGAGCCCAGTCATATGGCCCCATCTGACTGCAAGGGAGGTCTTCGGTCATCCTGCAAGTTCCTTCTTCCTGTGAGACTACACAAAGGAAATGGATTTGAATAGCTACTCAGTTGTGGGATTTTTCCAGAGACAGGAGGTAGGATTTCCCCATCCCCCCCAAAAAAATATTGTACAAATAAGATAATCAAGATTCAACCTGGGTAGCTTGCCCAGGGCTACCTACACAAGTAGTGAGGGCTAAAGAGTAGATTTGAGCTTGCAACATTTGAAAAAACAAATAAATAAAAACTTCCCATTTCTCAGTTTTGTTTTATTTGTTCTCTTATGCCATGAGTCTGCTCTGAACACACACACATACACACAAATACAAGCATTTACACATTATTAAGTCTTTAGTGGGTCAAGGTTCTACCTAAAAACATGAGCAGAGAAGGCTGGGCCAAGACTGCAGCAAAGTGAGGAACAGCCACATTAAGAAACAACATACTTTATTCAACTAATAAGTCCATCAGTTAATCTTACAGGGAAAAAATGAATGGTAAATATTGAGGGTTTTTTTACATTTCTGTTATC
>NW_006286587.1:11824280-11833335 GCF_000327345.1 Myotis davidii
CTCATTTCAAAAGTCGAGTAAAAAGTGATGGCTCCTAAGGTCTACTGACATTACCAGGCAAAGTGAAATAAACGTATCACAGCCCACTCCTTCTGGAATTCCTATAATACCTTTATATTTCCTCAAAATAAAATGCAAAGGCATAACTATAAGTTGTAAGATGCACTATTATGGACTCTCTCGCCCTTCCATTTTTATCTCACAGGATTCCCTCTTCCTCTTTTGCTGCAGTCTTGGCCCAGCCTTCTCTGCTCATGTTTTTAGGTAGAACCTTGACCCACTAAACCTCCACCCTAGCCTGCTCTTCATAACTTCATAACACTTCCTGCTATTTTTAACGAGGCAGAACTCTTTTTCCTTTTATGTACTTACCTTTTGTCCATCTTTCTCCATTGTAACTTGTTTCATGGTGGGTTGGGGAGACAGTATCTACGTTGTCCATCATTTTATTCCTAGTGATTAATACACAGTATGGCCTACAGAAAATTGTATATGAAATGTATCAGTGTTTAGGATTATCGACAGATATATAGTGGGTTTTAACTTTTCTCTAAGACCTTATATGAAGAAAAAATATATTCTTTCCCTTTGAGGAATTTACAATCTAGATAAAAAAATAATCCCGGGTTTTGGCACCAAAAAAATAAAATTAAAAAAAAATAAATAAAATATGCAGGTGTGTGTTACATAGCTGATATCAGCAACAACAATAATAATAGCAGTTGATATTTATCTAATTCTTATTATATGCCAGATTCTATTCTAAGAATTTTACATGGTTTCACTCATTCTACCCTCACCTACGATATTTTTGTAATATCATTCCACTCTATAGATAGAGCATTAAGTAAGTGTTCTGAGGCCACAAAGCTGTCTTGCAAGACAGTTAAAGAGGGACAGAGAATGACGAATACTAAGGAAGGATTACAGGAAACATATTAAAGGAGCTTGGATCAAGAAGCATCACTGGCCTGAAATTATCTGTGAAATATAGGAAGAGAATATGATATTTGAGCCAGGATCTGAAAGATGCACAAATGTAATGAAATAGAAAGCAGCTCTTTTGGCGGGGGAGGGGAGGAATAAGAGCATTCATGAAACATTAGAAATAAGACAAAAAACCTATTTAGGTACAATGAATAGATCCACGTGGCTTAAATATTGGATCCATCCATCCACTCATTAATTAGTTACTACATTAGAGCCCTGATTATAGAGAACTCTGAATGCCAGGCTAAGAAATCTGGGTCAAATCAACATAAAGCAAAAATTTTCAACCATTGGATATTGTTTGGGTTTAAGTAGTTTCTTTTTTAGCGTGGTAGTTTTTGATGAATTTATCATTCTCTTTTCTAATTCCTTCTCAGAACGTCCTCTCTCATTATACCTAATTAGACTCTTTTTTCTTCCCAGCCATCGCTATTAGCACTTGTAGATGCTTCCTGTAAGCTCAGCGTGATTTTCTAGTTTCTGATGAACCATCCTTCGGCAAGTTGTGATTTCCATCCTCGTAACTTTGGCCTTCAAACATGTCTTCAATTATTTGTATAGCCCAGCTGGCATGGCTCAGTGGTTGAGCATCAACCTATGAACCAGAAGGTCATGGTTTGATTCCCCGTCAAGGCCCATGTCCAGGCTGCAGCGATCCCCATTGTGGAGCCCTCAGGAAGCAGGTCATCAATGATTCTCTCTCATCATTGATGTTTTTCTCTCTCTCTCCCCTCTCCCTTCCTCTCTTAAATCAATAAAAATATATTTAAAGAAAGAAAGAAAATCATTGATCAGCTGCCTCCTGCATACCCTCTATTGGGGATTGAGCCTGTGCCCTGACTGGGAATCAAACCATGACCTCTTGGTTCATATGTCAATGTTCAACCACTAATATATCCAAAATATAATACTTTTAACATATAGTCAATATAAAAATTATTGATGAGATATTTTACATTTTTGTGTACTAAATCTGTGAAACCCAGCACATATTTTACAATTTCAAAACTTGTCATTCAGACTTACAACATTACAAGGACTCACTGGCCACGTGTCTGGGGGCTAATGTATGGAGCAATATCTAGAACTAGCTTGAGAGGAATGTGTTGTAGCAGTGATTTATTACTTTTAGTAGTAAAGCTTCATTCTTTAGGAGCTCTTGCCTGTAGTATTTGATGGAAGCAGTATGATATATATGACTGGGGCCTTTCTTGATACTTGCTCAGGCTTTTTTCTAGATACATGTCAAGTTGCAAGGTCTTTCAGATTTTTAAACAGTACGATCCAGTATATCTTCTATTAAGGTGGGAATGCTCTGAAAATGGCTCTCATGTCTTCACCGATTCAGCTGCACGTGGAACTTTGTGTCCTTCCTCACCACATATAAGATGCTGTCCGCCCTGCAACAGAACGGTTCATATGAGGATACTTACTTTGAAAACCCTACTTTAAGCGATCCAGTATATCTACTATTAAGGTGGGGATATTCTGAAAATGGCTCTCATGTCTTCACATATTGATGTGGACTCACCGATTCAGCTGCACATGGAGCTTTGTGTCCTTCCTCACCACACATAAGGTGCTGTCCGCCCTGCAACAGAAAATGCATGAGCAGTTCCTATGAGGATACTTACTTTGAAAACCCTACTTTAAATGAAAGTTGACTTAGAGAAAAGTAATGCACACAGATGGCCTTTGCTTAACAAATTCAATATATGTTAGCGTGCTTCTTACAGTAGTCCCTGGAGCAGCAGGATCGGCATCCCCATGGAGCCTGTTAAAATGCAAATTCTCAGGCCTCACCCAGACATATGCCCTCAGAAACTCAGGGGGTAAGGGTCCAGCAGTCTGAGTGCTAAAATGCCCTCCTGGGTACTCTAATATTTAAGAACCACTGTAGTAAAAAAATAATAAGTTGAGGGCAAAGTATGGGGAGGCAGCAAATGTTGGCTGTTTGGTAAGAAAAAACAATTTTCACTCTTCACATAACGTTCACCTTAGGATCTGTTGACATGGGCAGCATTATTAATGCAATTAAAACCCACTTTCAAAAGCAACAATATGAACTAATTTCACCAATGTTATGTTGAGCAAAAGAAACCAGAGTAAAAGACCATCTATTGTGTACAATTCAATTTGTAGACAAAATGGCTTTGGTTACCAAATTCAATATATTTTAGCTTTACTTTTCTTTGTGAAAAGTTATGAATTAAAATTTTTTACAAAAAACATGAATGCAACTCTTTGCGAAAGTGTTTAGTATGTAAATAATATACCTTGTAACAACATACCCCCTTCATTGCCCCACTTAAACAACAAATAGAGATTTCCCCCTTTTTTGAAACTTATTGATATAGCTCGAGGTCAAGGTTCAATCCCCTATTAGGGCATATGCCTGGTTTGCAAGCTTGACCCCCAGTGGGGGGCATGCAGGAGGCAGCTGATCAATGACTCTCTCTCATCATTGATGTTTCTATCTCTCCCTCTCCCTTTCTCTCTGAAATCAATAAAAATATATTTAATAATAATAAAATAAATAAATAATCCAAAAGACAGAGAGCCTCCAAGTCCCAAAAGAATGAAATGCTATCCTGGGAATGATGAAAGGACAGAGTGGAAAAGTTGGAACTGATGGTTTTATCTGGTGTCCCCTTACATCTCACAATAGACAGCCATCAGGTCATCAGCTTCATCTGCTAATACAGTGCCCCTGATCAGATGTGTTACCTCAGAAGTGACGCAGGGAGCAGTAGAATAGCCTGTATGTAGCAAAGGGGTGGGGGATGTGAGGGTGGCATAAATTGGATGCGTGTTCCAGACAGAAGTACTACTAACCTAAAGTTTTTATTGGTTCTATTTTCAATGGTACTTTATCAGGTAAGGTCACAAAATAAGAGGTGGCCAGAAATATGTGTTTAAAAATTATTCTATCCCTGCACAGTAGACTTTTTGGGTCTGTAACAACAAAGCTACTTCTCAATTTCTTCAATATCAGCACAGCAGAGATTGTTGATTATTAAAATACTTACATTATCTTTTTTTGAATCTCATTGATATAGTTCTCTACCATAAACAAAACTGATATGCTGCCACTATACCAAGTGATTTTGAAAGACTGAAATAGTTGCATGATTTTTGGCAAACAGTGACTTAACTCCCCACTTTGCAAGTAATTCCCCTCCCCAGGACACCACCATCCCAGGCACACCAGCGGGCTCCTTGCCCTTGTCCCAGTGCTGTGGATATCCCATTCTGATTGGTCAACTCTAATGCCAGTTATAAAGGCTTAGCTGTTACCCCAGATTCCCTTGTCACTTCATCCATCCACACACTGAGGACTGGAATCCAAATGGCCATGTGCACAAATGCTCATGTCAGTGTTGTGGACAGAATGTTTGTTTCCCTCAATCACAAATGTCATAAGTTGAACCCTAGCCAATGTGATGGTATTTGGAGATGGGGTCTTTGGGAGGTAGTTAGGGTTTTATTAAGTCCCAAAGGTAGGGCCCTCATGATGAAATTAGTGGCCTTATTAAGATGAAGAGAGACAGAGCGACCTCAATTTCTGTCTCTCCACACATACACACTGAGGAAAGGCCATGTGAGGACATAAGAAGGCATCCTTCTGAAAGCCAAAACAGGGCCCTCATTAGAAACAGAATCAGCCAGTACCTGATCTTGAATTTCTTACCTCCAGAATGATGAGAAAATAAATTTCTGTTGTTTAAGCCACCTCATCTGTGCTATTTCGTTATGGCAACCAGAGCAGACTAACATAGTCAATCATTGCATTAGGAAAATCTATAATAATAATTTCTGGACCTTATAGTTAAACCTAGTCTAAATTAGCAGTAGATTAAAATAAAACTTTCCCAGAAATAGAAAATAACACTTTTATGTTAATCTTAGTATACTTCCCAAGGTCCCCATAAACTAGCATTGTACAGTATTTTGTTTTAATTTTTTTCTCAGTTTATGAGGCAAAACATTGCCCTCATCATACAAATGCCTCTCTACACTCCATTTCCTGTAATGCCAGATATCACCTGATTTTTTCCCCACCAGGGTCATTCTTGAAAATGAAATTTGCTGAACTTGTTTTATTGTGCATGACAAGGCTAGTCCCCTCTGTAACTTTCTCTAAGTTTCTGCATCCAGTATCTTTCAATCTGTGTATAAGGTGCATGAGGGTGCTGTATATTTGAAATGCCCCAAAAGGTGAGTGTTTAAAAAATGGATCTAAAAGAATGCCATACTTCTTAAAATAATATTTGTATGAAAAAGAAAAATATTTTAGAAATGTTTAAAATATATATATATGCTATATACATATATACTATATATACATACACACACACATTATGATTAAATAATGGACTTTTAACAACCATAAAGTAAGTGAGTCAAACTCTTGAATTATGCAAAAGTGACACATGTTGAGGTCATCTCAGTTGGTAGAAAAATCTGAGAGTGGAGAAATAATTGTAACAGCCTCATGAACTGGGTTATTTATTTGAGAGGCAGCAATAGCTCAAGCAATTCTTCTAGAGACACTCAAAGCTTCTCCAACAGTCATCCACTCAAGAAGTATCCTAGATTTTCAATACCTTTCTACTCTTATAAAGCTGCCAAGTAAATCTTTATGCTTCTTTGTTCTCCCTCATTCATAATTTGTGCCCCGTCCCCCCCGCCTTTGCTTTCAGTGAATCTCTGCCTTTACCCCACTCTACACTTTAAAACTTTCTTTGTAAATGTTACCATGAAACACTCCGGGACAAAGGAGCTGATGGATTCCTTTCATCATCATAAAATATTAATTCTCTCCTGATAGGTGGAACTCTCATGATAGGCTACCTTAATGTCTGTTGGCCAACCTGTAGACAACTGCCCAGGGTTCATCCCTCACCAATCATGTATGGTCCAGCTCTCAGGATTATGGGGTACCAAATATGGCAACCTGTTCCCCTGCTTAGGTTGCAGACATTTTCCCAATGTTTCCTAGTGAAAGGCAGCATGGTATAAGAGTCAGGAGTGTAGAGTGAACATTTACAGTTTTGCTATTAAGTAGCAGGAGACAGGTTAGTGACTATCTTGGTTGTCTTATTTTGGGTTCTCCAAAACAAGTCCTGAGGCAAGGATGTGGTTGTAACCATGCTCAGAGTTAGGAGCGAAAAAGCCCTCATCATTTGTCCTTTGAAGAAGGTCTCCTTGGTAGTACAGTCACAAAAAATTTTCAATAGCAGATGGAAGGAAACCAAAGTTTAAATAAAACACTTGTATTCTTCCTGATTTATACATGAACATTTAATAAATTCCAAGTCCGTTTATATTTAAAACCATAGCTACTTTACATGTCTGTGGCCTGGCCAGATGTTTTTTTTTTAAATGATGTCAAGAGAGCCTGCAGTAGGAGGCTTAGCAAGGCAGAGGGAGGCAAGAAGAGAACGGAATCAGGATGGAGGTCAAGGAGATCAGGTCACAGACAACCAAAACAAGAGCAGATTTGCCTTTGTTTACTTTGCCAAAGGGGAAAAATTAACTTGATGGGAAGGGTAATTAAGCATTTCTTTGTCCATCATGCACCCTCAGTTTCTGGGTGCAGAAACTGAGATTATGTAAGGGGCCTGGGTTGTCATAGAATTACAAAGCTTGTAGTTGTAAATCTAGGATCCTAACCCAAGCCAGTGTCCATCCCAACATGACTGATTTTCCTATTTGCTCATATTTTCAATCACAACCTACAGGTGAATATCACCTCTAATGTAAGCGTGAGCTGGTTTGCACAAATGTATCGTTTGGAATTAGAAATATGTTGTTTTTTTTTTAGCAGAAACAAAGTTAGTAGTGCATGATGGTAGTTTTCCCAGCATCTTCTCAAAACTGTTAGTGACTGATTCAATAACTCTGGGAGTGATTGGCCGCCTTTTAATGGGGGTTAATGAGAGCATAATGAAGATAAATGACTGGCCATAGTTCATCAGGCCTCCTGATGCTCAAGGCAATGTCCTGTCTTGTGGACCCAGTTACTTTTCAGTTAAATATCATTTAGCCTTGTATATCCACCTTCAGAGGACCAAGCACGGTTCAGATCATGGCCATCTGAATACTCTGGGAACGCATTACAATACATTTTTTCCTATATAGAGGAATAGCCACTGAAGAGGTTCAATGAAGCCAGAATTGGCCGTGGAGACTCTAGTTTATTGTGGATAAGCACACTTTTTAATAAAGAAAAAACGACTTTATTCTAATTGCTTCCATAATAAGCCAGTGAATCAATGTGCAGGCCAGGATAAATTGCTTAGTATAATCACATCAGTTTATAAGAATCAAAGGAAATCCAGGTTTCTGTGCAACTTTTACGTCAAGCTAAGGTACACGTGGGCGGATGTTTATGTTGCAGAATGAGAATGCTTTACATGTAGGTGTCCTATACAGCATTTACTATTTTGTTCAGACCCATTAGAACTGTTTCTAATGCCCTCCTGCCACTACTCTAAATAGTCATCAGGGCAACCTCTCTTATAGATGGCGTTTGTACACCTCCGGGCTTGAAAATGTCTTCAAAGACAGTTAATCATGATGACTAGATTTTTACACTCTAGTTCCCTCTAAATTTGATGCAAAGTCTTTCTTGTGAGTTGGTTTGTCTTCCTCATTTATTAAATACATCTCTTTATTTTTTGGCTGTTTCTTCAAGCCAAATTTACCTCAAAAGTTCAAGAATTGCTGTAACTGACAAATTAATGCAGTGGGCAACAAGTTCTATAGCTAGTTTCTTAATAATAGTCCTAAAAATCTTTTCTAAGATGGCAGTGTCATGGGCATTAGGGTATGATTGTCTGTAGTAATTTTTAAGCTTGTTGAGGTCATATGAAAATATTATGGAAGGTATTTCCTCCCAGAAAAATGAACATATAAATGAACATATGAATGAAGAATATATGCACACATTTTTTCATGTCATTTCTAAAGGGCTTGCGGACCTCTAGAGTCTATTCCGAGGTTTCCTCAGATTAAGCAGTTTTGTGCTAAGGGAATGTACTTAGAAAGAAATGGCATTTATTTTTATTTATAGTTTAGATGTGTTTATTAAAAATTCAATAGTTTTGTCATTTACTATCACAGCTTGAATCTATACATGTACTATTCTGTGTAGATGTATAATTGACTACATTAAAAATAACCTACATTTTGGCCCTAGCTGGTTTGGCTCAGTGGATAACACGTTGGCCTGAGGACTGAAGGGTCCTGGGTTCGATTCCAGTCAAGGGCACATGCCCAGATTGTGGTCAATCCCCAGTAGGGGGCATGCGGGAGGCAGCCAATCAATGATTCTCTCATCATTGATGTTTCTATCTTTCCCTCTCCCTCTCTGAAATCAATAAAAATAAAAAATAAAAACCTACATTTTGGAATTTATGTGTATGGTTTTTTTTTAAGTTTTAATCTAGTTTAAATTTTCTTTTAAACTCAACTTTGTAAATGAGGTTTTTTTAAAAATGTATTAAAGTTTTTTTGTTTTTTTCATCTTGAAAGATAGCCTAGCTTAAGAACTTTGGCTTGAATATTCAACTTAATATTGCATTTGAAAAAATTCTCTGATATTGGTCTTAATGACTTTGAAACTTAGAATTTACATATACATTTAATTCCATTTCTCTGCTATTAAAATAACGTAGACTGAGTCTCAGAATTAGGTAATAACTCTTACTTTTTAAAAACATTGTCAGATGGTAATTTCTGGAATCAAAATGTGGAAGGAAATAATAATTTAAAAAAAAACCTTATAGACACAGACGACAGCATGGTGATTACCAGAGGGAAAGAAGGTGGGGGAAAGTAAAAGAGGGTAAGGAGGCGATAAATAATGATAAAAGGAGACTTAACTTGAGGTGGTGAACACACAATATAATAAACAGATGATGTATTATAGAATTGGACACTTAAAACCTATATAATTTTATTAACCAATGTCATCCCAATAAATTCAATACAAATAAAAATTGAAAAATGTGAATCCAAGGTGATGCAAGAATTTAGTATATACAAATACATTTTCCAT
>NW_006286587.1:11833673-11834967 GCF_000327345.1 Myotis davidii
AAAATATATTTCAAATAACAATTGATGGAGTCTTGGAGTCAATAAATTGCATTGTATAGATTAGAGCACATAAGGTCAGAAGGTGCCTTAGCAATGTTACAGCAACTCCTTAAGGGAATTGAAATTTAAGGGTCAATTCATGTGTTAAAGATACAGATTTTTGTGACAAAACAGGTACAGTCTATTGATTAGCTTTTTAAATACTTTCTCCTATCATATGTGAATCATTAGATCATAAATTTGTAAAATCAATGTAAATCACTTTTTAAGACATTTCTTTTGTAATATTTGATTTATGTAAATATTCATGTAAATTAAAAAGCATAATGAATTATTGAGAATAAATGAACAAATTTTAACTATGAGCAAAATGTACACAAGACTATAATATATATATTTTATAAATAAATCTAAAACACTTTCAAAACCAAAATTTAGCCTAATCCATATAGCACCTTTTTCAGTTGTTCATGTTCAGTACTAATGTGGGAAAAAAAAGTATTCAAAGGCTATTTTTTAAACCACATGTTAGATTCAAAATTAAGAAGGCATATTTTAATGGCAGCTGGTTTAAAACAATTTGACATGAGCGCAGTAACAGTTTGGAAAATGTGTCTATGCTTAGTTTTGCTTCCAAATTTGGAC
The DNA here is from genome assembly GCF_000327345.1 of Myotis davidii. NCBI lineage: Eukaryota > Metazoa > Chordata > Mammalia > Chiroptera > Vespertilionidae > Myotis > Myotis davidii. The sequence goes on from NW_006286587.1 coordinate 11,834,319, forward strand.
TTTGAAACTTTTTGTCAGTCTCAGAAATAAATAAGAAGCTGTGCAGATAATTAAACATTTGCCTTGAGGGATTTATCTGCAGTTAATTAAAACCATACACTTTGGGTGGATACTTGCTTCAGTGGTTATTAAATTTGATTCATATGTTGACTACCCAGTTTTCTCACTTGTCCATCAAATGTTGATTGTGATAGGTTCAAGAAACAAATTTTCTCATAATATTGTAAGCTATATTGTTTAAAGCTATCTCCTAGTTTGGAGAGGGATAGAGAAAAGGGGGAAAGGAAAACCAAAAAATAAAATGATTTATTTTAGATTCCACCTAAATCAGCTCTGTTAGGGCTGAGCAATATGAGCTCAGGAGAGACCCTATTTGTAAGTTATAGAGGTGCCATTCTACCATCCCCAGATTTCTTCATGGCCCTGTGCATACAAGATTAACTCATGATTTTCTATCTATATCTTTGGATTACTACCCTTTTAGCTGCATGGAAAATATCCAATAGACTGTACCCTCTATGAGGGCAGAAATTTGGTTTTGTGTTTACTGTAGACTCCCCGGAATCAAGAACAGTGTCTGGCATAGAATTGGCCCTTAATAAAGACTTGTAGAATAAACGAAAGATCTATTTTTTACTTCCCTGCTGAA
>NW_006286587.1:11835014-11835599 GCF_000327345.1 Myotis davidii
CTCCAGAGAGTTCTCAAACATCTAACAGGGGACACTTTCTAGCTTTGCAAGAGTCCACAGTCATTGGAAACCTTTTAGCCATCGTCAAGTATATCATACTAGAGGCCTGGTGCATGAAATATGTGCATGGCTGCGGTCCCTAGGCATGGCCGGCGATCAAAATGTGAGCATCTGGAATGGAAGGGCAGGTCCCAGCTGACCTCTGGGTCCTGGGCGGCACCTGGACCCCGAGTCCTCTGTGCACCCCCATTGGCCTGAGACATCAGGCCCTCGCCTGGCTCCATGCACGAAATATGTGCATGGCTGCGGTCCCTAGGCCTGGCCGGCGATCGAAATGTGAGCATCTGGAATGGAAGGGCAGGTCCCAGCTGACCTCTGGGTCCTGGGCGGCACCTGGACCCCGAGTCCTCTGTGCACCCCCATTGGCCTGAGACATCAGGCCCTCGCCTGGCTCCTTCAGCACCTTGGGCAGCACCTGGACCCCCAGCCCTCTGTGCACCCCCTTTGGCCTGAGACATCAGGCCCTCGCCTGGCTCCTTCAGCACCTGGGAGCCAGGTGACGGCACTGCTCCCTGCCACCACCAC
>NW_006286587.1:11835804-11840000 GCF_000327345.1 Myotis davidii
CCGCCGCCCGCCATGTTCTGTGCCTCCCTCTGTTGGTCAGCACACATCATAGGGAGTGGTCAAACTCCGGATCACACTCGCAGTCAAGGGGACAATTTGCATATTAGGCTTTTATTATATAGGATGGCCAAAAAAGAACTTATGCTGATCTCACGTTTAAATGTGCTATGCAGGGGTGAGGATGAAATTGCCCAGAACAGAAGGTTTGCATCCCCTCCCTTTCTTTCCCATTTACTGGTACAGTTCCTGAGAAAGATGAACTTAATTACCACTGGATTTCAAACGTCCGCGTTTGGCTTTCTTACTGACTCAAGCCCCCAAATATGAACAACTACAGTAATGGAAGCATTAAGCACATTAAAATTAGACATTCCTTTAACTTATCTATTTTGCCTTCTTTTCATATTCTTTTGCACAATTCTCCTAAAACTTTCACTGATATATAAAGCCTGCTTGTTTTCTTCTTTGTTGCAAAAATATATATATATCCCATCAAACTCTACCATCTTTATTTTGCAAACTTTGTAGAATAAATGAAAGACCTATTTCATTTATTCAGATATATCATGTAGTGTTTTCAGAAAATTGTATTTATGGGTGAAAATATGTAAGTATTTTAATGCTATTTTAAAAATAAGTACTATCCCGCCAAATATAAATCTATCATATTAGTGCTGGAAGCTGCCCTCTTTTCTGATTAAAAATGCTGACTAGAGGTTTTACTTGTTTGTCATGTCAGATTCTGCAAAAGATGACAATATTGCAAATGACAGTGAAGTAACAGCTCATTCAGTGTGTGACCAAGATCATCCCAATGGTAAGTTATGAGGTCCTCTTTCAAGTTGTTGTTGATTCTATTGTAGAATATTACATTTTAGAGACTCAAATTTTAGTTCTCTGGAAAAAATTGAATCTGGTAGTATTTTATTAGAGCTGAATACCAGGTGATTAGTAGTGGCCACATTTAGAAAAGGCATTTGCTCTCCATAATCTTCATCACTCATTACATTTGTACAAGCCTGGCTTTATTTATTTCTTTTTACTGCCTGAACTCTATAGGCATTGAGTTTACAACTATTTAAATTAGGATATAATAGCAATGAGTATAAATGTGAGACATATAGAAAAATAGATCCAGGATACTAGAGCTACATATTCTTGGACTACAAGGAAGACAGACAGAGCAAACAAAAATGAAAAATAACAAAAAAAAGTTTTCCTAAAGCAAACCAGTTCCTCTAAAACACAAAGGTACCAGTTCCTCTAAAACACAAATATTATATTTATGGGGAAAGATAATGAAAACACAAAGGAGAACAGAAATCTATAAGGGCTCACAGAATTTATGGAGATCAATGATAAAGAAAAGCTTTTAAAGCAAACAGGAAAGTCAAAAATCAGTTTAAAAAACTAATCAACAAAATCAGATTACCCTTAGCTTTCTTCTTCCATAACTCTAAACAGTAGAAGAAAACGGAATAACATTTCCAGAGCTCCAAATAACACAGTTTCTATATTTAGTGAAAGTATTATTCATGCATGAAGTCAAGGGTAATATTTTCTCAGTAATACAAAGATTAAGAAAATATACCACCCAAGTACTTATTCTGAATAAACTAACAGAGGACTGTGCAAAAACAATAAATATAGAAAGGAAAGAAAACTTCAAGCTTGAGAAAGATACAGTTAAGAAGGCCTGAATGATAAGAGACTCGTTATATATATGAAAATGTTGTAGTGATTGTTTCAAATTAGTATCAAATGTCTTATTTAAATGTTTGTTTTTACCTTTTAAAATTATAGTAAGGGCTTTTTATAATTACAAAGATGGAGACACTTTGCTCTTAGTAATACAATTTTAAATAAATTAGACCATAACTCCATTATTCTCACTGAAGACAACATAGAACAAATATTTGTATATGTCTCAGAGACAGAGAAAGACAGAGACACAGAGAGCAAGAGTCTGATTAAAGGCATCAGAGAGGTTTAAGAGATAGAGCATTGTCTGGCTGGCTTATAGGAGAAAATGGATATCCAGAGATGTGAGTTCAGGATTTGAAACTGTTTTTACCTTAAGGCATTTGCTGATTCTTCAGAATGTATCTTGAATCACATTGCTCAGAATTGTAAGGGGCTCTGGTAAATACCCCGTTTCTTGGGTTAAAACCCCAAAGATATGTACCATAGCAGAAAAATTGAACCAGCAGATCAGCCTTCTGAAAGACTGCTGACCAGCTTTAAATCATCTCAATCCCTCAATTAAATTAAAACCAACCCAGATTGCTAGTTCCTCTAGGCACCTAAGAAAAGCAAATGTAAAATATTTACTAGATGAAAATGAGAGTCCTACAAGTTTTAAACAATTTTCATAAGCAATTTGCTAAATATAATATTCAGCACACATATAAGAAATAGCTAGAATAAATAAGAAAACAAAGTAATATGAAAATCAAACAAACAGTCAAGAGTGGCAAGCCACTAAGGCTGAAAATATTAGAGTTATAAACATGTTATAAAACACAAAAGCTATGTATAAAGAAAGACAAGATTGAAAAAAAATGATCTGAGAACTGGAAATTCAAAACAAAAAAAAAAGGAAAAGGAATCTAAAAGTAGAAGATGCCACAACTGAAATGAAGAACTCAATGAATGAATTTGTGGTTTAATAGCATATTTAGATAGAGATGAAAGAAAAACTGTGAATGTGAAGTTATGCCACAAAATATATATCTAAAATAAAAACAGTATATCCAAAAATATATATCCAAAAGAGAAACACAGAGTAGCAAACATTACAGAAAAGGAAAAGACATGGAAGATGAAATGACAGTCTATCACAGAAAATTTGGCAGAAGTAATATTTAAACAAATTCTGGTGAGATTTTTTTTATAGTGTTAAAGGATATCAAGCCATGTGTTTCAAAAGTCCTTTGAAGTATAAGCAAAATAAATTCATGACTAGGCCCATCATAGCATAACTATTGAAAATCAAAGATAAACAGAACCTCCAAAAAACAATCTTTAAACAATTAGCTGACTTTTCAATAGATATGATGAAAATAAAACGATGATGCAAGAGAAAATTGCTAACCAAGAATTCTAAATCCAGCAAAAATATATATTTTAAGAATAAAGGTTAAATGTTTCAGATCAATAAAAGAAAATTTCATCACTGGAGAAATTCTGGTGTTCTTAAGGTAGGATGATACCAATTTCAGTTAGAAGGTCAAAGATGAAGGAAGGAATTAAAAGCAAGGTGAATGGTAATTATTAAATAAGTCTAAATGAATATTGATGGCACAAATCAATAATGATGATTATTATAATAGCAATGTATTGTGGGAGTTAAGGTATACTTCAACAGTATAACTGAGATATTAAATTTTAAAAGATATATCACAAATTAAAATACACTACAATAATGGCATGTATCGGGATGAGGTAAATTAATTGTGCTATTTTTCCAGGCACATTGGCATTGTGGAGAATAAAAACACCAATTAACATTAAAATTTAATGTCTCTGTGATAACCTAAGTCAGGAAATGAGGTGAGTCATGTGATGTCCCAGATAAATGCTGGGAGAGACTTCCCAGACCAAAATGCAGAGAGGGAGGGCATAGGCAGAGCTCAACAGACTCCTGAGTTGAGGAGATAGAGCTAAAATTCCTGGAAGGCCAAGGTATCTAGTTATTTTCAGGGCCGAGCACAGAAGAACATTTTAGAGATCTACGAAGGGAATCCCTCAAGTCTCTGGCTGAGTACTGATCAGTGCATGCATGATTATAAATTACCAGTGCAAGCATGAGAGGCTGGGTAAAGAACACTAAAAGATTTGAAAGAATATCTGAAGTTTCCAGAGGTTCTGGGAGAAATGCCTGTTCCACCCATACTGGAAAATGTATAAATTCATGGAGGGCTTAGAAGGACTTTGCCTCAGTAGTGGACCAAAACTAGCAATATATTAAGTGCTGCTCTTGTCCTCACCCAATTCAGCTTAAAAGCAAGATTTGAAAAGTTCAAACTGTTTCTGAATAACTTAACTAATCCTAGAATAAAGCTCAAAAATATGTATAGAAATCTAAGTATATCTCATGCCCATCAGAGTAATAGACAAAATTACTGGGTATAAAAAAAAGTATTGCAAGACAAATCTTCATGCATCTCTTCCGTTTTGTATATTTTACAGAGGGT
>NW_006286587.1:11841076-11859605 GCF_000327345.1 Myotis davidii
TACCTTTTGATGAAACTCTTGCAATTATGACATGCTGGAATTGGCTTCCAGCAGGGCATGCAGGAGGCAGCCTATCAATGATTCTCTCTCATCATTGATGTTTTATATCTCTCTCCCTCTCTCTTCCTCTCTTAAGTCAATAAAAATATATAGTTTTTAAAAAACAGAATAAGTGAGGAAAAAGAAAAGGCCCTCAGTGAGCTATGGAACAACTCCAAGGATAATTCCAACTCCAATATACATGAATTAAAATCATGAAGACAGACCTGAGAGGGAGAGACAGAAAAAAATATCTGAGAAAATAATGGATGATATTTTCAAAGATTTCATTAAAACTATGAACCCATATATCCGAGAAGTTCTATGACCCCAAAGCACAAAAATCATAAAGAAAATTATACCTAAGTACATAATAACCAACTTGGTTAACATAAGTGATAAAGAGAAATATCTCAAAAGCAATCTCAAAAGGAAAATGCAGGTTACATAAAGAAGAACAAACATAAGGATGAAGTAGAAGTCTCATCATAAACTATAAACTACAATTACAGGCAGAAACAAAGATGAATCTCAAAAATATAATATTAAGCTGAAGAAGGCATAAAAGCTTATATTCTGTACAATTCATTTATGTCAACATTTAAAGGTAGGAAAAATAACTGATAGAAAGATGTGCTTACATGATAAAAACAATAAAGAAAATCTAGGTAGTTATTACTATGACAGTTGTTATTGGTTAACTGATGACAGGAAAGAGGTACTGATTAGGTGTGAGCTGGAATTCTTTCTAGGCTAAATGGTTGCCTTAAGAATATTTTCTACTTGCTTTTGGTTAATTGCACTCTATATTTTTTTGTGTGTAGTTTTCTGAATGTTGCATTTTTATAAAATAATTAAAATAGGACAGAAGAAATAAAGGTAATAAGGAAGGAAATTAGGAAGAACAAAAAGAAAGGAAATATCAACAGCAGAGTTTATAAGACAAAGATGATGATGAGGACTGGGGTTATGGCATACAAGGCTGTCGTCCATGAAGACAATGAAAAACTAAAAATCATACTATGCTACAGGTTCTGACAATGTTAGGCTTAAGAATGATTTGAAAATTTTTGTGATACTCACAAATAGAATTAAATAACAATAGAATTAAAGGAAGATATCATACTTTCTGAATTTCCCAGAAAAGATCTTACCAAACATGAGAGTATAGTCGGTAATGCAAACAATAATTTTAAAAAATAGTCTAACACAGCACAATATATTAAATAAGAAAATACATGCAAATAGCTATCATAGTAAATGTAATTAAGTTACTTTATTAAGTGTTAAAAATCAGATTGAATTAATTTCAGTAAAATACTAAGAGATTAAAAATACAAAGTTAGAAAAAGGTGTAGTTGGGAAATGAACATCAAAAGAAAACACAAAAAACTGCTTTAGAATATATCTAGTTAGGTTTCTAGCAAAATGTCTCAAATGAGAAAGTTTGTCATTTTATATCAATAACTATAGGCCCGGTGCATGAAATCCGTGCATAGGTACTGTCCCTAGGCCTGGCCAGTGATCGAAGCACACACATCTGGCATGGAAGGGCAGGTCCCACCTCACCTCTGAGCCCTGGGCAGCACTTGGGCCCACACACACACCCCTCCACCTGAGTCATGGTGCCCAAGTCCCCCTCGAAGATGCAGTGAGTGCAGCCGGATGTTGCAGGCTGGGGAACAGTGTGGGCCTCTGGGTCACCCAGCAGTGCTGCACGGAAGCCGGGTGGCCAGCATGCTCTCTCCCAGCCAGCCTTGCAGACCAGCTCCTGTGCTAACCCACAGGGAGCCTGACCGGCTCTTGTGGTCCCAGCTGCTGTGGCCTGGCTCACCCAGAAGAGGCCATGCAGGTGTTGGGTGGGCATCCCAGGGGAGGGTAGCAGGGAGAGTGAGAGACAGTTTGGCAGACACCCCACATTCTCACTTCATCTCTGTCCCAGTCACCCTTGCCCCCAGGTAGCCAGGGAGAGGTCGCAGCACGTCGCCTACACCTGCCATGTTCTGCCCCCTGGTGGTCAGCACATATCATAGCAAGAGCCCAACTCCTGGTCTCTTGGTGAAACTCCTGGTCAAGCGACTGCCCAAGAGGACACTTTGCATATTTGGCTTTTATTATATAGGATATTTAAACCCCTGATTAAATATAACAATAATGGGTTTTTATGTGTCAGATGATATGGAAAGATACAATATGAATAAAAACTTTTTGGAAGCACAACTTCATTGAATGGTATTAAGACAACTATTTGACCATTTGGAAAGAAAAGCTGAATCCCAATCTCATTCCTTACACCAGCTTAAATTCTAGAAAGATCAAGGATGAAATATAAAAATGAAACTATAAAAATACTAGACTAGAATTACCAAAAGGCATCTTTTTATATTTTGAAATAAAGACAACTTTTGTTGTTGTTAATCCTCACCCAAGGATATTTTTCCATTGATTTTTACAGAGAGTGGAAGGGAGGGGAAGAGGCAGAACCATCAATGTGAGAGTGATACATCAATTTGTTGCCTCCTGCATGCAATCCTTCTACAGGTGCCCCAACCAGGGCTGGGGATCAAGCCTGCAACCCAGGTACATGCTCTTGACCTGGGATCCTTCAGTCTGCAGGCCAATGTTCTATCCACTGAGCCAAACCAGCTAGGGCTAAAGACTACTTTTGAGCTTTGAATATATACACATAGACAAATACACACACACACATGTCTGTAATATGTGTGCACACATATGTCAATAAATGTCATAAAAGAGAGAAATGGCTAATTCTAAATTTATAAATTTTGACATATAAGTAAAGATTATAAACACACTCTAAAAAACTACTGGGAGAATGTTCTCAGCTTAAATGACAATTTTTTTTTTTACTACAAAAAGAAAGACCTCATAAATCCTTAAGAAAAAATATAATAACCCAAGAGGAAAATGGGCAGAAAACTCAATTATAATTTACAAAGAAAAATGTAGTCACCTATAATAATAAAAGCATAATATGCAAATCGACCAAATGAACAAGCAGCAGAATGACCTTCCGGACAACCTTCCAGACCAGCACGCTGTGACACCGACTGGCGCCAGGCCAGCCAAGGCAGGTGCAATGCAATTGGTTGGTGGCCTGGCCATCGCCCCATGATAGCCCTGTAGAGGGAGGCCCAGACCACCAGCCAGTGGGGTGATCAGTCAATCGGAGGTTCCACAATCACCCCAAAGAGGGAGGTCCAGACCACCAACTGGTGGCTGTGGCCGGTGGGCAGGGGCACGATCGATTGCCTGATCACCTTGCAGAGGGAGGCCCAGGCCACTGGCCGGTGGGGTGATCAATCGGGGGGGCTCCACGATCACCCCAAAGAGGGAGGACCAGGCTACTCAGTGGTGACACTGCAGCGGGTGGGTGGGTGGGACCTCCCTGTGTGGGGCGATCCATCGTGGAGACCTGGCTTGGTGGGCAGGGCCTACCTCTTTGGGGCAATCCATCGTGGGGCTCCCAGACTGTGAGAGGGCACAGACTGGGCTCAGGGCTCCCCCACCCACCCCAGTGCACAAATTTTGTGCACCAGGCCTCTATTTATAAATATGAAGACATGACCTATCTCTTCATTACTTAAAGAAATGAAGATAAAACATGATTTTATCCTTTCTTTTTGAACATAGTATATTTCAGTATGATTGAAAATGAATGGCATTAGTCTGAATATGGTGTCCAAACACACACACCATTAGTGGGAGGCTAATGGGCATAACTTCCTCATCAGTAATTTTGACAAAACCTAATAAAAGGTGAAATGTTCATATTTTGATCCAAAAATTATGCTTTGGAAATTTATTTTAAATTAACACCCACCAAAAGTATAGATATATTTATTCACAAAAATGTTCATTGCGATAATTTAATGACACAAAAGAAGGAAACATCCAATGTTTATTCATAAAATGGAATAAAACACATCATTTAAAAATAAGATTTCTGAAGAAATTATCATGACAATGTAAAGATGCTTATAAAAATATTAAAATAGTAAAAATCAAAGCATTTATATATTTCTGTATATGCGTGCATGCACATATAACAGGTACATATATTTATATACATATATATACAGTTATGTACATACTTGTGTGCACACATGGGAATGATAGAAGTTTACAATATTAACAGTGGCAACCCCTTAGTTATAAATATCTGTAATATCAATACTTGATTGCATTTTCAGTGTTTCCATAAGGAAATTGCCTTTCTTTTGTAACTACAAAAAAAAACAATTTTGGAAAGTATTTTCCCTAGGAAAAAACTAAGGATGACTAACAGATAATCAAATTCACTCTAATCAAAATTTTGCTCTTTTCTGGGGTACTTTAGACATGGAAAGGTACAATTGCTTTTATCCTCACCCGAAGATATGGTTATTGATTGAGAGAGAGAGAGAGAGAGAGAGAGAGAGAGAGAGAGAAACGATGTGAGAAAAAAAAATTAATTGGTTGCCTCCCAGAAATTGAACCCTTAACCTAGATATGTGCCCTGACCAGGAATAGAAACCACAACCTTTTTGGGTAATGGAAGATGCTCTAACCAACTGAGCCACCCTGCCAGGGCAACAAATACAATTTTGAAGAACAGCAGCAATCACATTTTAACTTTAACAAAAGTACACAATCTCTATTATCTTTAAGACAGACATCAAAGAAACAAAGTCTTTATCCTTAGGAATACATAAGCATCTAATAATCTACAAGCAAACCATATTTTTGTTGCTATTGGTTAAAAACAGTCCACTTACAGAGTGAGTTTAGGTTTATCCTCTAGAAATGTTTAATTCCAGACTGACGTTCCCAAATTTTTATGCAAATTAATGAAAACATTAGCTTGAGCCAAACTTAATTATCAGGGCTCCAGGAAGCAATCATGTGATCTATTTCTAAAGAATATTGAATGGATTTTGGATTATTGTTTCTAATGGTCCCTCCCATTAGTATGGATGACTGAGGCCACTGTATAAAAAATATACATATAAACTGCAGGATCCTTTAAGTTTTTTGTATCTCAGCCAGGAGGGATTAGGGCAAAGGACAGGGGGTAGAATTCAACTAAACTGAATGTGGAGAGGTAAACATAAAGCTTGCCCCATGGGGTCAAGAAAGCAAGATGGGATGTGGAATATCTGAGTGCACTGGAGAGAAAGGCAGATGGGCTGGAGTCATCATTAACCGGCAGCAGGCCTGGGTACCGGGCAAGGAACCACACATACCTCTGTGTGATATGCCAAATCCTGGCTTGGTTCAGGAATAAGCAGATATGCTTATTCTTAGATTTCAAAGCTATACACTTCATTTCTTTTCTTTTTTACTATCAGAAAAATTAGAAAGGAGAAAATATATGCATTTCCATTTCAAGCAAAGATTAGTAAAATAGGTAAACACAATAGTGGGACAAGAGAAAAAGGCAGAGGAGAGAAATACTACACAAAAGTCTTGCAATGGCCTCTCATCCACAAAGTGAAGTGACAGACCTTGCTGGTCACAGAGAAAAGCCCTAGTTAGTATTCAACAGCCATAGGCTGCCTCCTGGGGCAGCCCCGCCATATCAGCAGTGCTCCTGGCCCTGATCTCCCTATTCCTGATCGCATTCCTCTAAAAATGTCCAGGTGGAGCAATGGGACTGGATATGCACAAGAATACAGAGTGGCTTGCTTCTCCTCTCTCTCTTCATTGTACAGATCACAAATAACGAGTTCAGTTCCCAGCAACGACTTTGAGAGTTCCCAATATTCCCAGTGAGAGAGAATGAGGCTCCGTCAAACAGTGAAGGTTCCCTCTCATTATCATCTTCCCAAATATAAATGTCAATGTGACTAGAAACTTTAGCAGGAGACATAGCCTCATATAAGCCAATTATAGAGAGAATATAAGATATTATCCAGTTTATTTGGCCTTAAAAATAATAATGAAAGTAAATCCCAAAGAGCATCCAGTTCTCCTTTCCTGGTTCTTTGCCATCAATATAGTATATGAGGAGCTTAGTAGCCTAAGGCACTTATTGCTAAAAGGTGTGTGGGAAGTAAGTTACAGTCCCTGACTACTATTTACAGATATTGATGGGTACTATAATAAAGGGAAAATGAAATAGTTATTGATCACTCCTTATCAGTAGGTGTTGGGAAAGAAAATACGAATAAAACACAATCTCTGTCTTCACAATGTTTATAACCTGGTAAGAGAGACTAAAGCAGACAAAGCTATTATAGTGGGGCCTTGACTTACGAGTTTAATTCGTTCTGAGACCGAGCTTGTTAAGGAGCTCGTTAAGAAGCTCGTTAACTCAAATTACTCTATCAACTCAATGCAAAAAATCAGCCTAGAGACAGCTGGTATCTCAAAAAACTCGTTAGTCGGGACACTCGTAAGTCAAGGCCCCACTGTATTACAGTGTACTAAGGAGAATAATAAATAGATGAATGAGCAAAGGAACTCAATAAGCAAAAATATGACCACTTTCTATAGTCCCCCAAGGTGAGAAGGGTGGAAATGGGTCTGGGGGAAAGATTTTTCCTGGTTCCTCCATATTAAAGAATTTTGTCATTATTATCATGACAGTAAAGAATAAAAAGCCTAAGTGGAATTCTCACACATTTCAGGAGGGAGTGTAAAATGGGGCAAACTCTTCGGAACATTGTTTTTTAGTACCTCGTAAAGCTAAACATGTATGTCGCCCATTCCTTAGTAGTTTCATTGGTGAATTTATACCTGAGAGAGATGAGTACATACGAGCACAGATGTCCACCAAAATACATGTACAAGAATTTTTAGCAGTATTATTCATAATAGCCCCATTTTGAAAATAATTTGACATTTTAACACCTATATACTATTGAATAATCAGACAGTGGGATAGTCTACTTCAATGAAAAATAGTGAATTTATGAGTGCATGCAGCAATTGGGATTAACCTCAGAGAAAACGTATAAAAAAGTAAGATAAAATACAGGATATACTTATGTTCTGTTTATATTAAATTCAAAAACAGAAGAATTACCTATGGGGGCAGGGAGGGTATCTGCAGGCACCAACAGGAGTAGCAGAGCTATTGGTGCTAGAAATGTTCTTGGTCTGGGTGGTGATTGACAGGGAGATACATGGTTGTATATTTAAAAACCTGTCCTCTTAAGGCTTGAGTGTTTTACTATATGCAAGCTATACTGCAATTTAAAAATTAAAAGACAAAAGCAAAAAAAAAGAAAGAAAAAGGGGTTAGTAGTCAGATAAACCTAGTTAAGAATTCTGAAAGCAGAATAGGGATCATAATACTTTACAGGCCTGATATGATTAGAGAAAATGTGTATAAAATGGGTAGACAATGTACGGCATTTGTATGGAATCAATAATTTGCAAATATATTTTCTAGGCTAGTGCTTCGCAAGATTTAATGTGCAAATGGAATACCTAGAAATGTTAAAATGCACACTCTGATTCTGCAGGTCTGACATGAGGCCTGAAATCCTGTAATTTTGAAAAGCTCTCAGGAAGTTCTAATGTTTCTTGCCCATGGACCACACTTTGAGTAACAATAGGGAGAAATGGGGATGAATGGGGTTTATCAGGAGCAGAAAGGTCTTGATCAATACATATTTTAAAAGATATTAATGTTAGCACTTCATAAGATAGATTACACACACACACACACACACACACGACCCAAGAGTGACATAATACATCCCTGAATTAAGAAAGGGGATGGGGACTAAATAGGGGGGAAAAGCATTTTTCACAATTGTCAAATCTTGGCATTTCATTGAATTTTGGAGTGATAACAGAAAGACATCCGAGTCAGCTTGAGGTTTTTAGCTTCAAAGATCAAATATATAAATATACTGTAGCTGTAATTTTTTTATCAGATCCTTTTGAATAAAATTGAGCTCCAGAGCAATGGATGTCAAAAAAACACACTTTTTCTTTTCAGAGTTGGTCAACCTGTCAGAGAATGAACCAAGGGGAAGTACTATAGCAGGCAGATTAAGTACAGTTGTGGTAAAGAGGAAGCTATAAAGATGAGAGGTTAAGTCATCTGTGCTGTGGTAACAACCTCAAAAGTCCCAAAAGCTTACAACCACAAAGGTTTGCCATGTCGCTGCTTGGTTCTGCTCCACCAGTTTTAGGCTGAAGGAACATACTCTTTCAGGAGAAAGAGAGAAATGGATCTCGAAACTTCTGCTGAAATGTAGTACCCAGCGTGCTTGTTGCTTGGCCGTTTTCTTAAACCAAGTCACATGAATAGGCCTGGCATCAATGAGGTGGGAGCATACGCTTGTCACACAAGGGCCATGACAGGTCACATGGTCACAGACAGGGAAGTGGCGCCCTCTTACAGAAAGCAGTAGGGACAGGCTGGAGCAGTAATGCCATCTACCACAGGACCGTAAGCAGGCAAAGAGGCCAAGCTCCTCTGCACCCCCTTCGTGCCTATAACCACCCCAGCTCTGGATTTTTTTTTTAATTCAACAGTGAAATAGCTTCAGCATTAAATATTTTATTAGGCAAAATGGAAAGATTTCCATTTTCTCTCTTAATGAGCACTTAAATGTTTTAATCTCTACTGGGAAGGGGAGGGGGAGAAGCCAGGGTGTGTAGAAGAAAAGCATTATTACTTAATAGATAATCAGCCTCAGAGTAACTAAGAGTTGGCTGAATTCCCTCCTGACCTTGGCTGTATTTAGTAGGTGCCATTAGAAAATAGTGGAGCTGTGAGGTGACCCAATCTGTGTGTGCTCATGTTACTCAAGTTTCTCATGCTCTGTTGATGGGAGAATGAACATGCAAGGAGTGTTTTAATTTTCCAGGAATCCTCAATACAGGAACTATCTACATCTTAAAGGAAACTTAAATGTAATTAACTCATGCAGCCCAGAAATTATTTAAAATTTCAAAAACTTCCAGATTGTGTCCATTGCTGTTAGTACATTCATAAGCCAAATAGTAATTACACCAGTCAGCACAAAGAAGATTTTGTCTAAATTATCTGGATATTTTTTATAAAATAATTGAAATAAATTTGATTTGCAAAATGGTATCTTTACCCTTCACTTTCTTTAAAACTGTTTTCTACCTATCCATGTATGATCAAAGCATGGTTTCTGAAATTTTTGCTTTTTCAAACCAGGGGTAAAACTATGGTTATGCATATCACATTTCTTTTATTTTCTAATCACTATTTTTAACAGGACAAGAAAATGATTCAGCGAATAATGAGATAAAAATTGAGGAGGAGTCACAGACCTCATACATGGAAACAGAAGGTACTGAAACCAGGACATATTGTTACCAGGGAATGAGATGAAACTGTGAACCATGACCCTTATACAGACTTGTGTGTGAGTGGTGTGCATGTGTGTTTTTAGGCAATGATTTACGGAGAATGACAATAGTGTTCTGTTTTGTATGCCTATTAAAAATTGGAGGGCTTGGGGAGAACTGAATTAAACTTTCTGTGCTTTAGTAACTGTGTTTTGTCAAGGATTTCAACTAAAACATCCTTGAATAGCCTTCCTTCTCATTCTATTTAGAGCTTTCATCAAACCAAGAAGATACCACGATTGTGGAGCAACCAGAAGTGGTCCCACTGACAGATGTTGAAGAAGAAAAAGGAGGAAAAGGTAGGCCTGCTCTTATATTAAACCATCAAAATAGTTTCTTTGGATTCCTGTCCAGAATTCACCATCAGAGTTATCCTTATGCAACTGTAGTCTGTTAAGGGCAGAGGGGCAGAGGGACGAACATTTCTTTAACCCTAAATCTACTTTTGTGAGTAGAATATTATCAAGTAGCAAGAGAAGATACTTGTAATAGTTTTTTGTCCTTTTAAATAGTATAAATGTGTTTTTATTTAGATTCCATTTAAAGATTATGTTATTGAGAAAGCCTATAAGATATCAAAATTATGAAGTAATGGATGAGTCTTAGAAAATTTTAAATGGCTATAAAACAAATGTCCCCTTTAGTATTGACCTTATTCCCCCATCCTTTATATGGTGGTGATTAAAGAAACAATTTATGTGAAATATGTACATTACATGAACCTTCTAAATTGCAACCTTTGTCTGGTAATATCAGGATGCCATAATATAGAATACTGTTAAAAATAATAGCATTACTATAATTTTTGAAGACATAAGAGGAATGAACACTGTAAATTTTAAAACAGTATTTGGGGCAAGAAGTCAATATATTGGAGTAAAGATAGCAGTCTTTTTAAGAATCTATTTTAAAAAACCATTATCAAATAAATTCAATATTTACTGAAGAACTTGAAGAATTCCATTTTCATATATAAAGCAATCTCTTAAAAGAAACTAAAATATGAAATATGAAGTGAAATGATTTCTCTGGAACACTATATCATAAATCATGCTGCTCTTAAATAAATATGTGTTTGCAAAGCAGTTGCAAAGTAATAACTTGACAGGCCTTGTTTATAGAACACAGTGATCAATTTTGTTTCCAAATTAAAATGCGGACATGATCTCAATTGTAAAATCAGGTCAATAGTAGCTACAGCTTCCAAATTATGAACTCTTCTTGACAGGGGCATTGATACAGTTTAATTAGCAAGCCATGTTAGTGATTATGACACCTCTTTTTTTAAAATTTTCAATATAGAGCCCAATATTCTTCCATTTCTCTGCATCTAATAGCCTTTCTGTATTGCAAATTCTAGTTCAGGCTCATGTTCCTGGCAAGTCAAGTAAATGAGATATTTGGTGTATTTTATGTATGATGATGATAACAGGCATTTGATACAACCCTTACTTTAGCCACAGTTACCTGGCATTGCTCCCTTCAATTGTACTTCAAAAATATAAAATGCCGAGTGGTGCTTGCCTGAATAGTTTCTCTATAGCAGAAATTATTTATTTTGTACCGTGTATGTCAAGACATGCCAATGAGAAACATTAAGTGGTATACATATTCTTTTTATTAACTTGTCCTCCAGGGAAAATAAAAACCTCATGTTCAGCACACATGGACATGTCACCCTCCTCACAGTGACTTCTCTAGCATTGAGTACTCCTGTAACTACTGAGGAGTTGGTTCACTACCCACTGTTTACCCTCCCTTATTATTTGCTTCAAAGCAAACTGAAAAGCTATTCCGTTACATATAAGAAAAATAACCAAAGGAAAATGGGCAACGTAGATTCAGGGTGCTCTGCCCCTAATTAGCAAGCTGGGTGAACCTGGACAAGTTATTTAATCTTTCAATGCCTCAGTTTTCTTATCTGTAAGATGGCGATGACAAAAGTCACATCAGTTGTGGTGAAAGTGTGAGTTAGCACATGAAAAGCTCCCAGGACCTGGGGCATAGGAATCATGCCATAAGCATTTAGTATTTATCATAATTTGATAAATTGGTGACAGAGTCAAGAGAATCCACATGTGGAGTTCCTCAAATACATTCATTGTCCTTCCTAACTATTTGCATCTATATAAACTTTACATAGGCTGCACTATCCTTCAACAAAAATTGTTCTGCACATTCCATTTTTAGCACCATCACCTGCAGTGAGTTTCAATAGGCATTTTGTATCCTAAAAAGGTTAAATAATTAATAAAATGTGAGATGAAAGGCATCTCTCTTATTCATAAAGTCCTTTTTCTTTGTCAAGATCTCAATCTTCTGTTTGAGAAATGCTGAATCAACCATAATTTTAATTTTTTTTCTTGAGAATTGACAGACAACATTATAATAATTTTGTTACTAGTGGGAAGAAGTCCTTGTCCCCACCTTTGTTCATAGGAGTGGAATTATTGCAATATCCCAAGAAAAATAATTTTCTGAGACATGCCCAGGAGAGTCAGTAATTTTTGTTTACATGGAATTAAATCCCTGAATTTCTAAGGTCTCCTCTCCCTCAGTCCCACCATAAAAGATATGTAACTGTGGACTTAATAGTGCTAGAATTAGAGCCAGTGTCCAAAGGTTCTGTTCCATGCTGGGTTTGTGTGTCCTGTCGCAGCCCATCAGTCGGTTTCATGTGAGGTCCGCATGGCCATGAATAAAAGGAAGCAGAACGATTGAAATTTCTTTTGAGAGCCAATTTTTTTAAACTTAAACTATATAGGTAGGTACATTGTTATTAACTTAATTAGGGTATTCCTAAGGCTTAAGAAGAGCCACACTCAAGGGGCCAAAGAGCCACATGTGGCTCGCAAGCCGCAGTTTGGAACGGCTTTGTTTAGGGGATTATGTATTCCCAAATTCCCATGGGCTTGCAGTGGCCATACCCATTCTGGCCAATTCATGGTTCCCCAGGCTAGGCTGACAAGCCAATACCTTCCCTATGTCACCCCAGCTTTACTGAGCATGTGTCTATCTCCCCTTCGTTGGATCCCTTCCCTCAGTAGTCTGCATAGAATGGGTTAGTGGTTCCCTGGGGAGTGCAAAATTGCAGGTTCCTGCCCAAATGACAGGACTATAATATCTGACCTTCCATTTGTTCCTTTTCTATTATGAATAACTAGCTAATTACAAAGGTATCAGTCCCACTTTAAAGAGAACTAACCTCTTTGTAATCCTACAAAGGGCAAATGAACAAAGGTCTCTATAGCTTCTTCTTCAGTGGTTCTCAACCTTCTGGCCCTTTAAATATAGTTCCTCATGTTGTGACCCCAACCATAAAATTATTTTTGTTGCTACTTCATAACTGTAATTTTGCTATTGTTATGAATCGTCATGTAAATATCTGATATGCAGGATGGTCTTAGGCATCCCCTGTGAAAGGGTCGTTCGACTGCCAAAGGGGTCGCGACCCACAGGTTGAGAACCGCTGTATGCTTCTTGCTCTCAAGGGGGACAGATCTGCCTATCCCAAGACTTTGAGTTTCTCCCCTATCTGACAGAGGAAGAGGAAGCAAAAAGGAATGGAGTCTTCATGCAGGGAAGAGGGATTTTTCACAGTTGAGGTCAGTCTAGTGACCCTGGGAGGTGGCATAGATGATGTCCAGAGGCTAGCTTGTTGGACAAACTGGCATCCTTGTTTTATTCTAGAAGTGAAAAACTTGACAATAAAGTTAAAAGGCATAATTTGAATATAAGGGGACTTATAGTAACTATAGGTCTGGTGAGAGGTATAAACCCATGTAATAAAGGAAATGACTAACTTGACAATGTTCTAGATTAGGTTGGAGGAGTGGCTTCCCTGGGTCGAACCTTTCTGAAGCTCTTCTGCCCACCATACTTAATTCAAATAAGTTAAGGAAAATGTTATAAAATTTCCCCCATGAGAAACTCTGGGCCTCTTCTGTCAGAACCATTTGGGCAGAAAAGGAAAAGCAATTTCAAGCAATGCCAATAGACTATCCATACTTCATTGACTCAACCATAAGTCCAAACTGTTGAGTCTAATTTCAGGAGACAGTGATGCAGATGGCTTCTAAAGTCAGATTTATATTGTGTGAACAAGCAATCAGGCAAATAAGGACATACATTCTATGAAAATAGAAGACTACAAAACACAGAGGTTAATGAATACAGCAAATCATAAACCAGTTGAGAAGACTTCCAGATGCAAGGTTTTTGCTGGAATGAAATCAAGGAGTGACAACTTGATAGATTTTCTGCAGTTAGAACATCTCTGGTGATGTCATCAGGTGATGAGTTCTGTATGGCATACATAGACAGAGCCTTAAAAACAAAACTTAGAAAACAGTGTACTGCACCGGAGTCCAATATTCTCAATTGGGTTTTCTGATTTCCCTTTGAAATACAGTTTTACTCCCTAAGATAACCCTCATTTCCATTAAAGAAACTGCATTAAGTCCAGTTTTAATTTGGCCCGGTTATTTGCCTAAACACAACAAGAATAGTAACTGATCAAATAGATCACACAGGCCTTTTCAAATTTGCTTTGCTGGAATTTTCACAAGGCATCTTTAGAGTGAGCTATATCAGACCCTCAGGGTGAAGAAGCCCAGCCACAGTTGCAATCAGGCTTTGCCTGTAATAACTGTAGGTTTGGATCAATTTCTCAAGTCCTTGAGGTCCCCAAAGATATCTTGAGGTTCCTTCCTTGCCATCTTTCGGGAAAGCAAATTTCATTTCTTACCTGGAAAGACTGCATGAACCACGTGACCACGCAAAGTATCAGGCCATTTCTCCAGCGGGCTTTGATTGGTGTTGGAAGTCAACATTAGTTCCGTAAGGCTTTCTGGTGCCATCCGGAGTTAAGGCATGCGTCTCTTAGACATGGCATTCAGGTCAAAGTCTTGGTTAAAAGAACACAGGTGAAGACTAGTCTTATTGGACTTATGCAAAGAAACATATTGCCATGACCCACTTATTAAGAATTGCCAAATTCTGCAGGGGTAAGTAGGGAGAAAAAGCAAAAAGTAAGCAATTATCATGTAATTATAATGTCCAAGATTGGCAAACACATTCTATAACTTTTAGAAACACTGGTTCATTTACTGCCAAACACACTAATATTTTAAAAGACATACTTCCATGAATAAAAGTACCATTTAGAAAAATTCACTGATTTAATAAATCAATGAGTTAAACTGATTGGGTTAGATAGCTTTGGTTCACATAAGATCTATTTCTCAGATTCTGCATTCCAATAGATGGCTCATAAAGGAGTCCTTTTGGAGACCAGGTATTAGCACTTTAGAGCCAGACAGTCCTTTTCTTGAAAAACCCAGAATAAAATTCCTTGCCAGAGTAGGCATTTTCAAGGCACTGTGAATGGAGATTGTACTACTATTATCTTTGGGGCGGGAGGAACCCAAAATATTTTGTCCTTTTGATAGCTATGGGAAAATATGAGTATCCCCCATTTTTCCTAGTTTTGATGTCATGTTGCCAGAGCCTAGGATTGCTACACAACACCCCACTATCAGTTTCAGTGACATGAGACTGCGTCAGGGGCTGAGACCTTCCCAAAATAGTAATAAAATTTTGCCCAGATGTGGAGTTTTACCAACAGTCAGTGCTGATCAGGCACTGTTTAGTTGGGTTTATTGAACGCCACAGGGGTAATTCTGATGGTCTCTGAAGCTATTGGAAGTTTTCACCCTTTACTGTCTTGGTCAGAAAAATTCTATTCTTTCACTGAGCTAGAGGAGGGGAGAAAGAGCATTCTCTGTTAACTTGACAAGACAGAGATGTAACACCCGGGCGCTGGGATTAAATTCTGTTTGCAGTCAGTCTCCAAGGTTACTTCATAAAAAACGTTCATTTCTCTGAGCACCTGTATATTTGAGGTTTTTCTGTACTAGTTATACATGGAAGAAGCATTAATGGCAAGTAGCAAGTCAGAAATATAGCAGTTGCATTTGTAACATAAACTAAATTTGATTTCTGCCCTTAAGCATCCTGGCTGTCAGGGTGGTGCTTTCTGGCATAGACAGGAGTGCTCCCCCCATAGCAAGGAGCAGGGAAGAGGGCTGGGCCAGGCAGGGAGCAGACCTGGCTTGTCAAAGGCAGGACCCTGGCAGCAGCTTTATTTTGGTGGCTTTCTATCCAGGCTTTCTCTACCACCACTGGGTGAAAGGCATGAACCAGAGCCAAAGGCCCAAGAGGCTCGAGGGGCGCTTTGGCTGGAGAGCTCACAAGGGTAGACAGAAGGTGGAACTGTGGGTCCCTCTCACCAGCAGCTTCAGTTGGTGTCTGCCTTTGCAAACCCTCCCCCTTCAGCACCTTGGTACCTGGAAATTAAATCTGTGTCCTGCTTAGGCAGGCACACTCTAAGGGCAGAAGCAGAGGGGAGAGGGGGAACAGAGGGAAGCAAGGGTCTGGGGCTCAGGCCATCCTGGGCTGGGAGCCCTGTCCTAGGCACAGTGCTGCCAGGACCTCCCAGGGCTTAAGAAAGTTGGGGGCATTTGGGCTTTCATGCATTGGAAGTAAATCCCGAGGCAGTGGCAAGTGCGTGCCAGCTCCATGCATTCTGGATTCTCCAGGCACCCATGTGCCCGTTGCCCTGCAGAGGCCCACAGTGCTGGATCCAAGACAGCAGATCCAAAGCTGTAGTCTGAGTCATGCTGGGGTGGAAGCAGAGGGAAGATAAACCATAGAAACACTGGCAAAAGGCAGAGATGTGTGGAGAGATAAGTTTTGTAAACGGGGAAGAGATTTGGGCACTAGGCATAAACTTGTGGCCACATCAGGGTCTTGTACTTGCCCAGCATTTTCTGGAGCTTGTTGTGGCTTCAATGCTGGGATCAGGGTGCTGCTTTCTCCTGGGTCTGCATCCAAAGAGGCAAAAGTGGGGTAGGGAAGAGAAAAACAAGTGAAAAATCCAGCCAAGCACCAATTCAGTAGATAGGGTGAGAAATGAATTCTCAAACTCCCAGGCCAGGGAGACGGGTTTCTCCCCACCACCCAGGCCAGGTTCCTCTCCTGCTGTTTCATCCTCCAAGTGCTGGTCTGCAGGCTGCCAGTATGCTTTTGCAGGGGAGGAGCAGAGAAGAGATGCTTTCCATATTTTCCATTAGTCAATTCTCCTGGTAGCGTCCCATCTGTGTTGCCATCTGTTACTGGTAGGGAGAGGTCCTTGTCCCCAACTGTTGTTTGTGGGAGTGGAATTCTGGCGATATCCCTCCCACCCCCACCCCAAAAAGAAATTTTTCAGATCACACAGAATGAGAAAGTTTCATTTGCATGGAATTAAATCCCTGAATTTCTAAGGTCCCCTCTCCCTCAGCCCCACAATAAAAAGAAGCGTAGCTATGGCTTTCATAGAGCTAGAATTAGAGCTAGTGTCCAGAGTTTCTGTTCCATGTTGGAGCAGTCAGGCTAGCCGAGTTTGTATTTCCTGTTGCAGTCCATCAGTCCATTAGTCCATTGAATGTGAGGTCCTCATGGCTATGGGCCAGATGAATGAACACAAGGAAGCAGGAACAAGAGCACCCCGTGAGTCAAGAGCCAAGAGAGCAACAAGAGAGAGGAAACTCCACTGTTTAGGGGATCACGTGTTCCCATATTTTTACGGGCTTGCAGTGGCCATGCCCATTCTGGCCAATCCATGGTTCCCCCGGCTAGATTGACAAGCAAGTACCTTCCCTATGTCTCCCCAACTTTACTGGGCATGTGTCTATCTCCCCTCTTTTGGACTCCTTTCCTCAGTAATTTGTAGGGAATGGGCCAGTGGTTCCCTGGGGAGTGCAAAGTTGCAACTTCCTTCCTGGTGAAGCTGCCCAAATGACATCCCTATAATGTCTGGCCTTTCCATTGCTCTTTTCCTATTATGAGTAACTAGATCATTACAATGGTATCAGTTTCAGGCTTGAAACATAATGATTCATAAAGAAGCAGCCATGATTTATAAGTAGATCCACAGACTCAAAATAGTAAATAAATTCAAAGTAGTAGAATTTTCTTTTGTTTCATATAGGTATTAAAGAATCTTGTTTGAAAATATCAATGAGAAAATAGGTCCAGGTTTTGTGTATCTTTACAGTATCTCTTAATGGAAAGTTTCACATATGTATTAAGACATTCATATCTGCAAACAAAAACAAATTAGTATTCTACTACATTTTTAGGGATGTTCTTTATAGTTCTATAAATATCGGTTCTCTTTTATTTTGAGACTCTTCCTAAGGAGATATAAAGGGGTTTCTTTCAAAAAATTCCAGACCAGGAGAAATGTATAACCTTTTCCTCTCATTTTGTAACATTCTGTAAGATTAGAAAATGTAGATAATCTTCAGGATACATCTTCTAAAGCTCCCAGGTGTATGGGCACAGATGTTGCAACATTAAGTTTTGAAGTTAGCTCTACCAAAATATGGCTTTTGAAAAGAAGAGAAAATATTCAGCAGAAGCTCATGCTGATAAAATTATACAATAGCACAATGGACATGTCCCTAGGAGACCTGAAATACAAAAATTTCAACAGGCATAAAGTGAGATTTCACATATGGCATTTTTTCTCATATGGCCACATTGCCTCTTCCTAAATGAGTTCAGTTTTATGCTTCCCCAGCAGGATCTACAGCACATATGAAACCCAGTAAAAGAGCATCACTTAGGTTAATAACCAAATAGGAAAGTAATATTACAGGAGTCTCCTCTAAAATGGATCTTATGTGTTGGCATCAAATATTTAAATGTTTTCCTAAATATTTTTATTTCTAGCTAAATTTAGAAATATCTGACATAAAGTTTTAACTATATTAACATTGTGTCATTATTATATGACATTATTTGAATTTATTTTTCATTATGAACATAATGGACTTTTTCTTAGTGTCATATAGAATGCATACATCCCAATTATTTTTTCTTGTATCAGATAATGTGTGTGTGTGTGTATACATACATACATATAGATAGATAGATAGATAGATAGATAGATTACCCAAGTAATTATCACTGTGAAAGTCATTTTACATATTCTAATATAGTATGTCTTTTTATTTCTGAGATAAAAGAATTTTGTGACAAATATTATACATGAGTTAGTATGAGGAATACATTCAACTTATTCTCATTTTAGAGGACT
>NW_006286587.1:11860283-11864471 GCF_000327345.1 Myotis davidii
GCAGGCAGGGAACCCTGGCTTCCTCTATCGCTGGGGCAACCAAGCCTCATGTTCGCTTCAGCTGTTAGCTGACGGTCGCCATCTTGGTTGGCAGTTCATTTGCATATCTTGCTGATTAGCCAATGGGAAGGGTAGCGAAGTTACAGTTAATTACCATGTTTCTCTATTATTAGATAGGATATATATATATATATGCCTAAGCAACTGGCCGAGTGGCCAGTAGCTATGCCATGCATTGACCACCAGGGGGCAGATGCTCAATGCAGGAGCTGCCAAGCTGTGGTCACTTGGCAGCAGCAGTTCTCGGGTGACACACCTGGAACCAGAGAGGAGGGAGCCCAATTCTGGGGTGCTTCACCTGAAAACCACCCTCTAGCAATCCAGAACCCCTCAGGGGATGTCGGAGAGCCAGTTTTGGCCTGATCCCCACAGGCCAGGCCGTGGGACCCCACCAGTGCACTGGGACTCTAGTATAATATGAAATAGTAATCCTTTTTCTATTTACTTAAAGTTGACCAAAATTGACAGAGACTGAAGATATATTATGGTCTAAGGCAGTGGTTCTCAACCTTGGCTGCACATTAGAATCACCTGGGAATCTTGTTAAAATCCTGATTTCTGGGCCTTATCCTTCGGAAATTCTGTTTCTTTGTTACTCATGTTGTGGCCTCACCCCATAACAAAGAAACAGAATTTCCGGAGAATGAGGCCCAGAAATCAGGATTTTAAAAAGACTCCCAGGTCATTCTAATGTGCAGCCAAGATTGAGAACCACTGGTCCAAGGTCTTTTGGGGCAAAAGGAAAAAAAGTGGGGGGTGAGATATAGACAAGTAGAAAGTGAAGTGCAGGCTAACAACAAGTATAAATTATCCTGTCTTTAGGCTTAGGATATAGAACTGTGGATACTAAGAGCTAAGGGACAGAAGCATCTGCAGATTTTGTTATCCTGGGGGCAGGGTGGGGAAGTGATTCTGGAACCAATCCCCAGCAGATACAAAGGAACACTGTGTATATACAATTCTTTTTTTTTCTGATTTTTTCCCCCTCACTATTCCCTATGAACCCTATAAAGTGTGTGTGTGTGTGTGTGTGTGTGTGTGTGTGTGTGTGATAGGATGAAGATTCAGAAGATCTGTTTTTTAGTTCTGGCTTTGACACTGCCTAGCTATAACCAAGAGTTAGCTTCTTAAGACCCTCGGAGCCTCAGTTTCTGTTTCAGTGAGAGATGTACTTATCCTCATTCTCCTTGGAGTTGCGGAAAAGATGAAATGAAACCATTTTTGAAGAATGATCAGGATGAGCAAGAATAGCAAGGGTGAGCAAACTGTGACCCCCCGCTGCCCCTTTTCCTATGGCATGTGAGCTAAGAATGGTTTTCACATTTTTAAATGGTTGGGGGGGGATATTAATTTATAAGAAATGGAAATTACATTAAGTTCAACGTTTAGTGTCCATCAATAAAAATTTTATTAGAACACACAAAATCTAAAATGTTTACTATCTGGGCCTTAATAGAAAAAAAATTGTTGACCTCCCTGCCCCGCCCCCCCGCAGTGCATAGCATCTATGTGAATGTAGCCCAAATTACCCTGAATGTGAAGCCTCCCATTGCTATGTGGAACTCTTCAATGATGCAGTCTTTATCAATACACATGTGTGTTTATCAACACACGTGTGTTTCACTAGAACTGGGAAAACAAGATTATCTCATAATGCCTTGCCCTTTTTAGGCACAGAGTCTTCTCTGTCCACCTCTCCCCAGACTGGTGGACTGGCAGGAAATGGCTCTCCTGATGTTAACCTCCAGTAGAGGTGACCTATAGGGCTGTGGCTTGAGCCCCAAGAATTTCAGGCTATGGATGGTGTGATGTAATCTCTCTCCCTTAGAATAAAAATGTAAGTTTCCTTTAAACACATCTCTTTTTGCTGCTGTACTTAAAAGGGGGCTCCCTTTACTTACTAGTGAACCTACTGTGTTTTGCTTTCTATGAATATTCTGCAAGTGAGATTTGCAATAGGACGGTGAACTAAACATCCCAATCATAACATTTTTACAGAAAGACCATCAGGTGACAGAACAGATACAGGTCTGATCCATAAAATGAGTGGGGTTGACAGGGATTGTAATAATACGGTTGTGTAAATGTGTTCACTTACACACTTTGTTGTAAAGACCAAAATCTTGTCAACCCAAATATTAACATATAACCTTAAACTCGGATATCAGAGTATCTGCTTTCAAATTTAAGTTCAACTTTTCTCTTTGTCTCCGAAGGAAGCCCAATTTCTTTTCATTACTTTTTATACATCAGGTGCCTTCATTTCAGCGCAGTATGTAAAGAGCAGGTGGTATACGGAGTACTTTGAATGTTAATTATATTTTTCATTTATTTCACTGTGAGGATTTACCTTTCAATGTGTTTTTATAATCAAGACAGAAACAATTAGGGAGCTTGCAGCTTGATTGTTTCACTACATTTATTTTATAACATCTGCTGCAATGATTTTTCAAAAAAAGAAAAAAGTGAAGTAAACATTTCAACAATAGCAAGGGGTTTAGACTGATTGTATGTGATCGCTTTATTTCATCTTTAAAGGAAATATTATCAAGATGAATCAGTCATGTTTCCAAACAATAAATATCATCTCATTTTTACACCTTACATTTTTGACACAGAAGCATGTCTATTCATTTTCAGGGATGTCATAGTTTATTAGCCTTGGAATTTAACTGAAACTAGTAGAATAAAACACAAATATTTCTTCTTAGAGACATATTTTAAAGAAAAAAGTTTCCATTATCATACTTAGTTTACTCCTGAAAAATTATTTTACCTGTTCTTCATATTCTTTTGAATATGGTTCATAAAATAATAATATTCAGGATTAAGAGATGTATGGTTCATAACTTATTAAGATATGGACATATAATTTTAATGTAAGGGAATACTGTTCAAAATTAATATTCATTTTTCTTATTTTTCCATTAAAGTATAGACAACCTTATGCAATAAGGTTTATAATAAATAAAACTTGCAAAACCACTAGTAATTAAATATAAATAAGTAGGATAAGTAATAGACATAAAAAAATATGTGTGTGTGTGAGAGAGAGAGCACCTGAGAATTCAAAATACTATGATGCTAGCTTTGAAGATGGATGAAGGAGCCTCTAAAAACTAAAACATGTAAGGAAATGGATTCCTGCAAGAGCCCCCAGAAGGAAGGTAACTGCTGACATACTGATATTAGCCCCATAAGATCAATTTCAGGCTTCTGGCCTCCAGAACTATAAGATATTAAATTTGTGCTGTGCTAAACCACCAACTCTATGGGAATGTTACAACAACAATGGGAAACTAATATGTTACCTCTCAACATAGTTTATCTAAACCATGTTAAACATTTAGGCTTGTCTTAATGATCCCCAGAGAAAACAGAGGTTCCAGTATCCTTCCATGGTCTAGTTGTGAATTGCCATAAAGTCATTCCTCCTCCTATAACCCACGCTAAATTAGGCAGCATTTTTTATTATAATGACCCATCACTTTTTAAGGTCAGTCTTTGTTGGTTGCACAAGTGGAATTTAATTCAGGTAAATCTAATTACTATGAGCACAATCAGTAGAAGAGTTAGCATCTCCAGGAGATTTGAAGAAAAGGAATTACAGTAAAGGCATTAGGAAAATACAGAAAGGGAGAGGAAAAAAGAAAGAAAACAATGAAAGAGGGAGAGAAGAAAGAAAGATAGAAGAGAAAAAGCTGTTTACTAATTTCTGGTCTGGGAAAATAAGTAAAAGTTCAAACAATAACATTTTTTTTTGCAAAAGAATTTTATTTTTAATTTTTTATTGTTTAAAGTGTTACATATATCTGCTTTTCCCCCCATTGCCCTCTCCCCATCATGCCCATGTCCCAGCACATACCCTCATCCCTCTAGTGTCTGTGTCCATTGGTTATGCTTATTTGCATGCATACAAGTCCTTTGGTTGATCTCTTACCCCCACCCTCCAACTCCCCTCTATGGTTTGATGGTCTGTTTGATGCTTCTTTGTCTCTGGATCTATTTTTGTTCATCAGATTATTTTGCTCATTATATTCCACAAATGAGTGAGGCCATGTGATATTTATCTTTCTCTGACTGGCTTATTTCACTTAGCATAACGCTCTCCAGGTCCATCCATGGTAA
>NW_006286587.1:11864686-11885694 GCF_000327345.1 Myotis davidii
AGGTGTCTATTTAGGTCCTTTGCCCATATTTTGATTGGATTGTTTCTTCCTTTTGTTAAGTTGTGCGAGTTCCCTATAAATTTTGGAGATCAGACCCTTATCGGATATAACATTGGCAAATATGTTCTCCCATGCACTGGGCTTTCTTGTTGTTTTGTTGATCGTTTCTTTTGCTGTGCAGCAGCTTTTTATTTTGATGTAGTCTCATTTGTTTATTTTCTTCTTAGTTTCCATTGTCCTAGGAGATATATTGGTAAAGATATTGCTACAACATATGTCTGATATTTTGCTGCCTGTGGATTCTTATAAGATTTTTATGGTTTCAAATCTAAGACCTTTATTCATTTTATTTTTGTGTATGGTGTAAGTTGGTGGTCTAGTTTCATTTTTTTGCATGTATCTGTACAATTTTCCCAGCACTGTTTATTGAAGAGACTGTCTTGATTCCATTGTCTGCTCTTGCCTCCTTTGTCAAATATTAATTGAGCATAATGGGTTGGGTTGATTTCTGGGTTCTATAGTTCCACTGGTCTATATGCCTGTTCTTGTGATGACAGTACCAGGCAGTTTTGAGAACAGTGGCTTTGTAATATATATTTTACATATAGAGAGAGGTAATATGCAAATTAGCCGGGATGCTATAACAGTCATGACTGGCTCAGGAGGCGGCTGCAGGTGCAGATGGGTGGGAGGGGACTGCGTGCCAGTCCCAGTGGCCGCAGCGTGGCTGGGGCTGGGGGCAGGCCCAGAGCAGAAACACAACACACAGGGGGGCCTGCCTCTGCTGGGAGACAGTGCACCAGCAGTTTTGCTTCTGTGCGTGAGCTGCAGAGGAAACCCCTTTCTTATTGCTCATTGGCTAAGCTTCATGTATGCCACTCGCAGCATTCTTGGTAACTTGGGTAATAAAAATCCAAGAAGATAATATAGGGTTTCTCCACCTCGCTCCTGGAGGAAAAAATGAAGGTCCACTGCTGGACGAGCCTAAGAAATGTCATATCCTGCCCTAGCTGGTTTGGCTCAGTGGATAGAGCCTCAGCCTGCTGACCACAGAGTCCAGGTTTGATTCTGGTCTCGGGCAAGAAAGTTGTCATGTTTTCGTGGTGAAGGGACTGGAGTCCATGTTGATGAAAACACTTTGGTGGCTACGGTGGCTGCAACAGTAGATGATGGGGTGGCGCCTTCCCCTGATCAGCTGGTCGCCTCCCGCAGAGGGAGGTCAGACCGGGTTTGGCCTGCTCAGTGGGCCTAAGCCATCAATAAGACATCCCCTGAGGGCTCCCGGACTGTGAGAGGGGGCAGGCTGGGCTGATGGACGCCCCCCCTCCAGTGCACAAATTTTATGCACCAGGCCTCTAGTAGCTTTATATCTGATATTGTGATCCCTCCAACTTTGTTCTTCTTTCTCAGAATTGCTGCAGCTATTCAGGGTCTTTTTTTTTCCAGATGAATTTTTGGAGAGTTTGTTCTAGGTCTGTGAAATATGCCATTGATATCTTAATGGGGATTGCATTGAATCTATAGATTGCTTTGAGTAGTATGGACATTTTAATGATGTTGATTCTATCAATCCATGAACACAGTATATTCTTCCATTTGTTCATGTCTTCCTCTATCTCTTTTTTCAATGTCCTGTAGTTTTCTGAGTACAGGTCTTTTACCTCCTTAGTTAAGTTTATTCCTAGGTATCTTAATTTTCAAACAATAACTTTTGAAGATAAAAGATATAAAATTCATGTTTAACATTCCAATTTGGCTTTCCCTAACTAAGTAACAGCACAATTTGGAAATTGATAACCTCTTGACTTTAAACTTTTTCCAATAGTTTAAGATCAAACTAACCACAGATATTGTCGGTATATTATTTTAGCACAGTGGCTCACAAACTTAGGTGTGTATAAAAATTAGAGTGTTTATTGAAACAGTTTTGGGACCCTGCCCAAGAGATTCTGATACAGTAGGTCTTAGTTGGCCTTGGAATCTACAATTCTGTCTAGCTTCTTTCTAGGCTATGGTGAGGCTACTGGTCTATGGACCACATTTTGAATGGCACCACAACTCCAATATTTTGTATCCAAATTTAGACTATTCTTTTTGAAAATCCCTCAACCTTTCCCTCTGCCTTATTTTTGTTGGAGGGTGGTTGTTTAAACAGGACAAAGAGATCATATAGGCAGATGGCTGATAATGGATGTAGATAGATAAATGACATAGAACATACTCCCTTCTCAGCAGATCCAAATCACCTGGATATCTTGTTAAAGGATGAACTGCTGGGCCCTGTGCCTCAAATTTCTGATTCAGTAGATCTGGGGATGGTGGGCAGGCAAGAGTTTGCATTTTTTGACAAGTTCCTAGGAGATGCTGATGCTGCTGGTCCAGGGATTGTGCTTTAAGAACCATTAGCAAAGCCTTTATTATCCACTCATCTGACTGATAGAAGGCATCATGGGAGGCCTTATAGCATCACCGTGGACTCCCAGGACCTGCATCTGGGACTCTGAGCATAGGAGAGTTGTGGTAGGATGGGGACCTCTTCCCAACTCAAACCCCAGTGTGTCTGAAATCACCAGCTTGTAAGCCTCTCTGCCCACAAGTGCTCTCCTGTGGTCCATGGCACAGCCTGTCCCTCCCACAGTGACCAGTCTGAGAGCACGTGGAAGAGAGAACAAAAAGACTGTGCTTGTCCACTGGAAAGCAGACCCGGGCTACTCCAAGAACATCCTGACTCGTGTATCTGAGAATTCACAGCATTTGAGTTGTTTATCTGGAAAAAAAGCATTCCTCACTGAAGTCATTTTTTCCCTGATTTTGATCAAAAGTGAATAACAAAGAGGGAAGACAAACAAAAAGCATTTCCTTATTATATTAGTTTTACCCACCTTCAGACACAGAAGCAAGATGGAATAACATGAAAGAAAATGACATTTCCTCTGCAAAGTTTGAAGAAAGAACAAAAATAAGATTGGAGGCATCACTGCTGCTCAACTTACAGGAGTTACCCTATACAAAGTGAAAACAAAACAAAACAAAAAAACTTTGATTTAGCAGTCCCTAACTGATTTAAGTCAGTTTGTCTTCCAAAATCTAACATTTTCTCAGCTAAATGTGAGGGGATTCGTTATTTAAAAAAATAAAAGAAGAAACTGAACAGGGCATTTAGAGCAATGCACATAAGCCGTTTGCCATATTGAAGCAACACCTGGGGCACTGATTTGAAAGCTGAAGGCAGGCTGCTCACCCGGATTGCCAAGTAAAACAGAAGCAACTGTCTGGCTGATGCATCAGAGAGGACGCACGTCACCAGGGCTCCATCTGAAACTGCCTTTGAGCGCGCAGATAACCTGAAAAGAAGCAGAGGGGTTGTTCTGAAACCTAATTCCAATTTACAAGCACATCTTTCTCTCCTTTCCAAAAACTACCAGTGATTTCTAAAAAGAAATGCCTTTCCAATCTAAGCTGACCTAATTCTTGAAAGGCATCCCTTATTTTGTATCAGTGTTTGGCTTTGCTTATTTGCTAGACACTGGTGTTGCTTAGTCCCCTAAACTTGGTTGGTCGGTCTATCCTGATGTTCCAAGCAGTGATAGAATCATAGACCCAGTAATTAAAGAAATCCCGAACCTTATCACTCTGGCTGGCTGCCCTCTTCCTTCCCCCCTATTGTTCTTTTAGTAACACCACCAGCAGATGGTTAGAGATTTTTCACCCTTTCAACAGCTTTATATTTTTCCCATCTCATCAAGCATATCTCAGCCAAATGTAATTAGCTTAAGGCTTTTGAGCCCTTGCAGGAGATCAGTTAAAGACCTGAGCAATTTCAATAAAGAGCTTGGAAAGCGAATCCTGGAAAGCTATGCAAAACCACAGGAGAGCCACAATTGTTGAGAAGCAAAGACCTCTCTCCTCCTCCCCATTGCTCTTTCTTTTTTGTGTTTTAAATTTTTAGAATATTCATGAGGTCTCCAGGGCTTTGTGGCTTCATTGGGACCATTACTGGGTAGGTGGGATATTTAAGCTTCCTTCTGTGGGGTCAATGTTTGGTTCCTTTTAATTGATTTCAACCAATGGGCATTTTCTTGGCTAGCCTGTCACTCCCAAATGGCAAACAATTTGTTTGCTAAACCTCTTAGCATTTTCATTCAGCTTTTTATCCTTTGGTCTTTAGAAACTAGCTGGTAAGCCTTCTTTGTCATTCCCATCATTCGATATGAAAGCTAAATTAACCACAATACAGATGTGCACCCTGCCTTTGAGTGAAGGGGAAACTATTTCTCAGTAGCCACATGTACTGAAGTACTGGATCCCACAGCCCAAGCCCTTTCCCCCTATACTTGGGAGAAAAGATTCTGAGACAAAATTTTCTACTTTTTTGAAACGGTGTGAGGAGCGTTTGATATATGAACTGCAGATTTTTTGTGGGGAGGGGGAGCGGTAAATGGTGGGAGAGGGGTGTGGGCTCATCCTTGAATGGTGTGATGTGTATTTTCCCCAAGCCTTGGAGTGGGAGGCTCCAAGCCTCAGGTGTTGGGTAGTAGGATGATTAGGTCTGTTTTCATGTCAGTTTCTCATTATCAAGCTTTGGGTAAAAGGGACCAATGCCAAAAGCGATTAGAATGATTTTTGTTGTTGTTGTTTAAGTGAACTAATTAGGTGTTTTTTAAAAATAGATATGGATATGTGGAGATCTTATATATACACCCTGCCTTCAGAGGACATTATAATAATGATCTAGAGGAAAATTCCTTTTAACACATGGGAAGTGTATTGTGAGCATGTTATACCATGGAGGAGGCTTGCAAAGCAGACTACAAATGCTTATGGAATTAACTTGCCTCCAAAATATGACATTTGAAGCACAAATTGACTTACAGAAGGATATAAGCAGAATGAGAGTTTTCGGTAGGTAGGACAAAAAAAAAACAACTTGGTGTTCGGCAGGTGTTATATCCTCCACTATAGGACATGAATGATATTATGCTTTTTAAAAATGTTTGTTTTGCATAGAAGAATGAAAATCAATTACAGTAAAGCTGTACTATTATTTCTGGGAATGCAGTAAGCTGGAATACACTAGACTATCCCAGCCAGAGGGATAGGTCATGATGACAAACTAGTTTTATTGGTGCAGAATAAGACAAGAGAGAAGGAAAAGAAATTGCTGAGAAAACCTTCACTTTATAACAAGATACAAAGAGGCACAAAGTCTATTGGCAAATTCAACATTCAGAAAATGTGCAGAAACGATCTTCTACAGACCTCTTTATACAATAGTTGCACCATTGGCCAGACTGTTATGGGCAGGATAACTTTGTTTCATTCCATTTTCCAAATAACATGTTTAATCAAAAACCTTTCAGAGCCAGTTATCACTATTTTAGAACTTCCCAAAATGATGATGCCCATTTTCCTCCATTTCCAAGCTATAAAAATTAAGGGTGTGAGGAGTAATGCACATGAGCAGGGTCATACATGTAGATGGCGGGGGAAGGACCCGACATTTATTGTCTAAATTGTGGCCCTGTGTTCTTTCCACCCTACCATTTCCCCTAGAAGCTTACCAAAAGGGTTGTGCCTAATAGAATATGAATCTCAAGAGGTGTCTGTTGAAATTTAACTTAGCCCATTTCTGAAGTGGTAAAATCACCCAACTGAATCTCGGAGTTGGACTTGATGCTGGAGATCACCCAGTTCAACTTCCTGCCCTGATGCACAGCAGGTGTTGTAGCCTCCACTACAGGACATACATGATATGAGGAGCTTATTACCATTCATAGCTGTTCTTCCATCCTAGTTCATTCTGAGTGTTCAAAAATGTAGTACTTGAGCTGTGGCCGATGTGGCTCAGTTAGTTGGAGTGTTGTCCCATATACCAAAAGTTTGTGAGTTGGATTCCAGTCTGGGCACAGACTGAAAGCAACCAATCAATGCCCTCTCTCACATCAATGTTTCTCTCTCTCTTCCTCTCTCTCTCTACTAAGAATATCCTCAAGTGAGGATTTAAAAAAATGAATTTGATTTTCCTGAAGCTTCTGCGCATTCATCCCAGTTCTTCTGGGAGAGGGAACTGAAGTGAGCCTGGCCCATATGATGAGAACCCTTGAGCATTTGAAGGCAGTTTATAGAGCCACTTCCTGTGATTTCTGACTAGTCATTTAATTCATTCTTTACTTGTTCCAACCACCCCTCATATTACATAGTTCCCAAATCCCTTCATCATCTTTATTTTTAAAAGGCATGGCATCAGGCCCTGGCAACTGAGTATAAACATCCCCCTGAGAGAAATGGGGAAGTACCCTCACAGTGAGAGGAGGAGCACCCTAGTTCTGCAGCCAGATGACCTAGGCTTGCGACCAGGTTTTCCTCTAATGAGCCAGTAACCAATGATTTACCGTTTACTTGGTTTCCCCATCTGTAAATGGGGATAACAATAGCACGGACCTCAGAGAATTATAGGGCTCAAATGAGTTAATATAAAGTTTTAGCAATAGTGCCAGGCACATAGTAAACTCTTCATTAAATGAACCATGTTGTCATCATTGTTCTGAACAGAAGTCCATACTCCAAAGGAAAGCCTCACATTTCTGTGATGAACAGTAGTAAACCCAAAGACTACAGGAACCCTGGATCAAATGTTACTTTCTGCCCTAAAATGACAGGGCTAATCTACTCTCTGGTTTTGACAGCACAATGTGGGACCACAAGGGCACCCAGAGAGACAGCTACTTTCATCCTCCAAATGTGCCCCAGCTAGATGTCCAACAGTTTTCCTTAGCTGCTGATGTTTTTGATAGTAAGAGACCTCATTAAAGGGATACAGCGGATCAAGAGAAACACCCTGCAGCCGTTGGCTTCTGGCAGATGCGCTGTGTCATGAGAATGTCACAGCTGATTCTATCTGTGTGCAGCAATGACAGGGCCATGCAAACAGTGCTGAAATCTGGTAAAAATGGGCCTGCAAACTTAAGGATAAAACATTAATGGTATAAGAAGGTGGTCTAGTCTCATTTTTTTGCATGTACTAGGATCTGATTTTCCTAGTACCATTTATTGCAGGGTGTGGGACCTTTTTTCTGCAAAGGGCCATTTAGATATTTATAACATCATTTGCAGGCCGTACAAAATTGTCAACTTAAAAATTAGGCTGCTATATTTGGTCAAACATTTAACGCATCTCTAATGCCTTGGCAGGGCCAGAACCAAATCATTTTATGGGCCTTATATGGCCAGCAGGACGGACGTTCGCCAGTGATGGCGGACCTATGACATGCGTGTCAGAGGTGACACGTGAACTCATCTTTTTGGTTGATTTTTCTTTGTTAAATGGCATTTAAATATATAAAATAAATATCAAAAATATAAGTCTTTGTTTTACTATGGTTGCAAATATCAAAACATTTCTATATGTGACACGGCACCAGAGTTAAGTTAGGGTTTTTCAAAATGCTAACACACTGAGCTCAAAAGGTTCGCCATCACTGGAATAGGTTGGCTTTACCCCATTCGTTGTATGTTTTTGCCTCCCTTGTTAAATATTAATAGACCATAAGTGCATAGGTTTATTTTTTGGCTCTCTATTCTGTTAAATTGCTCTATATTTCTGTTTTATTTTAGTACAGGCTGTTTGATCACAGTGGACTTATTGTACAGTTTCATATCAGGTAGCATGATTCCTCCAACTTTGTTCTTTCTCAAGATTGCTGTTGCTATTTGGGGCTTTTGTGATTGTTTTCTGTGTGTGTGTGGCTCCATATAAATGTTTGGAATATTTGTTCTAGATCTGTGAAATATACCATGGATATCTTGATAGGAAGTGTGTTGAATCTAAAGGTTTTTTTGGTAGTATGGCCATTTTAATTATGTTAATTCTTCCTATCCATGAACATGGTATATGCTTCCATTTATTTGTATCTTCTTCAATTTCTTTCTTTAGTGCCTCCCATTTTCTGAGTATATCTTTTACATCCTTAAGTAAATCTATTCCTAGGTATTCTTTTTTCTTGAAGCAATTGTAAGTGGGATTGTTTTCTTAGTGTCTCTTTCTGATAGTTCATTATTGGTGTACGAAAATACAACTGAAGAGTCCAGTCAGTGTGGCTCAGTTGTTGAGTGTGGATCTATGAACCAGGAGGTCATGGGTTTGATTCCCGGTCAAGGGCTCAATCCCCAGTGTGGGGCATGCAGGAGACGGCCTGTCTATGATTCGCTCTCATCACTGATCTTTCTATTTCTCTCTCCCTTCTTCTATGAAATCAATAAAAACATATTTAAAAAATATAACTGATATACAGATATTTACTTTGTATCCTGCCACTTTACTGAATTATCAGTTCTAGTACCTTTTTGGTGGACTCTTTAGAGTTCTCTATATACAGTATTATATTATCTGAAAATAATGGAAGTTTCACTTCTTCCTTCCCAATTTAGATGTCTTTTATGTCTTCTTCTTCTTTGATTTCTGTGGCTTGGACTTCCAGTACTATGCCGAATAAAGGTGATGAAAGTGGACATCCCTGATTTGTTCCCAGTTTTAAGGGAAATGCATTTTTTTCTATTGAATATTATGTTGACTGTGGGTTTACCATATATGGTCTTTATTATGTGGAGATATTTTCCCTCTATTCTCACTTTGCTGAGAGTTTTTGTCATAAATGGGTGCTGGGTTTTGTCAAATGCTTTCTCTGCATATTTATTAATACGATCATGTGGTTTTTATCTTTCATTTTATTTATCACATTTATTGATTTGCAGGTATTATGCCAATTTGCATGCCTGGATTAAGTCCAACTTGGTGTATGATCTTTTTAATGTATTGCTATACCCAGTGTGCTAATATTGTGTTGAGGATTTTAGCATCTATGTTCATCAGCAATATTGGTCTATAATTTGTCTTTCTTTGTAGTGTCTTTATCTGGTTTTAGAATTAGGATAATGCCTCATAAAATGAACTTTGGAGTCTTCCCTCTTCTTGATTTTTTTTCTAGATTACCTTCTTACACCATACACAAGAATAAACTCAAAATGGATTAAAGACTTAAATGCTAGACTCAAAACAATAAAAATCTTAGGCAGTAAAGTCTCAGACATTTCTTATAGCAATATTTTTTCTGATATATCTCCCTTAGGCAAGGAAAACAAAAGAAAAAATAAACGGGACAAACATCAAACTAAAATGTTTTTGCACAGCACAGGAAACCATCAACAAACTGAAAAGACAACCCACTGAATGGGAGAACATATTCACCAATACATTTGATAAGGGCTTAATATCCAAAATTTATAAGGAACTTATAAAACTCAACACCAAATAATCCAATTAAGAAATGGCCAAAGAGGACATACAGATAACCAATAGATATATGAAAGAATGCTCATTGTCATTAATCATCAAGATGCAAATTAAAACCCCAATGAGGTATCACCTCACACTTGCCAGAATGGCTATCATCAATAAATTAACAAACAACAGTGCTTGCCAGGATGTGGAGAAAAGGGAACGTTGATGCACTATTGTTGGGAATGCAGATTGGTGCAGCCACTATTGAAAGCAGCATGGAGTTACCTCAAAAAATTAAAAGTGGAACTGCCTTATGACCCAGCAATTCCACTTCTGGGAATATATCCCATACACTAATTTGAAAGAATATATGTACCGCTACGTTCATTGAAGTGTTATTTACAATAGCCAAGATTTGAAAGGAGCCCAAGGGCCCATCAGTAGATGAGTGGATACAAAAGCTGTGGTACATTTACACAATGGAATGTTACCCATAGAAAGAAAGAAATCTTAGCTTTTGTGACAGCATAGACGGAGCTTGAGATTATTGTGCTAAGTGAAATAAGCCACTCGGAAAGTTAATTACCAAATGATTTCACTTATATGTGGAATATAATGAACAAAATATACTAACAAACACAGTGGAGACAGACTCATGGATACAGAGAACAGACTGACAGCTGTCAGAGGGGATTGGGTGAGAAGGGTGAAGGGATTAAGCAAAGCAAAGAAAAAATACTCACGGATACAGACAACAGTATGGTGACTGCCAGAGGGAAGGAGGTGTGGGGGGTGGTAAACATACAACACAATACACAGGCGATTTATTATGGAATTGTATATCTGAAACTTACAATTTTTTTCTAACCAATGTGATCCCAAAAAATTCAATTTAAAAATGTTACAAAAAAAATAGAGGTGGATCTAGGTGCTCCCACTGATATTATTTTTATGTAGGCACCTAATAGTAAATGCTGCAGCATATATAACATGACTGTCATAATCCTGATTGATATTTATATAGAAACCTGGACAAAGTCACAGTAGTATAGAAATAGCTATCACTCAGCTATAAAGTTTTAGGATTTATCATTAATTCCTAACTCATGTTCCTTCTTCTGAGGTTTTAAATCTACTAGAACTTCTTCCAACTGTTGATGTTGGAATCAAAGCATATTATAAAGCAGGGGACAGAAACAACATCCCACACCCCCGCCCCCTTCATCCTATGCAGACACTCAAAATCCCCAAAGGAGCCACATTCTGTTAGATTGAGGACAAATAGAAATTTGGATTCTGGCAAATCAGTAACTGTAAGGAATTGCTGAAAAAGACAATGGGAACTCTTCTTAATCCTTCTAGGTCATTCTTGACAGGAACCTTAGACTACGATGGCAGAAGTCCAATTTTTCTCTCCACTTACTTGATTCTAAATGCTTTAGATAAGCTACATTATCATTGCTGTCTTAATTTATTGCTGTCTTACTTCTTATTAAGATTATTAATGATTATAGAAATCTCACCTTAGAAAAAGACAGAGAGGAGATGGGCTTGTGATGTAAGTCCTGGTATATTTGGGTCACCCAGGCAGCACCACACAGCCTAACTGCAGAGAGCTGACCTCCAAAGGCCCTTCTCTGCAGGGCTCCCATAGGACCAGCATCTTGTGACATTTCGTGCTGGGTACACAATCCCACAGGCACTCACTTATCTCAGCATATGCCAGTGGTCACAGCCACAGAGACCAGGGGATAGAATACAAAAGAATGGTGCTTTGTCTTTTTACCACTTTATCTTATTTTCCCTCTAGAATTTATACTTTGTACCAACCATATTGCAACAAGACAGTTTTAGAAAAATAGAAATAGCACTATGGTTTCACAACCATTATATCAAAGTGCTTTGGGCTTTACCATCTTCAGAGTGTGTTCATGATTTCAGCTACAAGGAGCAGCCTGAAAGCCCTCATGGGCAGCTCATCACATATCTTCCATGCGTGCTGTGCCTGGGATGTGGCCCTTTGGCTTTTGAAGGACTTAGAGTGTGAGAAACTTGTGGGGAGACTTAGCATTCTCTCCCCCCCACCCTGCCCCATCCCCTAGGAGATTGACCAGAAGCCCTTGGCAATAATTTCCCCCCACTCTCATTTAGGGCCCTGTGAATCCAGGTTCCTCATGATTTGGATTCTAGCAAATCAGCAACTGGAATAAAAGTAGCCCTGATGTGTTTCTCTCACATGGAGTTTCTCTCTGTCTTTCCCTCTCTCCTCCACTCTCTCTAAAAATCAATGGAAATATATCCTTGGGTGAGGATTTAAAAAAAAAAAAAGTATCCTGATGAGGGAACAGACTTGGGAATCCAGAGAGACGGACTGTACCCTCTCAACACAATTTTATGCAGTCTTATCAAAACCAAAACCTTTCTTCCCAAATGTCATTCACATTTTCAAAACCAAGCCAGTACTTTTCAAATGTCAGGAATGCATTTCAAATCTTTCACAGGCTGGGAGGGAAAGCTTCTCTGAGCACATTCAATGTGTTCAGCTTGAGACTTGGAGGATCTTACCCTAAATAGAAAACAAGATGTTTTGGTTGACCCATGGCTGGGCCATGTTGGTGAGAGAAATGCTTTGTGTCATGGGAAGTGCTGTGAACTGGGAATCTGAATAATGTTTCCTAGTCCAGATCCTGGCATTCTGCTCCCCTATTGAACAATAGGGTGTGAGACCAGATACTGAGGATGCATCATTTGTTTGTTGAAGGTCTGTCAATGCTCACCAGCTGGATAGTACAGCAACAGATTTTGTGAAGCCAAAACAACAGCCACTGTTCTAGAATGAGCCCATTGACCATACCCTTTGGCTGAACCTGGCTTCTTGTCTCTGAGGAAGATGTAAAGTCCTAATTGTCTGGAGTTGAACCATAGGTTGAAATACCAGCAGATTCTAGAGGTTATGAGCAATGCAAGTTGTCCTAAGGTGCAGAGTGTTAGTCTAGTCCGTGGTGGGCAAACTGCGGCTCGCGAGCCACATGCGGCTCTTTGGCCCCTTGAGTGTGGCTCTTCCACAAAATACCACGTGCGGGCGCCCATGTACAGTGCGATTGAAACTTTGTGGTCCATGTGCAGAAGTCCGTATTTTGTGGAAGAGCCACACTCAAGGGGCCGAAGAGCCGCATGTGGCTTGCGAGGCACGGTTTGCCGACCATGGAGGAAATTTAGCCGACACCAGACTTGCCTTAGTTCCCCTCAGTCATTGGTCTGGAGCAGCCTGAGGGAAACACGGCCACAAAACAAATGAGCTGGAGCCCAGCAGCTGGGCCCTCAGTCAATGACGCTCCCTGTGATTGGGTGGCTGCCACTCAAAGTCCTAGAAACTCAGATAAGCATCCAAAAAATTACTTTTTAAGTACACAGTGTGTAGCTAATTCTCAAAACCAAGCTAGTCTTATTCCTAAATTTGTTATAAAATAGTTGAGATTTAGACATCCAAAATAAGTGGTTTCTTTCAAAAGAATGAATTTGAGAAGGTGTATGCTGTTATT
Source organism: Myotis davidii (assembly GCF_000327345.1). Classification (NCBI taxonomy): domain Eukaryota; kingdom Metazoa; phylum Chordata; class Mammalia; order Chiroptera; family Vespertilionidae; genus Myotis; species Myotis davidii. The sequence goes on from NW_006286587.1 coordinate 11,877,506, forward strand.
GAGGGCTCTGAAGTTAACCCTACTTTGTAGTCACATCTAAAAAACGTATTCTGTACTAACTTTCACTACCCCACTCTGAATGTTTCAAGGAATGCAAGACTGAGGATTTGCAGATTCCTCTGTGGGAGCCCTGCATGCCAAGCGTGCCCTGCAATGGACATGAAGACTTCTAGAGCAGCACCTCAACTCTCACCTCTTTTCCCTCACTTTTCTCACCACCACCCAGAAAATCAGGAGCTTGTGTTCCCTTTTCTCTAACCCAGGTTGCACAAAGTAGGTCTCAGTTTTGATGAGTTTAGTTTCTCCTCTACATGTTCCATCACTCTGAAATGGTGTTAGTTTATATCAAGTGCAGAATGTTTGTGGGGATAGCAACCCAGTTCACTGCCTTTATAGTTATGTAGCACTTTACTTACATTCCTATGATTAGCAAGTATTTTAATGCCAATGTCCCTTCCCTTTTTGGGGTCCAGAATAACAGAATTACTGGCTCTCTATATTATAACTATTTTGGTACCTTACCTTATTCTGGAACATGCTTTTACTACCCCATGCTCAAAGCAGCCAGATGACCTATCACCATCAAAGATCTGGATAACACATGTATGTTCTCAGGTCATCACGGATCATGCTTAAAGTGTGGAAGGCAAATAGTGGTACCTTATGGAAACACTTTTGGGAGCAAAATATGCCAGATAATTTGTATCACCCACATGCTTTATCATCTTTGCACTTTTGGAAGATGTCATGGATGCCTAGTTCTGTCTAAAAGGTAAAAATACCCAGAGAATATGAAATGAAAAGGGGGTGTAAAAATGTCACTGCCATATCATAGCTAATGTGTTTTAAATTAAATACAGTTATATGTATATGGACTTTTTAATGTTCAACCACATTTCTAGCATAACTTACATTTTAGCATTATGGGTTTTCCCCTGTATTGTCAAGTTGAATTAAATGGGGGAATAATAATGTCATTAATGGTTCTCACATGGACAAAAATGTATTAAAAATTATCCCTGATTATTCCTCTGCTGCAAAGACTACTCACGGCTATTATTTACTTAGCCCCAAGTTGTCCTAAGAAACATACGTTTTACAATGAACATTAACCTGAGCTTGCTGGCTTCTGTGTTCTGCCCATCTCTGATGACAGTAAATGTCAGTACAGTAGATTGTATGCTTACTGGGCCAATGATGATGTATTTGGGAAAATACTACTGTCCTAAATAAAGCAACACTGAACAAAGGCTGGGGCTTCGATTTCACATTTTCAATTTTGTTTTAAGCCAAACGAAGTTATTCAGGATTGCAAGATAAACATACACGTTCACCTTCCTGCCTCTAGAACACCCCATTGGGATAACAGTATAGAAACACAAATTTGTAGTGAATCCCAACAGAGAACTAATCAGGAGACAGACAATGGATTTTTAACAAATTTGTGAACATTGGGAAGTAAGTGAGAATATGTTGAAGAAGAAACAGAAACTAGAATAGACTGTAAGAGGTCACCTTGCAGGAGGAAGTAGCTTGTCCATGTTAGAACCCCAGAGAAGCTCAGGGTCAGTGCTCAGTAGTAGAGTGACCATGCAATTTATTTTCTAGACTGGGACACTTAGGAAAAAAAAGGTAAAACTACCAGTAATTATACTGGGTGGGGCAAAAAGCATAACCTGAGACTATACGGAGAAACTAGGACATATAGTCAGTAGGCAAGATGAAGGTCAAGGCTAGTAAGAGGAGCTGAGTATAGGGGGTTGACAGAAGTTCTCTTTGGAACAGCCAAAGCAGTCGGCCTCCCCACCATGGTACCTAAGGGAGCAGGGAGCTCAATCCTAAAGAAATGAAGCAAATACAATCAGAGAAGAATTTGGGGTTCCTATGGATATTACCACCCAAGATTAATGCCCCTCATTCTGGCACTCGAGGGCCTGACATTTGTCTCCTTGTCATTTTACCTTAAGGTAAATCTGTCTATCAACGCACACCACTTTTCACAAGGATCCCCCACCCAATCGGAAATCCTCCTTATGGAAGCCATGGGCAGGGAGACAGACCTATGTCCCTATCAGAGGAAACCTGTATTACCCTGGTCTCTTATTCATGTATATGAATGGCAACCCTGAATTGGTAAACAAACTAGGAAAGCTAGCACTGGGAATCAGAAAGAGTAAAAGATAGATTAAAAAACAGAAAAATAAATTTTTTAAAAATTTAAGAAAGAACTATCCCTAAAAACACACACAAAAAGAAATTGCAATAATTTATAATATCTTGAATTTAAAAAAATCTTCAAAACAAGAGGATGTCATTTAAATAGCAACAGTTAGAAAATAAGGAGTGTTTAAAATATAAAATAAAATTGCCAAAATTAAAATCAATACATGAGCTGAAAGATCAAGAAATGGAAAATATGACAGAAAAGTAGAAGTGTAATAATCAATTTAAGGAAAGTTCCCAGACTTAATTGAAAGAGACCATTAAGTATTAACTGTATGAGTGACTCACATTGAGGGATATTGTCATGAAATTTCAGATTAGAAAACTAGCAATCAAACAACAAAACCATATTTACTAATCAGCAACTCTGAGTGTTAGCAATCAATAGAACATAGATTTCAAAGTTTTGGGGAAAGTTATTTGAATTTGAATACCCTCCTCTAATAAAGGTATAGCCAAAATAAATATATTTGAAGACATAGAGTCTCAAAATTTTTATCTTTCTTAGGAAATTGCTTGAAAATACACACCAACAAAATGAGAAAACTAAAATGGAAGAAAATGGGGGATCCAATAAATACTGGGCTAAACCCAGAGGAAAAACAAATGCTGTACAAGAAAATGTGTTCTAATATGATATAAACTAAAATGTGGTGCCATTTTAATTAATTTTACTTTGATGCCATGGGCATTCCCTAATTGAGTGACTCTAGTGCTGTAATCTTGGTTCTGTGGACAAGATCTGTGACTGTAGTGTACTTTTGACCCACTTGAAAACAAAATTCCTATTATTTGTAAGATAGTCCACCATTTACACTTGTTAATTCAAAAGTGAAAATAATAAAGATGATAATATATACCGAAATGAGATAATGCTGGTAGATACAGTAATTCTTAAAACTCTATCCTTTTGTGTATCAAAAAAAAAGAAAATTAAATTTGAGCCAACAATTTAAAGTATCTTTGGGGATTTAATCTATTTTATGTATATCCTTGGTTTTCCATATTTTCTCTCATTTCATTGTCCTCTGGCTTCTCCAGCAATTCCCCTTGCTACCTAATAATGAGCACCCTGCTGCCATCTGGCACCAAAATCTATGTATGGTCTGTTCTCTCTAGTCCAGCCGTGGGCAAACTACAGCCCGAGGGCCGGATCCGGCCAGTTTGAAATGAATAAAACTAAAAAAAAAAAAGACCGTACCCTTTTATGTAATGATGTTTACTTTGAATTTATATTAGTTCACACAAACACTCCATCCATGCTTTTGTTCCGGCCCTCCGGTCCAGTTTAAGAACCCATTGTGGCCCTTGAGTCAAAAAGTTTGCCCACCCCTGGTCTAGTCCAATGCAGGCTTCTCCCAAGACACTACCCCTTGACCTCAATTGACCCTTCAATTTGACTGCGACTCACAGTCTTTTCCCACGCCTAGTGGTTCATCTTGCACTTTTTAGCTAGAGGATCAAGGCTCCATATATCACAACTCTGGAGGAACACAACTGACATTGATGTTCCGTGCAAATGTGTCATTTATATAGTCTGCTCAGCTGCACATGGTGGTCCTGCTGAGGGCTGCTTGCTCCTCGCTATGGTGACTGCCAAAGTAAACTCACCAGTCGGCATCATCAGCTACATTTTGGGTGCCCTACCCATAGGAAATGTTGGGGCTTCTGCTTACAACAAGCATAGAGAGATTCTGGGGAGTTAAACCTAATCCCACTGGGACACCATCTGTTATCAGCTTATGCAGACCGGTGGAGGGGAGACCTTCCTGGGGATATATGCTTTACATCCCAAACAAGAAATGAAGCAAAAGTCCCTCCTTAGGTTTTGGTTTTCCTCTCAACCTATCTGCATACTGCCTCTCTCTGGGTGGTTAGCCTTTATCCTACATTTGAAAGGGAATGTCATGGGGTAGACTTTCCATTTACATTTCCTTCATGACCAGTAATTCCTCTTAACTTAAACTGTAAATGAGAATTACCTCAAAAATCCCAACTCCCAAGCCAAATGATATACCAATTATATTATATGTCCCTGGATGACAACAAGGCATCAGTATTTTCAAAGCTCCATAGGTGATTACAATGTGTAGCCAAGGGTGAGAACCCTGCTCTACATTCTCCCTCCTTCCTGAGGTGGAAGTAGCCTTCCCACTTTCCAGTGGGTACAATGGTCACTGTCTGCTGGAAAAGGTGTTAGGTAAGGAAGAGGAATAAAACATAATCAAAATAATATATTCAATACATTGTCTCATTTTAGCCTTTATTATAAACATGCTATGTCTTAGTTTTAAGATTTAAAGTATTTTGGTTTCTTATGGTTATAGAACAGAATATAAATGTTATTCTGGACCATGTCAGGGGAAGTGTGTGACAGATGGCGGGAACAGTAAAGTGAGTACGGAAAGCTCGACAGAAAGGCTGTAGAACTTGTACACTCTGGGTGCATTAAAGATTCAAATCTAACCAACAGGAAAGCTAGAAATTATTTTAGCTATCAAAATCTTGGAAGAGAGAGTGGAGGCATAAGTGATATATCTCCATTGGTCATTACAAGAGTCAATAGATAACATCTAAGAAAGATAAATAAAATAGCAGCTACTTCCATGGTATTTAAAGGTAAGAAGGTGACCACCCAGAGAACTAAAAGTAGAAATTGTGGAGCAGAGAGGGGTGTCTGGGACAAAAAAGGGTTCTGTATTTCTAAAGTTTTACCTTGTCCATTCATCTATCAAAAACTACAGATTGAAAAATAATAAAATTGGGATTCCAATACTGTGGTACATATCAGGGATGGTTTGGGAGACTATCATCAGTCAACGCCATTGTGTTGATGGTAACTACACCCTCCCACTGTCCCAGGCAGAATGCTGGAGCCCAAGCTCCAGCTCACAGCAGTGTTACATCCTAGCTCAGTGATCGCCAACCTTTTGAGCTCGGCATGTCAGCATTTTGAAAAACCCTAACTTAACTCTGGTGCCGTGTCACATAGAGAAATGTTTTGGTATCTGCAACCATAGTAAAACAAAGACTTATGGTTTTGATATTTATTTTATATACTTAAATGCCATTTAACAAAGAAAGATCAACCAAAAAAATGAGTTTGCGTGTCACCTCTGACACGCGTGTCATAGGTTCGCCATCACTGTCCTAGCTGGAGGCGCTCAGATTCTCCATGGCCAAGTCCTTCCATTTTAGTGAGTCGTGGCTTGCCACAGTGTTGCTGCATTTATAGTCTTTTAAATTTTGAACTCTCCCAGGAGAGATATAGAGAGAAGGTAACATTTATGGAGAATCCACATAGTAGCATTCCATTTTACCACCTTGCAGAATCTTTGGACCATAACTATAAATAATGGTATTCTGTTTGTGCCAGAAGGTTTTAGCAGATGGTTTTAGTCTGTGTGGTGTGTGCCTTTAGATGTTCTGAGAAGTGTCTGTGGAGATAGACCACAGGGAATGTAAATAGAGCACTGAATTGAAAAGACCTACGATGTCTCATCCAGGGTACACCTGCCTTCTGCATCTTCAACTGTCACTTGATTTCCAGAATACCTGAAAAATGAGGAGATTCCCTGACTCAAGTTCTAAATTCCCTTCCAGCGTTAACATTTAATACATCAAGCACTTTTCCCCTAGGAGTGCCATTGTCTATCTCTGGGCTTTCTTACATTTTTCTCTTCCTCTATTGAGTTTTAAGATATAGGACAGCCAGTTACACAGGTCAGAAACATGCCTTCATATAAACACAATTAAAATCCCAGGCCTATCAATTCCTATTGGGTGACCATGAGCAAGTTTCCTTACTTCTTCAAGCCTCCGTTCTTCACCTATAAAATGGAGAACCGATGATGAACACTATTAGGAGGATCTGATGTATATTTTTTCTAGTCCAAAAGCATTCTCAGTAAATTTCACCTTGTTATGCTGAAGAAGATAGCATCAATAGCCTAATGCCTGCTCCCTAGGTTGTCATCAACTCAAAAGGAGAAATCTTGTGTGAGCTTGCAGATAACTAGGTCAAATTTTCCTGTCTCACTTACAAAGCAAAAAACCTGTTCTTCCATGAGTCTGTGTGCTGGGGAAAAACCCAATCACCATCTGGGTTCAACAGAAGCCAAGAAAAATACAGCACAGCAGATTAAATATCCCTGCGCCATGTTCCTTTCCCACCGGGACCATTTTTCCTAGTCCAAACATCTGCTGTAGTGTTCAATGCACCTGCCTTTCTTTTGGAGCAGCTCTCCCTTTGGCCAAGGATGGACCCTACCCTTGCCTCCTGAGGTAACCGTGGTCAACATTTGAAGTTCCTCGACTCCTGTACCATCTGTATATGTTAGGTTTAGAGCACTCTGGTAACCCATGAAACCTCATCCTAGGGCAGTGATGGTGAACCTATGACACGTGTGTCAGAGGTGACACATGAACTCATTTTTTGGTTGATTTTTCTTTGTTAAATGGCATTTAAATATGTAAAATAAATAGCAAAAGTATAAGTCTTTGTTTTACTATGGTTGCAAATATCAAAACATTTCTATATGTGACACGGCACCAGAGTTAAGTTAGGGTTTTTCAAAATGCTGACACACCGAGCTCAAAAGGTTCGCCATCACTGTCCCAGAGTCTTGCCTTTGCCCTATAGAAAGATGAGGAGAAGGCAGAGAGGCAGGAAAGGAGGACTGTTTGCCAGTTACTTATTGCCTGCTAGGCATCACTTACTCTTCCCAGCTTCATGTTTTTTCATAGGAAAGCAATATTCTTCAGTCTTTAAGGGGGGTTTCACTTTATTTTTCAACTTCTATTGATATATTGTTGGGCCCTGAAGACTAAATATGAAGGACCCACTTATATGTTTAGAAACCTGGTGGTTTTTATTCAACCATTTGGTCACAGGGTTTCCTTACTGGTGACTTAACCATTAAAATTAAGCAAATGATTTAAGTGCAACTGAAATATTATGTTTAAGTATATACCAAGTGGAAACACATTCCCTAAAAGTAAAATCCTGAAGGGGTTTACTATTCAATGGTACCCACACAGAATTTTACTATTGTTGTCATCTCTGTAGAAAATACAACAGTGATGACCTGGGGAATTGGAAGACAGTCCACATGCAATTGCTTATTAATGAACTGAATCAGTCTTAATTCAACTAACCCAGTCTCAATTCACACTATAGCTCTGTTCATTCACTTTAAGAAAAAAAAAAAAAAAAAACCCTCTATGTTGAATGAGCTCATTAAGAAAATTTTTCTGGATGGAAAATAATTGTTGAATCGTTATTTTTCCATAGAAATTTCATAATTAGTTTATTGTGTTCCACAATGGGTACTCTTTAATGGGAGTAAGCTAAATTTAGGCCATCCTTACAATCAGTCTTCATTACCAGCATACTCTTATTTAGAATCCTTAATAGCGTTTAAAATTTTCATTTACATGCATTTTTGTTTTGAGTTTATTTTTAAACTAGAGGCCCGGTGCACAAAATTTGTGCATGGGTAGGGTCCCTAGGCCTGGCCAGGGATCAGGGCCAAATAGGGCCTTACAGCTGCTGGCAGGGGCCTCCCTTTCTCAGCTGCTGGCTACCGGCTGGGGCCTTCCTTCGTTTTGTGCTGCCCCCTGGTGGTCAGCACATGTCATAGCAAGTGATCAAACTCCTGGTCTCCGGGTGGAACTCCTGAGAGGACACTTTGCATATTAGCCTTTTATATAGATAGATAGATAAGATGTCTTTTGATTTGGTTCCTGATAAAGTAAAGCCAAGTCTAGCACAAAAATAAACCAAAACAAAAACAAAATGTGGGGAGACATTGTGCCCACCACCTTGGATCTGGTATAAGCTTTGCTATTTTTGCCAGACAAATGGATATCTGTCTGGTGTCCGTTAACTCTCTTTGGGATCATAAATGGTGATGCCTGCTGCTTTTCCCTGCCCTGTTTAACAATTGGCTCTTTCTACCAATTTT
>NW_006286587.1:11885900-11892689 GCF_000327345.1 Myotis davidii
TCTTCCCCTGGCTGCCAGCACCGTTTTTCCTCTGGCACCCGGGACCCAGGCCTTTGGTCCGGCCGCAGGGGAGAAGCCAAGCCTCTTCAGTCTTCGCTCCGCACCTGCAAATTAACCGCCATCTTTGTTGGGTTAATTTGCATAGTCGCTCTTATTGGCTGGTGGGTGTAATGGACATATGCCAATTACCATGTTTCTCTTTTATTAGTGTAGACACATTTTATTGTTATTGTTTGTATTATATAGTATTTTTTTTTAAATTTAGTTATACTATTTAATCTGGTGCCAGAACTATTTTTGGTTACTTACTGCTATTTTTATTTTTTCTTTGGAGAATTGTGTGTATCTTTTGCCCATATATCTAATGAAATATTCATTTTTTATGTTATTGATTTATGAGTCTTCAATACATTATGGCTATTGATTTTTAATCTTTAGTTTAGAGGTGCTAGGGGACTTAGAGATTATTTTTGTGCTCCTTTGTTCTACAAATTAAGCAATTGAGATGAGATGACCTTTCCATTGCCACATAGAAAGTTAGTGGACAATCAGGACTGAAAAAAATGGTCCCTTGGGTTTTTATCCAGAAGTTTCCCTCCCAAATACTAGCCTCCTTTCTCATTTTCCTCTTAAATTAAGCATTATCCGGTTACTTCATTTGATTTAAAGTAACAGTTAGTTCCCTAACTTAATAAATTAATCACCAACAGCTGCTAACTCCCAAATCTTTTTTTACTACAAAAGTTGTATTTCATTTACATAACTTCTTATGAAGTATATTTTATATATTTGATACTGAAAACTGAAACTGCTTTTCCCACAAAATAACTGCCATATATCACACTCTTAGTTATTTCATGATATAGTAACCTTAAATCATTTTGAGAAAATTAAATGGCAATTTAAAGCTAATTATTAGCATTTGCAAATCAGTAACTTTATAGAAAATCTTATATGAGCAAATGCACAACACACGAGTAAAAGTGAAACTTGCTGGAGAAAATTAAACATTCTTTTTAATAGGTTTACTTTTTATTCACACTGCAGCTGGCCCAACATGGTTATCACCAGCAAACAGACTCTTCAGGAACCAGAAGTTTTATCATTTCTATTTGATTTTTTTTTCTAAAAAAGCAGTCTATGAAATTAGAAATAAATACGAATAGTCTGGAAGTCTTATACAGGCCCAGTTTCAGTACAATGTCATGTCTCCATTCCTCTCTTTAGTTCATTAAGCATCCGGGACCCAGCCATGCCCCTGCCTCCAGGATTTCTCCTCTTCTGTCAGTTTCTCTTCATTCACTCATGTCTTTTTTTTTGGTTATTGTTTGTTGTTTGTTTTTTTCCAAATAGTAAAAGCATGCTCTTGTACTTACTGGGCATTTGTACTTAGTGCTCCTTTATTTGAAATGCTCACCCCCATGCACATTTGAATATATGCACCAGGTCTGCAAGGACTTTCCTGTTTTGAAGTTGCTGAATCCTCAACACGTAGAACAGTGTCTGACACTTAGCTGATGCACAATATGTGATTATTGAATGACTGAATGAACAATACTGACTAGAAATCATTTTTTGGGGGTGGTGATGTAAAGAATATTGTGGCCTCAGGTGGCCTCTGCAAAACTGGTTCAATTCCTAACACCGAGATACTACTGCTTGGGCTCTCAATCATTGCATCAGAATAAAACTCACTCTGCCCCTTTCAAGCTCTCCCAAAGCAACCCATTCCTTTCTCCCCCGCCCTCACTTCTTTCCAGCCACACTGGCCTCCCCTCTGCTTGCACAGGCCCAGCGTATCTGAGCCTTTGGGCCATTTTGTTGGATGTGCCTTCTGCAGGGAAGCATCTCCACAAAGATGACTCCTCACTCAGGTCTCATTTTGAAGCTTCCTTCTTGGAGACCTTGCCCAATGACTCAAACTGAATAACTCCCCTTTGCTGTCTCTATCACCCCACATTTTTTTATTTTTCTCAGGGTACATATCCAAGAGCAAAGACCTGTTATTTCCCCAGGATATCATCTAGCCAGAGGTTCACCTCCCATGCACATAGTGGGCACTCACAAAATATTTGGAGGATGAATGGATATCATTAGTCTATATGCCAAGATCGTAAGATCTGTGGCCCCCACCCAGACATCCACTAGCCACAGGGTGCTAAAATGACATATCTGTAAGTCTGCCTTCCACAGAACAGGTTCAGTGTTTAATTCTCAGTTACTTCCCAGCCATTTCCCACGGCTCCTGGCAGTTAGTGGTACTGCATAGATGTGTGCTGAACAAACACGAAAGGCCACACAAATTTTCCATCAGGTTCCTTTCATTTAAAAGACAGCAAATATGAGTCAGAGAGAGTAAAATATTAGAAAGTAAATATTACAAGATGGTCAAGGGAGGCCATATAAAAAGAATACACAAGAGTTAAGACGTGCAAAAAATAAGTGTCTAGAATTAATTAGCTCTCATAGGGAAAAGAAACACCTCTACCAAAACCATCTTTGGTCCAACACACCTTTCTTTTCATTCTCTTCTGTTTGCATAATAACTACATTTCTCCTTTCCAAAAATTAACCTTAACATTGCATCATGAACCCTTTTCCTTTTTGTTTGTCAAATGATGCCTTGTCTCCTCAATTTTTTCTAATTTACCAGCATCGTGCATATCTCTCTTTCTACTAGGTTCTTCCCTTTGGTCTTACAAAATACACAGGTCTTCCCACAGAAAAATCAGTGGTGGCTACTGTTGCCCATCTCTCCCCATCAAGCCCATATTAATCTTCATGGCTAGGTGTCTTATATGCATGACATGCTAGCTCTATTCTTTCACAGTACAGTTCCTCCATTATAATGAAGTTCTACTCATGCTTCAGTTGTGGCTCTGTTCACATTGGACTCCCATGCTACAAATGTGAATGCCAAACATGGGTTTCTACATTTCACATTTGGTGGACATTTTTCAGTGTTGACTCTGCCTGGCTGTTATTCAACATTCATTCCATGAGCTTCCCTTGATTGTAAAGCATGATGCATGCATAATGACTTTTCCTTTGACATCATCTCCAAATTATTTTTATTTCCTAACTAGAGGCCTAGTGCAGAAAAATCATGCATGGGGGCTAGGGTTGGGGGAGGGTGTCCCTCAGCCTGGGCTGTGCCCTCTCGCAATCCGGGACCCCTTGGGTAGAGTCCCTAGCCTGGCCGGCAATCAGGGCCTATTGGGGCTTTCCTTCCCCAGGCTGCTGGCAGCTGGCCCCGTACCCACCACTGCCACTGCTTGCTATCTGTGCGGTGCTGTCCCCCCACACCCCTCACCACCGGTTGCCTCCCTCTGTGGGTGACAGGCATGGGGTGTGATCACTTGGCTGGCCTGGGCCTCCCTCTGTGGGGTGACTGCTGGCTGGTCCTGCACACCTGCCACAGCATCGCTTGCTGGTGGATGGGCCTCCCTCTGTGGGGTGATTGTGGGGTGATGGCGGGGCCCCCCGACCAATCACATCACACCGCCTTGGCTGGCCTGGTGCCACTGCATGTCATAAGGTGGTTGTCTGGAAGGTCATCCAGACAGTCATTCTGCTGTTTGGTCATTTGGTCGATTTGCATATTAGGCTTTTATTATTATAGATTGTAGACAGCATCCCAAGGCCTTCTACTCTTCTTTATTTAAAGAAGTTTTCCTTGAGATTTTGTCCATTTTTATGGCTTAAGTAACACAATAAATGAATTTCCCATATCACTGAGTACTTTCTGAGGGCCAGGCAAGGTTTGGGCATTGTGTATCCAATATTTGAATGAGTTATAGACATATGACACTAGTCTAGTTGGATGACCACTGAGTCAAACGTAAACGTTGTTTTACAGTAATGCAAATAGATTCAAAAATTTTTACAGGGCTACAAAGAGAAACAACACTGAAAAATAAGTTTAGAAAGAACAAGCTTACTTAGAAAAGTAGGTTGCAAAACAGAATGATGCATATATACACATGCATATTTTATAAACTAGCGAGGGAAGTAAATGGACAGAGGGTGGGCAATGAGCCAGGATTTCATCTGAGTAGCCATTCTGGTGGAAGAGATGTCTAAGCTGAGTAGTTAGCTCCCTTGGGCTGAGGTAGAAGAATGTTCAGGGAATGAGAACAGCATGTGCGATGGTCTATAGGAGAAGACAACAGGGTGCATACCTCCACTCACTCACATTCACTGGGCACTTGAGTGTTCACTGACACATTGGCAAGCTGACTAAAAATTATTTCTTAGGTACCTTATTTCATGTGGAGAATCAGTTCTGTGAGAATAGTGAGTAGAATTCCTGGCTGTCTATTAGCCCATGGTCTAATGGGGGGAAAGCCAAATGAGCAATCATAGCAAGTCCACGTGAAAGGGAAGAGCAAGTCCTGGACTGAGGCCAAGGAGGGGGAGATAAGCTAAGTCTTCAAGTTACACTCCCACTTCATCCAATTATGATAAACATGATCACCCTGTCAGGTAGACTCAGTACTGGCAATCACACACATCACATCATGACATTTTCTAATATGTCCCCTCTACAAGTGTTACCTGTATTAATTTGAAAAGTTGAACTACAGAAACAAACAACCTCCAAATCTTAGTAACTTAACATGAGGAAAGTATATTTATTACTCATTTCATATTCAAAGTGGTTCTGAGGAGGGAGAAGCTTATCTGCAAAGTCATTCAGGAATCCAGGATTTCTTCTTATATGTCTTAAAGTTGCATGTCTTAGGGCATCAGTATCCAAAATGTGGCTCTTGAGCCAGCAGCAGTATCACCTGATAAATTGTCAAACATGCAACTGCTTGGGCCTCATCGCAGACTGGCAGAATCATCGTCTTTGGCTCTAGGATATGGAAATATGTGTTCGATAAGCTGTCTTTGTGATTCTCAAGTTTGAGAACCACTGCTAAGGTCTAGCATAGGAGGGCAGGGAGTGTGGACCACACAGGAGGGTTTTTAGGGAATAGTCCCAGAAGTAGCATATATTGCTTTCGCCACAGTCCAGTGGCTGCTACTCAGTCATGAGGCCCTGCCTACCTATTTAAGAAGTTGGGACATATAATCTAACTCAGTGATGGTGAACCTATGACACGCGTGTCAGAAGTGACACACAAACTCATTTCTTTGGTTGATTTTTCTTTGTTAAATGGCATTTAAATATATAAAATAAATATAAAAAATATAAGTCTTTGTTTTACTATGGTTGCAAATATTAAAAAATTTCTGTATGTGACACGGCACCAGAGTTAAGTTAGGGTTTTTCAAAATGTGACACGCCAAGCTCAAAAGGTTCACCATCACTGATCTAGCTCTATGCTCAGGAAGAAAAGAACTCCTCTCCTAACTGTTCTTCCCACTTCCCGTCTCTCCCGCCCCAAATGTATTTGCCCTCAGCAATCAGACTAATCTTCCTAAATGGTGAACCTGTTGTGCCACTCCCGACTAAATCTCCTTGACTAAGATCTCGTAGCCTCTGAATGACATTTCTTAACCTTCCAAGGACTGGCTCCCCTCCCTTGAACTCTAAACTCCATCCCTCTTGAACTGCTACAATAACAGCCAGGTTCCCTTTTCTCTGGGCCACTGCACCTGCTACTCTTCAGATGCTCTCTTCCTCCTGGCCGCTCCCATTTACCTTTCAGGGCTCAGCTGGGATGTGACATGGTCCAGAAACATCTCCCTGAAACCACTCCCTATTTCTCCTTTAAGACCGGGTTAGACTCCTTCTACTAATGTAGAATAATTCTTACCACTTTTCATTTCAACCACATAAGTCTTTGGAGGGCACAGACTGTATCTTACATACTGTTGTTTCCTTGTTGCCCATAAAGGACCTGGTGCAAGGTACATGCTCAGTGAATATCTGCTAAGTAATTAATTCAAAGTGGTTTAATAGATGCTCAGTGGGTGCTTATAGATGAGAATGTTGATTATCTGTATTCTCTGGCTAGAATTTGTTAGTAAGGCCAATATTCTTACTCTTTTTCAATTAAGTACTACATCTATGCTATAGCCATGACCTTCAACTCTGAATATAAGGGAACTGCATACAAGTGGGACTGGGGTGAATCAAACCCTATCTCATCACCAGAAAAATCAACTCAAAGCCAAGCTCTGGTTATAGTCCACACATCTTTTTTATAGACAAATTCTGCATATTTTCATCCCATGTGAATTTACATATGTAATTTACATAATAAATAGGAAAATAAGAAAGCTCGGTATTTGAAGTATAATCAAATTACATTGTTTAGAAAACAGAAACTAAAGCTTACTGATGCTGGTAGGACAAGGAAGATCTCTCAGTAGCTTAATTATTGGATGAATCAGCCCCCTATTCCTGTCAGTGCTTTTGCCATGACTCATTCAGATGGAGTAGTTTTCAATTAAAACTGTTAAACTCAGAGAATGTTCTCTTTTGAAAAATATAGCAATATCCTTCATAGGGGTATGAAAATAAGTAGCATTAGCTCTGCAAGTTAACAGAATATAGCAGCAACTGTCTCTTACCCTTGCCTGTCTGTGTTCTTGGTTCTCTCATAATCCCTTTTCTAGTGGACTTTACCTCATCAGCGCTCGCTCTCTCTCTCTCTCTCTCTCTCTCCCTCATCCTCGGTCTACAAGCATGACTACTGCTCTCATTTCAAAAAACATGTCCAAATAACAATGTCTGTTGGGTTCTCCATAAAGTAGACACCTAGGTGGAGCTAGAACAAAAGGTTTATTGAGGAAGAAGGTATGTGAAAGTCAAAGGGAGGAGGCAGAGTTGTGTAG
>NW_006286587.1:11892722-11903692 GCF_000327345.1 Myotis davidii
AGGGGTGGTCGTCACCTGCCCAGAGTCACACAGCTAATAGGCGTCAAAACCTGAAACCTGCAAATCTGGCTCCAGAATCCAGGTGTGTAACTAATGTATGTACTGCCTGTGTTTTCTCCTGCCCTACTAGATCATGTACTTTATTGCTACTGAAATCATAGCTTTTTATAATCATTTATTATAGGCCAAGCACTCCACAAAGTTCCTTGTTATGTCTATTACCTAGTTGGGAGGTAGACATTATTTTCTGCCTTTTACGTATTAGAAACCTGAGTCTCAGTGAAGTGAATTGTCATGCCCAGACTTGTTCAGCAATTAAGTAGCAGAATCAGAATTCACACTTCAAACTCATACTCTCAGACCTGACCACCTTCTTTACACTGTCATTGCCTTTGAGATGCCATAGTTTTATTCATCTTTGTAATCACATAACCTAACAAACTATAGATATTGAATAAGAAGTTGCTGAATGAACAACATGCTTTTCCAGAATTTCTCTCAAATTATAGAATTGTAGTCGATAAAAAAGTGAGTCAAAACAACAAAAAGAATTGTAGTCATTTTTTTAAAGAGCATATTACTGAGATAATGCTATTCCCAATATTTGAGTTTTCTTTTTAAAAATATTAGAAATAGCTTTTATGACATAAATACATAAAATTTATAGTTAATACATTAAGCACACATTGTAGGAGAGGTTCTTAAAGACATCGCCTTCTCCTCTAGGACACTGAAAAAATATGATTTTAGGTCTTGACCTTAATTATTTGCTTGTGAAAATCAGTCAATAAGAAAATGATCCTCACACTTCCATAACCACAGGAATCACCGGGGAAGCTCATTATAATATAGGTTGCCAGGCCCCACCAAACACAGATTCTTATTCAGTAGATCTGATAAGAAGCCCAGAGATCTGCATTTTATAATAATATACATGCGAGTCCAGTAGATGGTCCGTGGACCACCTTTTGAAAAACTCAAGTTGATCATGGGGGCTGCCATCAGCTAATATGTCACATATGAGAAATCTTGTCAAACATAGCTTTTCCAAAGGGTAAAACTACTACTGGACTGAAACTGTTTCATGTCCATTATTTCCTATCATGATTTTTAGAACTGTATTGTAAGTCCTTAGACCCAGGTATGTGCCAGCTTAACTTCATTGGATCAGGTGGACAGAATATGTCACAACTATTTAATACTTTATACTGATTTGGGGAGGGGAGCTAATGACTCATTTTGCATATTTAATGTGTTTATGTCATCCCAGCAGAGTTTTATTTTCCCATTAATAGCATGTCATTGAAATTATGATGCCTTCAATCATAAGAATTACTCATCTATTAAGTATCACTGAGAAAGAAAACAATTCCAAAATGGAGAATTTAATAGGGGACAACAAAGAGTTATGTCCTCGGTGAGATTAGAGGAGAAATAGGGGACAGGGCCTTAGTGTGTGTCCCTCCCAAAGCCGATCCTGATCCAGGCCTGTGCGCAGGTAGTTGATTTGACAGCGTCCCCAGGAAGCACACAGGAGGTAACGGGGAAATGAGTCAGGGAAGGGAAGGCAACCGATGAAGCGTGATGTCATGAGCGGATTGCCGCTGCGAGCAAATGTGCTCAGTCCCACTGAGGACCCTGGGAGGCACCGTGCAGAACACACCTTAGAATTGCTGCTTGGAGCGACAGGGAAGCTGGGGAATTACCAAATGACTCCCTTTCCTCATTGGTTGAGCGTTGTTGGGGAGGCACTAGTTCCCCAGGACATTTTGGTGAAGAGCAGTTAATAAGTGAGTGATTTTCAGACCCCCATGTGCAAGGACTCCTGCGCTGAACAAGGTACCCTGGCACTTTCAGTGAGAGGCAGAGAGATGCAGGCCCTGGAAGGGGAAGCCATCAGAGTACGTGGGGTACTGTCCACTGCAGGGACCTCAGAGCCGGCCCAGGAGCGATGGCCCAGGCACCAATAGCTGCTCACAAAAGCTGGGGGACTTGAGTGTCTTACCTTTAGCATTGACAGAGGGAGGTTAAAAATGTCTCCCTTGAGGAGTGGAATCACAAGCTGGTGATAATCATGCAGGTTTGTGTCCTAAACTCATGTCCCAGTGTGGTCCATAGAAGCTGCAGGGAGTCTTCTTATGTAGGAAGGAGAGAGCTGGTTTGTGAATAGAAGACTCCTGCATAAGAGCACTCCCTTTCTTTTCCTGGACATACAAACATGTTTACTTGTCACGGACACACATACATGCACACACACATCATCATCATCATACCTCTAATAGATGTCTCTTTATAATGGAGGACAGTTACTGGTATATGAGAACCTGTCTTCTTTCTTTCTCCAAGATTTACAATCACACAAATAATGTTCAATTGAAGTCAGCAGAAAACTAAAATTTGAGGGCAGCTTTTAATACAACTCTTTCCATTTACCCCAGGAAAACCACAGGGCACAGGTAATACTCCTGCTTCTAGCTGCATTATTTTCAACTTTCAAAGAAAAGTTTTTTACAAGGGAAAATGTCTATATAATTCTATAAAAAGGAAGAAATTAAATTCTTCGTTTCTTCCTTTTTAAAAAGTTTGGTCTTCAAGCTTTTATTTGA
Organism: Myotis davidii; assembly: GCF_000327345.1. Classification (NCBI taxonomy): domain Eukaryota; kingdom Metazoa; phylum Chordata; class Mammalia; order Chiroptera; family Vespertilionidae; genus Myotis; species Myotis davidii. The sequence continues at coordinate 11,895,329 of NW_006286587.1, forward strand.
CAATCACGTATGGACTGGTATACACCTTTTTTTTAGAAAAGCATTGTGTCCTGACATCAATCAATCCAAATTGGATTGCCTCCTCCTCAAAAGTGAATTGTTATCTGGCTGAAAAGGTTATGTGACAGGGCCTCTGGTTTGGTAAAATACATGAACAAAAAAAGGATTAAGATTTCTTTGCCTGAAAGGAAAAAGTCTGGGTGTTATTTTTTTATTCTTCTTATGGGAAAGTTTACTGAATTGTCTCCTAGAACAAGAGATTAAATGTCAAGAGATAAAGCAGGTGTGAGGCCCATTATTTAGTGACGTCAGAGCCCTTTCTCTAACTGGAGGCACTGTTTCCACACAGAGAATGAAATCAGCTTGAAAACGACAGAAGGAGTAGCTCTGACCATCTGAGAAAAGAGGCAAAAAAAGGCAGCCAAACAGGTGGCTAGGGATTTCTCAGGTAGAAAAGTTCTGGAACAAGCAAGAGATTCATGACAATGGGAAATACCAGGGTGTCCAGAGATATCAGCAATCAAGATAAAAGCTAAATTCAGCAGTCAGAAGTTAATCAAGCTGTGAAGCAACAGGCCAGTAAGATGCTCAGCACAGAGGGATCAGAAGGGTCCTGAGCAACCCAGTGATGTCAGCCCAAGGCCACTGCTACAGCATGAGTCCAGGAAGACTCCTGAGTCCTGGCATGACGTCACCACAGACCCAACCACTGCTGATGTGACCACCAACTTTACTCCTGGGAACCACCAGTCCTCTGGTGCCCAGGGAAGCCATGAAACCTTATGTGGCTTAATTTTTAGAATCTTCTCCCTGGATTCCAAAACAAAACACCATATACTTCTAACCCCAGTGGTAGGAGTTCCAGAGTGGCATTAACCTGGTTTTCCAGATTAAAGAGGCCATGGAGTAAGCCTATCTTCAAAAGGGGAATCACATTACTAAGCTTTGACTCTCAAATACCACATGGAGGGAGACTGCTGTCTGTGTGACAGGGCCCTGCAGAAGCTATGGAAGGGGAGAGCCTTAGCTGCCACCATTTCTACTAAACCTGCTGCCCTGCCGCTGACCACAGAGAAGTCCCAGGCATTGGAGGAGGACTTATTCACTTCATTGTGAATCAGTTTGTGCTACCTTGCCCTCACCCAAGCCATTTTAGGGATATGGGAGACATTCAAGTCCCTTGCTTTCAAATGGATTAAGATTGACCACACAGACCTGTGAGAAAAGATTCTGGGCCACTTTGAAAATTCCAGTCCCATTTCAGCTGCCTTCATAGCACTCGGTCACCCCTGTCACTGGAATTGGGTGATGCAGTGGAAAAATGCCAGGAGTGAAGTTAGAACTTTTAGCCCCAACCTCACTGCTGGGTGGCCTGGGACAGCCACACCACTTCTCTGCGGCTCAGTGGAGAGATCTGGTTGGACTGGAATATGGTCAGGGACCTTTTATTTCTTGAGGAAAGCAGTCTTACTCAGACAATAAAAGAAAACAGTGACCTACAAACTACAAGGGGAGGAAAGCCTAGACAGAAAGGTTTGGCAAACATAACATTAACTTCTCACAGGTAACTTAGAATTCCCTTTAGTGAAAGGCTTTTGGCTGAGTTGACTAGTAGTTTTAGTTATATGTTTAGTGAATGTGGCCTAGTCAGGTTTACAGGTGTGTGTGTGTGGTGTGTTTACGATGGTAGTAATAAACTCAGCTGAAGGTGCAAAAATGGTTAACTCCAAAGAAGTTCAAAGATTAATTTCCTGGTATCTGTAATATGATTTTGTGAAGAAAAGCTGGGTGGAAATGAACTTTCATTTAATACCAGGAGTGTTTGAAAACTCCTTCTAGTAGGAAAAATTCTATCACTTTTCGTTAAAGCTGAAAGAATTAGTGTTGAGGGGCCAACAGAAATGGACTAGCTTAGCAGCACTGCACACACTCCCCTCCGGTCCAGGGCCCTCCCACAGTTGACCTCTGCAGCGTCTGTAAATCTGCTCCTTATTTCTCAGATGCAGCTTTCTTCCTGGTATAGATTGCTAGCACTTTGGTCATGGACAAAGGTGATGCACTAGATTTTATGAAATGTTCAAAATAAATTGTGCTCTTTTTAGGGAAGTGTAGCATACAAAGAGGGGAAATCTAGTGGAAATAACTAAGGAATCTATTATTAAGAATGTATAGGATTAAATTATTCTTTGATTGAGAACTATAGACATAATTATGCAGGATTTCAACCCAAGCAGTCAAAAATGCTTTATTTCAGGAACCTTAAGTGTATGATCTAGTTACTAAGAATCCAACTTTGGCTATTTCTGACAGTAAGTTTCTTCCTTATGAGAGATTCCACATAAAGAACCATTGAAAAGCCCAAAGCTGCCCCACTGAGGCTCCTTACATAGTTAAAGCCCTATTAGAGTGAAAGAATCAAGAGGCTCCTCTGGAAAAAAACACATGACTCTGTTCACTGGGACCCTGCTGGGTGCAGATGTATCTGGTTGCTGTAGAGAAACAAAAGCCACAAAGGGTGTGTGATGGTGAGTGGGGGAGTTTGAGAGACACCCAATTTGTATTGCAGCCCTCGGCTGAGAAGGGTCTCCTTGGGGCCTTCATTCCTGCCAGGCCCTCAAAGGGACGGGGAATGCTTAATGAGAATTAGATGCTTCATTGGGGCCTGGAAAAGGGAAAGAAAAAGCCAACATGGAGAATGTGATCAGAAGCCAGCTCGGCTAAGCCTAACAGGAAAACACCTGGGGAGGCTTCAATGGTGTGATCACATACAGAGGGGCCGGACCTTTGTTTTAGATTTCTGGGGGAGCAGTACAACCAGCACGGAAGGGTGGAGGAGGAGAAGGGTCAAGCCCAAGGTAGTCAGGTTGAAGATGCTAAACTGAATCTTCCACATGTTTTATACATGGGAGATACATTTCTACCTATTCAAATGCTTGGCATGCGTTCTACCTATCCGGAACACTTGAAACTGACTCAGTTATTCGGCTTCAGCTTGCATATCATCTCCTTGTCCTCCAAAAGTTTTCTTCACCCCCTTCAGAAAAAGTGAATCACTCTCTCTTTTGTGCTCCCATAATTCCTGGTTTATGCCACAGCTCTTGTCATTTGGCTTGTGTGTAGTTAGTGCGAGTTCTCTCTTTCTTTCTCACGCTTTCTTACACACACACACACACACACACACACACACACACTAGCTTGTGAACTCCATGAAGGCAGCATATGCTTCATTCATTTTGTACCCAATCACATGAAATACCAGTGGATATTTTGGGGGCTTTTCTTTTTAAACATTGAGTTTCTGTAGAGTGGTTATTCTGACAATAGCTAATGATGAATTTTCAAATCATTCTCAGAGTAACTACATTGAGGCACAGTATCTGGTTAAACATAAAAGAAGAATTTATATATATTTGGATTCATGTCCACCCCCAGATACTACCACTGCCTTTCATCTTTTACTAAGGACAGCTTCTGATTTTGATTAGGATAAAATATTCTCAATTAATACATGGAGAGGTGTGTTGCCATGGAAAGGGTGTTTCAAAGAAACTTGAGAATTTTCCACCAGTATGACCCTGTCAGTTTAATTATCCATTATTTGTCTTTGGAGAGGAAGCCATGAACATGTGTGCATAGTGTTTTTCAAAGTGATGAAGAGAGGTAGAGGGTCAAGTAGCAACCTTAGCACTGGGGTTTTTTTTGCATGGAGCGGGGGATAGGCTAGGTGAGGAACAGATGGTTTACAAATATACCTTTGTCCCAAAGTATAAACTAAATGTAAATCAACTGTATCAGTCTGCTGGGGCTGTCATAACAAAATACAGTAGAGCGCATGGTTTAAACAATGGAAATGTATTGTTTTACAGTTCCAGAAGCTGAGAAGTCCAAGATTAAGGGGCTGGCCAGTTTCTGTTGGGGGTGTTCCTCCTTGCCTGTAGATGGCCTCCCTCACTGTATGGGCACATGGCAGACGGAGAGAAATCTCTATTCTTCTTAAAAGGCTACAGACCTATCAGATCAGAGCCTCACTTAACCTTAATCACCTCCATAAAGACCCTATCATTATGTGATGTAAATGCAATTACATGAAGGGTTAGGGCTCCAACATATGAATGTGGGGGGACACAACATTCAGTCTATAACATGAAGTCTGATCAGAACGAACTTTGATCGATAGTCCTGAAATCAGCTGCTGGCAAAGGCCAGGTGTGTGTAGGGTCCATAGGGAATACCCAGTTACACAAATCAAAGGTGTCGAGGCACCTGGTCTTGGGTTTCAGCTGGTGGTTGAAGTCAGGTTCCAAACCTCACCCTCCTTCAAACACACCAATATGAAGTAGATTAAGTAAAACAACCAAACGAAGAACATCAACAAAAAACAGTAATCAGACAGAAGAACAGACTCATACCAGCAAAAGGAAAGACACATTTCCAGAAATGTAGAAGGCAGGAGCTAGGGTATTGCCCCAACCCACCCCTAACTCCACCAGGCTCAGAAATAATCCTGAATATGATCTTCCTAGCTACCATTACCTCCCTGAGAGGGGAGCAGCCAGGGGAATTTTCACAGGCAAATGCAGTTAGGCATGAACACCTTTTATTCCACCTTTCCCCAAAGAGGCAGGAAAACTTTCTGTAATTCTCCATTTTACTATCTCCTGCTGAGAGGAAAATGGGAGACGGAAAGGAGGCCAGTAACAAATGTTGAGAACTAATTACCTCTAGCAAAAAAAAAAAACACACAAGTATTTCACCAAATAGAAAACAAAAGAGGAAATAAATAAGGCAAGATCTTTGGAGTGAGCAGGAGCAGGCAAGGAGGTGCTCAAAGGCTCAGGTGGAGCCTCCTTCAAGATGGAGCCCTGGGAGATTAAAAACGGTGGCACAGACATGCTCCCAGGAACAAACTGTAATTACAACTAAAATACAGAACTTCCTGAATAATCAACAGAAGACTCGCTGCAGAGAACCCTGATAACTGAGGACCGAAGGTGGAGTCCGCGTAGAGACTGGAACATACTTCATTTTGTTTTGAAATGCAATGAAAAGAATACCTAGGCAGTGCCCTCGGCGGTCCCAGATCTGTCTCCTGCTTCAACAGTGTTTGCACAGAACAGACCCAGGGACACCCCTTCTTGCATCCTCTGGCCACTCTCCTGCGTCTTATCCAGTCACCACCTTCAGACCCATCTCTGTGACCAGCAAACACACCGTTTTTCTGTGGGTGTGGGTGTTTTTTTGTTTCTTTCCTACTTTACCTCCTTATTGCTGAACAACCATGAGCTCCCAAATTCATCAGAATTATTCCATCGAGGTGGAGGCTGCGGGCAACAACCTGGCCAACCTATATCTGCAGACCTCCCACACCTACCTCTCTCTGGGCTTCCATTTCCACTGCGATGAGGCGACTCTGGAAGGCAAGGGCCACTTGTTCTGCGAGTTGGCGGAGAAGCACGAGGGCGCTGAGCGTCTCTTGAAGTTGCAAAACAAGTGCGGTGGCCGCATTCTCTTCCAGGACGGGCTGAAGCCTCCCCAAGGTGAGTGAGGTGACACTCAGGACGCCATGGAAGCCGCCCTGGCCGTGGAGAGGAACCTGACGCAGTCCCTTTTGGAGCTGCAGGCCCTGGGTTCTACCTGTGCAGACCCTCAGCTCTGTGACTTCCTGAGAACCACTTCCTGGGTGAGGAGGTGAAACTCACCAAGAAGATGGGCGGCACCTGACTCATTAAGAAGATGGGCGACACCTGACTCACCTCTGCAGGCTGCGGGCCCCCAGGCTGGGCTGGGCGAGTATCACGACTAGGAGCCTTTGGAGCCCAGAGGCCTTTGAAAGGCCCCTGTGTATTCCCCTGGTGTCTGGCTTTTACCTGAGCCCCCCTGAAACTACTAGTCATTCTTTTAACCACCCTGAAGCCCTCTCCCATGCATTGGACCAAATGAAACAATAAAGCTTTTTGCAGAAAAATAAAAGAATACCTAAATGAGAAGGGAAACGTTCATGAGAGGTGGAAGGGGCTTACAGGGTTAAGGCCAAAATAAATAAGAAGAAGGAGCCCTGTTCCCTCCCTACAGAATTTATTTAGTGTCTGCAGAGGATTTATTACCATCTTCTGGTTTGGGAGGCTGAGAGAGAAACAGAAAAGAGAATAGGGAGCCTCCCTAGCTGACTCTTGCCCTTGGAACAAAAGTTTTGTCTCATGATGAATTGAGAAAACTATCCAAATGCAAAGAACAGCCTCCCACTGTGAAAGGCAACAGTGCAGACAAATTGGTGTGAACCTGGGCTGGGCATGGGACACATGGTGAGAAATTCAGCACAACTAATGTAGTAAGTGTTCTGGCTGCCTACTCCTCCCAGAGAGAACTCTCAAAAGAAAACGCTTCTAGAGAACTCCTAGAGGACCAACAGATCACACCTCCTGTGAGGAGCCTGCTAATGTGTGCGATACTCCTCACTCTGCAAGCACACTGAAGCCGAGAGAGAGAGAGAGAGAGAGAGAGAGAGAGAGAGAGAGAGAGAGAGAGAGAGCCAGCAAAGGACAGGTGGGGGGTTTATTATGGAAGAAAGCATGACCTGAGAAAAATCTTTAGCCTGGCTAGTATTGGACAGTGGTTGAGTATAGTAATAGATCCATGAAGCCAGAGGTCACTGATTAGATTACCAGTCAGAACACAGGCCCAAGTTCTGGACTCAATCCCCAGTAGAGGGTGTGCAGGAGGGAACCAATCAAAGATTCTCTCTCATGATTGATGTTTCTATCTCTCTTTCCCCTTCCGTTCCTCTCTGAAATCAATACAAATTATATAAAACAGTATAAAATATTTAAATTCTCTATGATTACTATAGAAAACTTCTAAAGAATATTAAAGAGCTTAAAGTGCCCTGACTGGTTTGGCTCAGTGGATAGAGCTTAATTTAAGTGGTGTGGTTAAAGAATTTAAGCATTAGCTTTTGATTTAAAAAAAAAATCCACGCTTGGATCCTTCTAATTAAAACTTCCCATTTCCAACCCAAAACTTAAACACTAAAAGAAATTTTGTTTTTTTTTATGGAAGACTTTGGATGAACTTATCTTTAGCAAATTGCAAGGAACCAGGCTTGTTCCAAAGCCAGAAAGAGAGGAATGTGTAGCATTTTATTTTTGATACTTATTTTAAATGACAACAGTGCTTTCTCCTCTGAAGTTTAATCCAGCTAAGCCAGATCTCTACTTTATTCAGTTCTTTTTATTGAGCTTCATACATAGCAGGGACTCAACATATACATGCTAGCTGGATAAATGAATGAATTAATGATACCAGAGAGGAAAGAAATTTAATAAATTCTTGAATGATACAACAAGGTAATTCAGCTAAGTTTGTGTGCATAAGGGTCAGTGATGAAAAATATTCAGAAGTAGATATTAAACTTGTTTCTCTCAGCCAATAAATATTAAGCAAGAACTTATTACAGTCAGTCATTATCTCTTTTGATCCTCAAATGTTATGAGGGATATATCATTACTTCCATCCATAAGTGAAAAAACTTGAGACTCTGGATGTGAGCAGGATTTTCCCACAATCACACAAACAGAAATCCAGAGCTTGGATTTGGAACCAGCTATAAAGAGTTGCAATCCATCCTTTGACACCAGTAGTGACACTTCTGAGGAAGGTGGCCAGAAATGGACAGTGCTGAGGGTCAGACTCTAGCCTGCTCAACAGGAAACAAAATTACAAAACCAAAACAAAGGCATATTCAATGGAGAAAAGGAATGGATAGCAGCCAGACTTGTGGCATTTGTTGTAAGGAGAGTGGGTGGTAAAGTTTGTTAAATGCTGCCTGATTTATTTTGCCTCCATTCACGTTAGATGAATTTTCCCACGAGTAGGTGTTCAACCCCTGCACTCATATCTATACTAGAGGCCCAGTGCACAAAATTTGTACATGGAAGGGGGGGGGGGCGGTCCCTAAACCCGACATGCACCCTCTCCAATCCTGCAGGATTGGGCCTAAACTGACAGTCGGATATCCCTCTTGCAATTGGGACTGCTGGCTCCTAACCACTCACCTGCCTGCCTGCCTGATTGCCCCTAACCGCCTCTGCCTGCTGACCTGATCGCCTCTAACCGCATCTGCCTGCCGGGCTGATCATCCCTAACTGCTCTCCCCTGCCAGCCTGATTGCTCCTAACCACCTCTACCTCAGCCCCCGCCACCATGGCTTTGTCCAGAAGGAAGGCAGGATGACTGGAAGATGTCCGGTCAACCCAGTCTAATTAGCATATTACCCATTTATTAGTATAGATGTTTTTAATTGATTTTAGGGAGAGAAAGGGAGAGGGAGAAAGAGATAGAAACATCAATGATGAGAGAGATCACTTG
>NW_006286587.1:11905611-11920586 GCF_000327345.1 Myotis davidii
ATATATATATATATATCTAAGGCTAAGTTGACTTGTTCATGCATGATACATATAATGTGCATGTGGCATACATAATCGCACATGTGTTTTGATCTGTCATTGTCAATTGTGAATTTGGTTGACACTTCTATTATACAGAAATGGCAAATAGCGATATTAAAGTATTTCTTCTAATTAATTTCCTTTCAATGTGCATGAATTCCTGCACCAGGCCACTAGTATTATCCTAAAACACCTGGCTATGAAACCTGTATGCCACAGAAGCAGCTATATAAATAAGTAAGCCCATGCCACTACCAAGGGTTGGAATTTACTTTGTGAGATTAAACATATTTAGTTTCTGGCTACTGTAACCACATCAATGAGAAAAGTGACTTTTTAAAGATAATTTTAAGTGGTATTTGTGACTTGACTGTAAAGAAAGATTGAGGGAAATATCATTATAACACAATGTACTACTACAACTCAACTTCTTTTCAAGTCCTGTATTTTCATTAACAGTCTGTTCTTCCTTGGATTCTACACCTAGAAAGTGTCTAAGGTAAAGTAAGGTCTAATTAAGCTCATCTCCTCTAACTATCAGTATCTTCAAAATAACATAAATCAATGTTTATGCATGTGGAATAAGAGCCTCTTTCCACTTGAGCTTATAATTTAAATGACTGTGACAAATGCCATAAACTCTTAACAACAGTTATCTTCCATTTCAGTACCATTATGGAGTCAGCAGAGTTTAGCTTGTTAAGAAACCTCTCACCTATATACATTAATTTGGTATTTCTCAAAGTTCCATACATGCACCATCTATAATTCTAAAGACAATTTTTGATTATGTAGAAATTAACATATTTATTATAATGTGTTATAAATTAGGCACAAATCAAGTTCATAATTTATAACTATAATTGCTATGGGACAATATTAAGATTGAGTCCATTAAAAACATATTAAATGCTTTAGCTATTGCCCAAGAATGCTGCATAACAAACCATCTTCAATTTCTGGGGCTTAGAACAATGATCTATACTTTTGTTCATGCATGTGAGGATCCACCACATCATCTGAGCCAGAAAGGAGGTCAGGCTGTGAGTGGAGTTTATGTCTTATGATCCTTAGATATGCTGCTCCTGAATGCTTATTCTTCTTGGGGTAAAAGGTAGGAGCGCAGAGAGAAATCCTCAACTCTACAAATTCATTTCAAGATTCTGCTTGTCTTACTTCTGCTAATGTCCCATTGGCCAAAGCAAATCACATGGCCAAGCCAATGCCAAGGGACAGTGGACTCCCACAGGGATAGAAGCTAGGAAGAGAACATTTCTGAAAAATAACCTAATTTAACATTAATAGTAGAGTTGCAACAGAGATATGACAAAAGTGTTGAAGATGGTTCAAGAGTGCTTGCTTTAAGTCAACACCACTCTAATTCATTAATGGTGAATCCAGATCCAGACAGGCCTTGCTGTCTACAGCTGTCATGACACCTACAAAACTCACATTCTGAGAAATAACTGTAATTCCATTTGTTGCATGGAATGTATTGCCAACACAAATCTCAAATGAAAAACTTGAAGGTCCCTCTAACATCTGTGTTTGTGTGTTTACAAATCTGGTTAATTGCATTCTATATGCATCTCAGTATCTTTTCTTTGTGATGAGACCTGCTTCATTTATTACTTTTTATGTAATGCAACTGACCTACAAAGGTTTAACATAATCAAGGCTTTGCGGAAGACAGTGAAGTTGGTGAATTAAAATTAAAATGGTTCTGAATGTTCCAGACTCCTTCTATTTCAGTATCTTTTACCTCCTGCTAGGAGCCCTAAAATACACCTCTTGTTTGTGTTTCAAGCAGCAGTAATCAAAATGGGGAAAGGGACAGGCAAACTGGAATAAATAGACTGTAGAGGCAATTTTTGTTTTGATCAGATTCTATTGTCTATGGGAAATAGAATCATTTCTCTGAGACACTCAGTTGCATTGCTCAGCAGGAGAGAAATCGTTAGGGTAATACCAGTTCCACACATGCCAGAATAACAAATGTCTGTCATTCCTCTTTTTCTTTCCAAATACACACACACACAAAACACACACTTGCACATGTGTACACATATGCACATCCATAGTCATATAAGTATGCAACTGAATGCACACATAGTCATATATTCATACCACATGTAAACACATATATGCATTCATCATGATATTAAATAAATGAATAATTTCTACCAAACATACCTTTAGAGTCTTTGAAAGCATATCTAACAAACTATGCCTCGTTCTGCTTCCAGAACCTTGATTTCTGCTTTTCTTTTTCATTGCATCTCATGCTAATCTGTTCCTACATGGCAGCACAAGCCAAAGGTTCTCATATGAATGTATTGTTTCCTATATAATAAAAGCCTAATATGCTAAATGTCCAGTCGACCAGTCGGCCGTTAAACCAATCAAAGCGTAGTATGCTAATGATATACTAAGGCCACTCAACTGCTCACTATGACATGCACTGACCACCAGGGGGCAGACACTCTGACCGGTAGGTTACCTTGCTGCTGGGGTCTGGCCGATTGGGACTGAGAGAGACAGGCCGGACATGCCCTGGAGCCCTCCTACAATCCCTCCCTGGCTGGCTGACCTCTCACGTCCCTCTCCAGCCCCAATCGTGCACTGGTGTGGTTCCTCGGCCTGGCCTGCAACCTCTCGCAATCCGGGACCGCTCGGGGGATGTCGGAGAGTCGGTTTCGGCCAGATCCCACAGGCCAGCCCGAGAGACCCCACTGGTGCACGGAATTCATGCAAGAGTAGGCCTTCCTTCCCCTGGTTTCTGGCACTAGCTTCCCTCTGGCACCCAGGACATGGGCTTCCCTCCGGCCACCAGCAGGCACCCAGGACCCGGGCTTCTCTCCAGCCACTGGCAGGCACCTGGAAACCGGGCTTCTCTCACAGCCCTGTTTCATCCAGAAGGTCATCTGGAAGGACATCCAAAAGGATGCCTGGTTTAATTAGCATATTACACTTTTATTATTATAGATTAAGTTAAAACAAAACATAGGGCAACAACTTAAATATTTACTACTGTCTGATTTGCCTTTTGGGTTGTGCTTTCTTCAACTTCTTCCTTCTTCTCTCACCCAGCTCTTAAAAGTGTTTTGGGTGCTCCTTCATTTTCATTGAGCATTGTTTAATTGGCCAACATCCTGACTTAATGTCAAGGTTTCTCCATAGTAATATCTCAAGTTATTACCATTGATTATAATGAGTTTGAAAGCAATTACCTGGAAGAAATCAGCCATCGGAACCCCTACATCCTACCATTAGAAACAACAAACCTGAGGAGAAAGTCCAGGAAGTAATGTTTAAATAGTGTTAGATCAATTAAATTTCCTTTCCTTTTATTTCTTATTAAAATAACAATAATGTTATGTTTTAATTAGTTCTAATAGTTTCCCAGAGAATTAGACAAGGAGTTAGACCATTTTATAGTCATTTTAATAATGAAAAAGACGAAGCTTTTAAATACTATGAGATTTGGTAAAAGTCATTCAAAAAATTAAGAGGCCAACCAGGATATCCTCTTTTGTGATATATCTGTTTGTGTCTTACTTTTATTTTCCGTTGAGTTTCCTGTGTTTTCTATGTTATTTCATATATTGATTTTTTAATGTATTAGTACAGAGTCTTTGTAAATGACCTATATTGTATATATATTCTTCCACTGGCTTATTTTGCATTCTCTTAATGGTGTGTTATGATAAACTAATGATGCTGATTAATGTTTTCCAGATCGTCAGTCTTTCCCCAATGGTTAGTGCAGGGGTGGGCAAACTTTTTGACTCGAGGGCCACAGTGGGTTCTTAAACTGGACCGGAGGGCCGGAATAAAAGCATGGATGGAGTGTTTGTGTGAACTAATATAAATTCAAAGTAAACATCATTACATAAAAGGGTACAGTCTTTTTTTTCAATAGTTTTATTCATTTCAAACGGGCCGGATCCGGCCCGCGGGCCCTATCGTATTGCCCTCGGCTGGCTTAGTGTGTGTGTGTTTTGTTTTCGTTTTGAAGTTGTTCAGAGACCTTTATTCTGATCCTCATTACTCACTAAGCAACCTACAGAAAACATTTTCTTTATCTCTACTCCAAGCAGCAGCAGCTGCACCCAGGCCCAAAATGAAAGGCATAAATAGTGGAAGGCCTTGTAGAGAAAAGCTAACAGGTGAGATCTCTGCTTACCCTGGTTAGAAGAAGGTAGATTAGGGAAAGTGCATAAGTATAATATTTCAAAGACTCTGTTCTTCTAAGATGAGGCCAGCAAGAGAGGAGCTAGCTAATGGACACAAAACTGCCCAGCTCAGCAATCTGATAACTTCACGTTTTTTAAAGAGCTGGTCTCTTTCAAGTTCCTCCATGTCTCCAGAGTTCACCCTTCAGGAGATCCCACAGAAAACTGGAGGTACTTATCAGAGCCCCTCTTCCTTGGTGGGTCCTGACCTCCAAGTTTTGTCTGTCCCTCTTATCTCTACCCCTCCAAACCTTTCAAGATTTCTAGAGGCTCTGTTCAACTTGGCACATGTAGAATTTCAGACTCACTATGTTGCACCTCCTGAACTTTGTGATGCATTGATGGCTCTTGGGTGCCTTGAAATAAGGTCTTATATAATACCAGAGGCCCAGGGTGCATGAAATCATGCGCGGGTAGCTCGCATCCGCTTGCCTCAGCTGGCTGCCCCGCCCATAGCCGCTTCTAGCTCGCACCCCGCCCTCCACTGCTCATAGCTCTCCGCTGCTAGTAGCTCCGCTGCTAGGATGCCTGCCTGCGTTTGGTCGTGATGGCGTTATGGCGTTAGGTCACTGGCTTTTTGTATATATAGATTTCCAGTGTTTCTAGTTGTTCTTGGTACAGGGGTTAGGCTACATCACAGTATTCTACCTTAGGCAGAAATTCCTTTCTTAATGTGATTTCAATTTGCATTTCCTTCCTTATTAGCAAAATGAATCATCTTTTCACATAACTACATGCCATTTAAAAAAAATTTAATGAACTGTTGTAAATTTTTTCTATCGTATTCTTTATCTTTTTCATCTCTATTTTAGAGTCCTTTATATATTAAAGATGTCTATGATAAAAGGTATAAATATTTTCCTCAATTTATAACCTTTCTTTTTCTTAAACATTGCTTATGGTATTTTTTCTACCCACAATTTATTATGTTTATATAAAGTAAAATAGTTCCATTTTCTGGTTATTAATTCTGTGCTTTCAAGGATAGTCAGCAAATATTTTCTCTTCTCAGAGAAATATTTTTTCTGTGATTATGTCTTTAAAGAAGGTGTTGATGAAAAATTAAAAAATGGTCCACTTTCTAGAATTGGCAGAGTGAGAAAGGATATGATACAGTGTTAAGTCCAGTTGGAAGTCCTAAGTTTTGTTTTCTCTTCCTCAGCCCCAGGAACTAGTGAAAAGAACTCATGGACACAGTTTTTATGTTGTCCTTGAAGGGGTTGGGAGCCTATGAGTCTCCATTTCTTCCTGTGTTATCCTCCCGACTTCTCTCATCTCATCAGGGTTACTTCCATACTGATGTCTCCAAAATACGTGCATGTCTAATTCATAATTCTCTTCCTCATCCCTGGATGCAAAAGCTGCTTTGACATCTTCACAGAAAGGACCCAGTACTTCAGACTTCCAATCTAAAATGTCTTTCTCTACCTTCCTCAAATTTGCTTCTTTTATCTGTCTTCAGATACTACATCCAGACTCAGAGATTGATCACCTTTGAGTCATACTTCTCTATTGTCAGTAAATCATTACAAAAGTGCAAGTTCCATCTTTGAAGGTATTTTTCTCTGAAGAAATTATAAACTGTATCTTTCCCAACCTTGCTTCATTCTCAACCTCAGGCACACCGAGTTTAATATACTGCAGGCTCAACAAGCACTCACGTAATAAACATGAATTTAATCTTCTGTTTAAAAAATTACAGAAATAATTAAAACTCTGAAAGTATGGATTTTCCAGCACACCACATGTGTATTTGTATTTTCAAATGCTCTGGCCTTTCAAGTTGTGGAAACGTAATAGATACTTAACTAAAGCCCTGGCCGGCTTGGCTCAGTGGATACTTAACTAAAGAAATAAGAGGATATTGGGAGCCTATGAGTCTTTCCATTTCTTCCTGTGTTATCCTCCTGACTTCTCTCATCTCATCAGGGTTACTTCCATACTGATGTCTCCAAAATACGTGAATGTCTAATTCATAATTCTCTCCCTCATCCCTGGATGCAAAAGCTGCTTTGACATCTTCACAGAAAGGACCCAGTACTTCAGACTTCTTACAATAAAAAACAACATTCCCTGATTGCTACATTTAAGCACATGTTACAGCTCCGTCACAGTGAGTAGATGACAAGCCTTAGAAGCTGTGCAAATAGAGAACAATCACAGCGGAAATTAAAGACCGGACTCTTGGCGACCCAAAATGGCAGCTCAGAGCCGTCTCCTAGGGCAGCAGCTAAGCCATTCATTTGTGTTTAAACAAGAAACTCATTGCCAGGGGAATGAATCTTCATTCAGGCAAGCCCAAGGCAAAGTAGGTTTTCTTTTCTCTCTTCAAAGGCGAAGCTACCTAAACACACAAATATACAAATTTTCCTAAATTTAAATTGCAGGTTATTCTGATTAAACCAAGTTCCCCCACTTTCATGACACCAGATTTCTAATTTTAAATGTTGTGTATGTATGTACAGATGTGATTATCTCATAAATTGGAGGACTTACAAGATGGCAGCACTACAGTGTTCCAACAGCTCAAACTACTATTTTCTTGTTTAACTTTTTCTACAAAAGAAGTTGAGTCCCAGGAAAATTTTTGAATTTGAGAGGGCAGGGGAGGGGGACAGAACAGTTGGCAGTCAGACACCTCTAATTCTCTGTTCATCAAGGGACTGTCTCCTTTCACTCTTTCAGCTCAAGGCGAGGGCACGCCTAGAGTTCCTGTGAAAAGCGAAGGCTCCTGTGACACAGAAAACTCCGCAAGTCCTGATGGTAAGGTCCTAAGCGCTGAGCCCAGGCAGTCTATAGATGCGGCACATTTCCTGTGTGTAATCTAGGATTAAGGGAGCTCACTATTCTGTGAATTAACACATTCCGTTAGGACAAAGTCAAGTTCAAAAACCATTTTCTACTAGGAACTAATAAAATTGGCAGCCTTTTTAAAACACTGACTCTAAGTTTAAAAAACAGCATGTGCCTCAGTTAAATCATAACTCGCAAAAATGAGGCCACGCTGGGTAATCCCAAGGCTAGCCTGGACTGCAGGAAGTCTAGCTGGTGAACTTTATAGACGCATCACTTACTTCTGAAGAAATGCTTGTTCCACTGTTACCCGTGTTACCACCCCAGAGCTTTGGCTTGAGCTTGGGCTAAGGTCTTTCTTGGACTTTCATCACTTTATCTCACCGCATCACATCTGATGCCTTGGCCAAATATGTGCTGAGTCTTTAAAAGCACCCTAGAAATAAACTTACCAAAACCTTTTTTTAATTCACATCTCATTTTGAAAGCAACTGAAGATTGGAGCTTCTGAAATGTGAGCACACCCTCAACGCCTGCTGGGGACCTTTTGTAAGGTCATTACTTGCATTAGAAAAAACTACTGTTTGAGCACATAAGATTTAATAAATATTTCATTCCACTGTCCCACAGAGCTTAGGAGAAACAGAATCGATCAGTGTTCAACTGTTTATATATCTTGCTGTTTGAGTTACTTGCAAATTGCTTTGAGTCAATAAATGACCGTGGAAAAAATTCAGCCACTGGTAGAAGTTACTTAGTGGTTTCACATAGAGTTTCCCATAGCACTGGGTATTCCCCCCTGCTATAGGCCCCTTTTCACAAACTGATTTTTCACTCGTGGGCAAACACTATCTGGAAAAACAATGTTTTAAATACCAGATCTATCCATTAAAAGCTACCACGTGTTAGTCATGACCAGTTGAACAAAACTTGCCCAGCCTGGTTTTGCCTCTGTAGACATAGTTCATAACTAATTTTTACAAAGCATTTTCTGAAGAAGACCAAGACCAAGCCCATATAATGCTCATTGAATACAAGAGAAATAAATGTGAGAAGTACTAAGTTTTAGTCCTTACTTGGAGATTCACCATGCATACTACAGGCTTCTCCCAAATGTATTCAATCATGGAATGCTTTTATAGTAACATTGACTAATAGGTTTTGTAACTAATGACTATTGGATTAGAAGAAGAAACAGAAAAGGCATATTCTACTATATTTTATTATGCTCCAACACTGAGATGGGCACACTTACAAAAATTTTGTAGACCAGGATTGAAAGTCCCTGTATTATTCTCTTTATATAGGTAAATCTTCTGCTTCTGGCCAGTTTACACTTGGGTTTAGAATGAGCTCACATGTCATTAGAAACCCAGGTGAGACCAAAGAGACCTGTCTTTCAAACCTTCCTCCTTAAGAAAGAGTTGGGTGGGATGCCACATGACGTCATTCCCTCTTTCAAACCTCTTTGGAGAATGAAAACGAACATCTGCCACTATTTTACTTTAGTCAAGCTTTGAAGTTCAAGAAAAACTGATTTCAGTTGTTGATTTTGTGCAAATAAATACAGGCTACCCAAATGAGAAAACTCAAAGGTTACTTATTCTGAGCTTACCAAAGTGTCAACCATTAGCACTTGTGTTTGGCCAACTCAAAGGCAGGCAGGGAAGTGAGAAACTTTTATAGTTTACAAAAAGAGAGGCTCCATGTTTCTACGTCTCTGAATTTATTTTGTTCATCAGTTTATTTTGTTCTTTGGATTCCACATAAGTGAGATCGTGTGATACTTGTCTTTCTCTATTTTGCTTAGCATAATACTCTCCAGGTCCCTCACTATGAAACCTCAGAGGGAAGGTATGGCTGGGTGGGTGGAAAGAGATCAAGCAAAGAACCTATATGCATATATGCATAACCCATGGACACAGACAATAGTGCAGTGAAAGCCTGGGGTGGGGCAGAGGTGGGCTAGAAGGGGATCAATGGGGAAAAAAGAGGGCATCTATAATACTTTCAACAATAAAAATAAATGTTTAAAAAGCGGGGGGTGGGGGGACTCAAAGCAACCTCTGATTAAAGTTCTTGGCATGAGGAAAGGACACTTGGGCTAAGCAGAAGTGGGACTTCTTAGGCGAGCTAATTGTTGCAGAGGTTGTGGTTTGGTTGCCTGGGCTGGTTGCTACATAGGTTTTAAGTCAGAATTCCATTGTTATATATGGCCTAGCTATTGTCCATTTGTGTATTGTTTCTCCGTTTATAATATGGGCTTTGATGCTTTAAAAATATCAACCTAATTAAACCAATGACCCTTGAAAATGTCCAGAGTGATTGCTATGCCTGCTCTTGGCTACTTCTGGACAATGGCAGTAATTACGAATTCTATTTGTATGCAAATGCTCACCTAGAACAATACACAGTGAAGTAAAAGCACAGGATTTATTATTTCTGTGTGATCGGTTAGATGTTTTGCTTTTCTATTTCATGGTGCCTATTGCCGCTGTACCCAATGGCAGGTTTATAAGGTCTGTTTGGAATTTCAAAATTGAGAACATGGCAAAACAAAGAGGCTATTGACCTAGCCCCTTCAAAGGGAGCTGCTTACCTCTCTGCAGATCAATGATCTCTTTTGCTTTCTTTTCTCTTTGTTTCCTTATATATCTATTAATGCCTTTGAATTTATCTAAGGGTGGTAATACATATACCCCAAATATCAACCCCAAAATCTGGTATGAAATGACAACTTAGCTTCTACAATTCAGTAAAAAGGCAATTCTGTCCTCCCCATTTCTCTTCAGTAAAAATCCACAAGAATGACCCTAAAATCAAAAATGAATGAAAATGAACTGAAAAGAGGTATAAAACAGGAAATCGGAAAAGTATCGAGTCATAGGCCATTTTAATGTGTTTAGGAGATTTGGTTTGAATACATATTTAACCTTTTTGTTTTCCTTTCTGGTTATAGTTGAAATGAATAGTCAGGTTGACAGTGTAAATGACCCAACAGAGAGTCAGCAAGAAGATTAACTAATAGGTAAGTTGTCCTTGTGGTGGGATTTTTCATTGGTTAAACTGGTCTGAGGAACTATTTGTAAATGGCATACTGGATTTCCCTCGACTCTACCAAGTCCCACAGCATGGATCAGGCTAAACTTTAAAAATCTTTATACCAAATAACAGTGTAAGGAGCAAAGATTACCATAGAAGCCTGCCGTCTTTCATAGAAAAAGAAAAGCCACAGCATATTCAAATCATGCAGTACTCTGGTTTTCTGAGCTTTGACAAGAAGAAGAAGAAAAAAAGGTTTTCCATTCATCTTACCTCCTGGCCTCCTGGAGTGATTAAATTATTTCAGCAGCCCCTAGCTGATTCTGAAGTATTGCTTTTCCAGAATTTACCTGCTGAGTTGTTTTAGTAGATCTTTTTTTAAGCATAACAACTAAAGCTTTGCCCTAGGGAATGTGTAAAGCCCCTTGAGTATGTTTGGCAGAAAGAAACCTGTCTCATATCCTAACCTCTCGCACAACTACCTGTGGACCTGTATGTCTGCACAAAGGTTTGTTGAGTTGAATGAGCCTCAGGGAACTCCCAAAGCAAATAAAAGTCTGGGCCAGGCCACACTTAGGAGTTTTTCCAGACCAACACACTAAATCTCTCAGCAGAGAATGAAGTACATCTAGAATGATGAGTGGTCTATAAGTCTTTTCCATATCTTGAAAGCTGGTGAGAAAAATTAGAGGAAATAAGTCAGGCTTGCTATTCCAATTCCTAACTTAAAATAGTTAGCTATTTAAAAAAAAAAACAACCCTATGGAATAAATGAATTGTGGGTTGTCTAGTGTAAGACACAAATGTGTTGACCTTGTTGCCTCCAGCACCACTCTGCACCCCCTGTATCTTCTCAGTAGGTCTCTGCACCCCAAGGAGGCCCTGCGGCACCAGAGCCTTGAGTCCCAGCATGACAGCAGAACGTTTAAAAACGTGTGAAAATACACACGCATCTGCCCATGATCTTGAACATCATTTAAAACTAGATATAACAGAATTTGCATAATGCAAGTATAGCATAGGACTGCTAAAAAATTATAAACACACACAAATATGGTCTTGAAACATGTCTTCGTTTTTTACTGATAACCTCATTCATATATTTTAAATATACTGCTAAGCTGCAAAAATGATATGGTAGAGAAGTGCCATTGAAAAGTAATGAAGTGAGACTAAACCTGAACATTATAAATACAAGTTCTTCAGTGTTGCTTTACCTTTTGCCCTTTAGTTGGCAACAACTGTAAACTTCTTGTCTGGATTTTTTTTTCTTATAGACACTATTATTTTCCAATGTGCTTGATTTCCAGATATTGTACCAGGGCAAATCTGTTTTCTGTGATCACTGTCAAAATATTTTCCTTGACAATAAACACCTATTTATACCTTTACCCAAATGAGTGAGTTGTCAAAACTTAAAGTTCAATATTAGTTTAAGGAAACTCAATTCCAGGAAGAGAAGGGGCTCACACAGGGTCACTTGGCTGGTCAATGGAAGTTTAGATACTCAAAGTACAAATTCTTTGATATCACCATATTATTCCTCAAACAATAGTGAGGTGTGTTTTTTTTAACACAGGTGTCACAGAGAACAGTATGACCTGAGGAATTTCACTGATTCCTACAGAAATATTTGGCAGGTTTGTAAATGTTATCTGGTAGTTCAACAGGAAGAACAAACCTAATCTTTAGTTCTGTGTATCATACCTGTAAGGAAATTAAAGAACTTACAGTAAAACTGAATTAGAATTAGAAAGATCAAAGACATAATGCAAAAATGTTTCGTGTTGTGTAATTTATAATTGTGAAAAATCAGGGGTATCAAAAATAACAATTAGGGAACACATTATTGGAGAAATAGAACACTCTGCAAATGTAAAAAGAATTTTAATAAGTATTTGAGGGCATGTAAAGATGGTTATGGAACTATAGAAATTTGGAGAAATATGGCAGGTGGAGGGGGTTGTAGCTTCCATTTTTGTTCACTCAGAATGCCCGCTCCTGGAATCCAGCCACCTGATGTGAAGCTCAGGCACATCTATAGAATGACAAAGGCCCCATGGAGAGAAACTCAGAGGCCTCTGTGATGTTCTGGTGCTAGTAGAGACCACCTGGAGCAGATAAACTGCCCAGTTGATGCCAGACCAAATTATAGAATCATGAGAAATAATAAATAGCTGATATTCATAGCCACTAAGTTTTGGAATTGTTTGTTATGTTGCAATAGGTAACTGAAGCAATGGAAGTAATACAGAACTCCTCTCAACACATACTTATAAATGAGAGATAAACTATAACAAAAATATTTTAAAGTACAAAGCTCAATGGACATAAAAGCAAAAGGCACCAGGAGTAATGAGGAAAATGAAAGCCAAAACAATAATCTGATGAGCTGGAGATACAACAACCCTAAGGGCTACAGATCGTTGTAGATGCAGAAATAGGCCCTATGGCTAGGGTTTGGGTTCTAATGCCCACCTGGGACCTTGAGCCACTCAGGGTAAGAAGCCGGAACTGATACCTCTACATGTACAAATCTAGGACTCTCAGCTCAAGAAATTAACAAGGAGACGTGGGTCTGCCCAGGGTGCAGCGTGGAGAAAGAAAAAGACTCCCATCATAGGTAGAAAACATAAATGCACCATGACATTGCAACAAATTCATGCCATCCGAAGTCATATAGTAATATACAAAAATTAATTTATATAGTTGATTATAGGTAGCAAATGGAAATATCACTTGGAAATGTCACAGAAGAAAAAATATCTGAAGATGAGTTCACAGTATTTTTGTTTGCATTTGTTAATCCTCAACCAAGGATATTTATCCCATTGATTTTTAGAGAAAGAGGGAGGGAGGGAGGGAGGGAGGGAAGGAGGGGAATAGGAAGAGAGAGAAACGTTGGTGTGAGAGAGACATATACATTGGTTGCCTCCCACCAACATCATAGCAGGGCCGGGGATGGAACATGCAACCCAGGTATGTGCCCTTGACTGGGAATTCAAACCTGTGACCCTTCAATCGACAGGCCGATACTCTAACCACTGAGAAACCAGCCAGGGCGAGTTCACAATTTTAAGACATAAAACACCCAAGGAAGTGAACCATCAAAAATGAGAGTTGGTTGGAGGGTAAAATTACAGGATAATTAGTACCATAAGAACTTGAGAGAGTAGAAAATTTTGAAGACTTTATAAAGTAAATATACATAAAAATGACAAAAAGATGAAAAGCAGATATAAAATAAGAGCAACACTATGAAAAATTAACAATAATTTGGAAAAAGGGAATAAAAGTGTAGTAATATAAAAGACACATGAAGAGATGTGAAGGATAAGACATAACCAAGATGTTTTGTGTTCAATAGCCATTTTAAAAGGAGATAGATTAATAATATCTGAAAGATAATGACAGAATTTATTAGAGTTGATAATAGTCATGAATTTTAAATTAAAGGAAGAACAATAAGTCGCAAGAAAGATGTATATTTAAAATAAATCTACATGCAGGCACTATAAATCCACCAAATAAATCCACCAAAGAGAAGAAATTAAAGCAATTTGAGAGAAGAGGAGCTAACCTAGAAAGAAGTCAGGACTGTGTGAATAGTAAACTTTCCAACAAATGTTTAGGTCAGAAGACAGAGGACTAGTGAATTTTCAAAACTTGGATACAAATAATTGCCAATATAGAGTTCTAGACTAGTTGCCCTATCACTTAAGAAAATGGTATTTGCCATTTTTTAGGTAAAAAAAAACTGCCTCTCAGATTCTTTAAAAGCTCCTACATATACAACAGGAAGAAGAAAATTGAGCCCAGAGGAAAGAGTAGGATGCAGGAAACAATTGTGAGCTACGAAAAATTGTAAGCACAAAGGCAAGTCAAAAGAAATATTGACTATAGATTTATAATAGTAATTGGTGTGTGGTTAAAAACAGGGCAAAACAAAACTACTATTTATGTACATTTTATAATATACAAAGTAATGCTATATACATTTTATTATATGTGTGCATGTTATAAATATATGTACTTAAAAGTATAAAACTATGTAAATTATTGAGTCACACCAATATTAAGATTTGGTCATCTCTGTGAAGGAAGAGAAATAGTTTTTCTTTATCTGTAAGTTAAATTAATTTATCTGTAATGTTTTCTTTCTTAAAGTAAAATGAAAATTAAAAAACATTACAAGGAAATTTGAAAAATATTAAGACATTAAATCTGGATAGTAGATCTATTCTAAATATGTTATACTATTGTCTGTAATTTTCTTCATGTTTAAAATTTTCATTGTTAAAATTATGGTATATATGTAGGAAAGATATAGAAAAATCCTGTAAGGCAGTGGTTCTCAACCTTCCTAATGCCATGACCCTTTAATACAGTTCCTCATGTTGTGGTGACCCCCAATTTCATTGTTACAAATTGAACATAATTAAAGCATAGTATTAATCACAAAAACAATATGTAATTATATATGTGTTTTCCGATGGTCTTAGGCAACCCCTGTGAAAGCATCGTTCGACCCCCAAAGGGGTCGCGACCCACAGGTTGAGAACCACTGCTATAAGGAAATACTTAATATGCTTTTTAAAAACACCATAATATTAACTACAGAAGTTATTGCTAATGCGAAGATTATGCAG
The DNA here is from genome assembly GCF_000327345.1 of Myotis davidii. Lineage (NCBI taxonomy): Eukaryota > Metazoa > Chordata > Mammalia > Chiroptera > Vespertilionidae > Myotis > Myotis davidii. Next base: position 11,920,373 of record NW_006286587.1, read on the forward strand.
GATTCTTTCTTTCCTTATCTACTTATGGATATTTTTAAAATTGTCTAAAATATTGCTTTTACATACACCTACAAACCTCAAAGGTATTTTTTTCCCAAAAGGATTCATAGGATATCAGAGTAGAAAGTTAGCCTTGAGGACATCTGCTCTAATTCTTCCTTGGAGAAATGTGGAAATTTATGGTGACAGAAATCAGATCAATCATTGATTTCAG
>NW_006286587.1:11920611-11924187 GCF_000327345.1 Myotis davidii
GAGTGGGGTTAATGATTGGAAAGGGAGCTTTCTGGGATGATGGCTATGCTTTACATCTTGATAGTGGTGTAAATTAAATTTACGCATTTTTTCAAAACAGACTGAAGTAGCTTTAAGACCTGTGCATTTCCCTCTATGTGGATTTATATCTTGTTTTTAAAAATATAAAGTCTATAGGCTCTTGTAAGGCATGGTATTTTCTTTTCTTTTTTTTAAAAAAAAATATATTTTATTGAGTTTTTACAGAGAGGAAAGGAGAGAGATAGAGAGTTAGAAACATCGATGAGAGAGAAACATCGACCAGCTGCCTCCTGCACACTCCCCACTGGGGATGTGCCCGCAACCAAGGTACATGCCCTTGACCGGAATCGAACCTGGGACCTCTCAGTCTGCAGGCCGATGCTCTATCCACTGAGCCAAACCGGTTTCGGCCATGGTATTTTCTTAGAGTCCTCTCAGGTGGGGAACACAGCAGAGACTTAAGATCTCAAAATGTGGACTTACCATCAACAACTTTTGCAAATCAACATTATATAAATTGTAAATAATTTGTGATTATTATGATTTCTCTGTTGAGCTCTGGATACTAGAATGTATGAATGGTCCCAAAAAGGGAGGGCACATCCAGTCAAGGTGAGGTTTTTAAAAGAATACTTTGAAGAGTTGGGTTAATCATCCCCATCAGCCGAAGCAAGTTGTCAGTGCGGCATACATTTATTAAGCAGTGATTAAGATGCTTTTTTAAAATACCATGTGCCAACAATTACAGCTTAGATAGCCAAAGTCCTCTGATAGTCAAATAAAATATCCCTAGGCCTGCTTGAGGGGTGAGAAACATTTACATGGCTGTATAGTGGTTCTACTTATCTAGAGTTTTGCTTTTCATGGTTTCAGTTATTTGCTGTTGATTGCAGTCTGAAAATATTAAATGGAAATTCCAGATATTTTGAGGAAGAGAGACCACATCCCTGTAATTTAATTAAAGTATATTGTTATAATTATTCTATTTCAATATTAGTAATTCTGGTTATTCTCTTACTATGTCTAGTTCTTAAATTAAATGTCATCATCGGTATGCATGTATAGAGAAAAACAGAATATATAGGGTTGGGTATTATCTGGGGTTTCAGGCATCCACTGGGAGTCTTTGAACGTGTCCCTCTACTTAGATAAGGGGCAACAATTATATTAAAATGATATTCCTGCCATTGTCGGGTGGCTCAGTTGGTTGCCGCATCCTCCCATGCATCAAAAGGCTGCAGGTTCAATTCCTGGTCAGGGCACACACCTGGGTTGCAGTTCAATTCCCATTCGAGATGAGTATGGGAAGCAACTGGTCAATATTTCTCTCTCACATCAATGTTTCTTCTGCTTCCTCTCCCCCCTCCCCTTCCCTTTTTCTTTCTAAAATCAATAAAAACACATATCCTCAGTTGAGGATTTTTTTTAAAAAAAAGATATTCCTTGCTAAGCTTATAAAGATGGTTTGTTTATCTTTAATCTAAGAGCTGGTTTCTCCTTGTCTTTGGCAGGGGCACAGGATGAAGCAAAGGAACAAAGAAATGGAAGTCGGGGCCAGTCCTCAGCATTCCAGCCTCTGCTGGCCCTGGGGGGAGAGCGGGAGCCAGCAGGGGTGCTGCGGAGGAGGGTGGGGGTGGGGGAGGCAAGTCCCACGCAAGGATGGGGAATCCTTTGCTCTAATTTCTCAGCTGCATTTTGTTCTTTTGACTTGCAGAAAAAGGAAAAAAAAGAACCTTTCTTTAACTTGGTGGGGCGACCCACATTCACACATCTTTCAGGCTCTGTTCCTGCAATTTGTCTTTTTTCTCACAATTGCGCCCCAGCGTCATGGTTTAGCACTCACGTGTGTATCCTGGCCCTGTCTGCTTTCTTGGTTATTTCACAAAGCTGGTTGGACAGTAGTTTCTTCAAAGAAAGGAGGAAGACCATGGTTTTGATAAGCTGCAGGCTAAATTTCAGGAATCGCCAAGCCCAATATCAGTATAATCCACAGGCAAAGGAGACAGGAGAGGAAATGGGCCAAACCCTCAGAAATCACTTGGGAAAAGGTCAGGATGGTGACTTGAAAATGATACCTCTTCAGGGATTCCCACAGCACAGGTTACAGCTTTGTTTAACATGTGGTTAGAGAGGAATACGCCAGCAGGGTTTCATCCAGAGCCGAGCACAGAGATGTACAGGAGGGCAGGTCCTGACAGCTTTCATGCCTCTCCTTCCATGGGTAGGACAGCAGGATTGTGCTTATTTGACACTGACATTTAGCAGAGCTTTCTCGGTTTGTGAGGTCTTTACCGAGTGCGTCAGAGTGGAGCCCCCCAGTGGGCTGTGAGTCAGTGTGACACCATCCTGAGGGATGGCACTTTTCTATGTGTTTTAGTTAAGAGGGGGGGCTGCTGCATTTAGGATCCAAACATATGCCTGTGATGTTAAAAGCTCCACTTGGAATCTCTCTTTATATACATGCTTTTCATAAAAATAAAACATGTTATCTTTACCCAAGGTTTGATGGCCTGCAGAGCAGATTCTCACTTGAAATTAAAGGCAGCGAGAGGTCTCGCTTGCAATTATGGCTTCCAGTTCCCTTTAAACAGTGTGGCTTGCCCACGCCAAGTCCAAGACTAATGTGATAGCTGGCCCCCTCTCTCGGCAGATTATGACCATTAAAGGGGGGAGCAGCTGTAGTTAAGATCCAAGAGGCCAGAAGTACAGTCGGCACAGGGGTGAAGGACCCAGGAAAAGGTCAGACGTCACAAATGTCTGTCCAAGAGCCAACAAGAACAAGGGCCCTCGTGGGGAGAGATGACTGCTTCCCACAGCCTCCTTGGGTCCCAAGATCACCCCCTTCCACTCCCCCGCTGTGGAAACTGTTATCATTTCTTGCATAGCTTCTTAAATCCAGCTTTCTTATAAGAGCTTTAGAATTGTAAGTTATTTGTATACATTTTTCTTAGTAGAGCGATAAAAGTAATGGATCAAATCGAGTATTTCTAAAATAAAAGGATGTTTTGCTTTTTAAATATTCCAAGAAATTCTTGTTTTGCCCTTTCCTCTATGGAAATTCAACTCCTTATCTTCCTGTGAAAGCTGTGTTGGCCTCTCTGAATTTGCTGCCCTTATGCATAGTTTACTTGGTATACTGAAATCAAGTGTGAGTTACAGTTCTGCATATGTAATATGATTTTTAACACTCCATATTTTAAAAACAATCTCATCAACCTAGCAGCAATGCTTCTTTTAAGTCAGTGGTTCTCAACCATCTGGCCCTTTAAATACAGTTCCTCATGTTGTGAACCAACCATAAAATTATTTTCGTTGCTACTTCATAACTGTAATGTTGTTACTGTTATGAATCGTAATGTAAATATCTGATATGCAGGATTTTCTTAGGCGACCCCTGTGAAAGGGTCGTTCGACTGCCAAAGGGGTCGTGACCCACAGGTTGAGAACCGCTGTTTTAAGTGACCTCATGATTTTGGAACTTGGCCATGTCTCCCGCCATTTATTCTTACAGCCTTCCACTGCCATTAGACATCACTTTCGGGGGGGGGGGGGGGG
>NW_006286587.1:11924202-11929241 GCF_000327345.1 Myotis davidii
TTAAAAATAAAGAAACGACACCATATTAATACTATTTTTCATGTTTTATGTCATCTTTATAATTTTTTAAAATACAGAGGGGCCTTGACTTACGAGTTTAATTTGTTCTGAGACCAAGCTCATTAAGGAGCTCGTTAACTCAAATTACTCTATCAACTCAATGCAAAAAATCAGCCAAGAGCAGCTGGTATCTCAAAAAACTCGTTAGTTGGGACACTCGTAAGTCAAGGCCCCACTGTATGTTTTTATCGATTCAGAGAGGAAAGGAGAGGGAGAAAAACATCAATGATGAGAGAGAATCACTGACTGGTTGCCTCCTGCAGATCCCACACTGGGGAACAAGCCCGCAACCCAGACATATGCCCTGACTGGTTCATAGGCCGATGCTCAACCACAGAATCACACCTGCTGGGCTGATCTTTAAAACTTAATTGAAAGTCACTGTCCCTCTTCAGAAGCAGCTGACAAGTGCAACCTGGTAGGAGCACGCATTCCTGTGACTACACATGACAAAGAGAGGAAACAGAAGAAAGAGACCTAGTATACCTGCTAGGAACATTGGGATTGGAATTATTTCAGTCCTGGAGTCTCCTCATCACCCAGGACAGCCATTTTATTCGTTTATTTTCAACGTGGGGGAGGCCAGGAAGGCATTCTCTGCCTGAACACTATCGAGAAAGGAAAGTCAGTTTTGTGGCCAGGAAAGTGAGAGGGGGAGGAGTAACTGTCCTCCGCCCCACTCTCAAAGTTGTTTAACCTTCATTTGATGATTGAACTGTGCTTTCATTTTTGTTTTCTTATGCTGTTTGATTGCTATTGGGCCGTAAGATTTTATGCTTTAAAATAAATGATGAAGTGAATTTCCATTTTAATAGTAAAATATTAAACATCTAGCCGCGGGCCAGATCGAAGACAACTGAACAGAAGACATCTTCATTTCACTGCCACTGTCGTTGCACAGCTACACGATGGAAAGTTGAAAAAGCCGATGGGCTCTCCTACACGTGAATTCTGGATGTCAGTTTCCAGCCACACTGCGGCCCAGCAATGTGGCATGAGGGGCTACAGGATAAGGGTGGGAAACAGCCCCACATTGGTCATGTTTGCACACAGAGAATGAAGTAGGCCTTCCACGGAACAGTTCTAATTAAAAAGATACTGACTGTAGGAGAGACAAAGGGGCTTGTCCTCTGGCTGGTTAACTATTCAGATGATGGACAATCCTTCTTTCATAAAAACATACAAAGGAGGCATCCGGAACACTGTCTATGATACTGGGTCACATATTAGTCACCGCAGCTAATTGTAAATCTTTCTGTGAAACACTGAAAAGCCTCTTTGTGAATTAATTCAGTTCTGCTTGATGCACTTGATTTGAAATGACATTCCCCTGTATGTGGTGCATGTCGGCTTTGCTTTGAAAAATAACAAACTTAGCAGAATGTTTAATATATTTTCTTGGGGAGTAGGGTTTTTATCATAGGATTCATTAAGGATTTGCCTTACCCTGACATTTGTGATATAAAGGAAAATCAGGAAAAAAAAGTAATTTTCTTGATCAAGATATGTTTTTACTTAATGCAAATAAATGTAGTCTGTGGCTTGCAAGGAAAAATATGTCTTCTGATATCTGGTATAAACTGCTAAGTAGAATAATACGTGCCTCTTATGTTAAACCAGCATTTAAATGCTGAACTGCTTCTAAATCTGTTTGTTTCTTTTCATCTTTGCCATACACTAAGAACCTAAACAACTGTTGCCTTCATACTATATTTGTTAGAGCAGAATACAAATAAAATTTGTTTGAGAGGATAAGGTGGAATTATCTGTGGTTTGTGTAATTTGTTCCTCAGTCATGAGCAATTAACTCAAAATGAACATTAAATACTTTATTTTTGGTTGCAAATATGTATTTAATACTGCCCTGTTAAATGAACTTTAACTTACCAACATTCTTCCCTTTCTAATACTGGTTAATGGTTTGACCATGTTTTTCAACTATAAACTATAAGCAAATCCCATTGTGTAACTTTCCTCTCAACACTAGATAGCTAATCGCACTAGCCTTTGGGGTGCAAGGTATAAGTCATTAAGATAAAGCCAATGGTTCCATGAACGTCAGTACATCCTTCAGAACCCATCATTCATTATTATATTTTTAATTTATATTTTATTGTTGACCATATTACACATGTACCCTATTTCCCCCACTTTGCCCCCCTCTATCTAGCCCCTGCCTTCAACACACTATTGTCTGTGTCCCTGGGCTACCAGGCCAGGTGTCTGAGTCCCCCATGCTGCCAGGCCCAGCATCACAGGCGCAGATTTCTAGCCCAGAGCCGTTCAGGAAGGGGCTCCTCCCCTGTGCTTGAGTTGAGGAGGACCGACCCTTTCCCCTGGGACACTATGTCTGACCCCGTCCTGCTCTCTGCCAAAAGTTCTTTCAGAGAATAAACAGTCCCTCAGATTCACTGCTGGGTGAACCAGTCAGACCCCTCCACTGGCCCCAGGTCCCACTGCTTGGCCCTTCCACCGACACAGACTGGGGCAAACCTCCCAGCAGCTGTTGTAACAAAGCACTTGCTCTGTGCCTGGGACAGTGTGGGCTGAACTGCCCGCCCAGCTGGACCCAATCACCACTAAGTCCCCTTGCCCAATGCTACATGGGCTGTGGATTGGGGATCTGGACTGAGGATCCCTGCCTGGGGCTGAGCCCCCCCTCCCCTCGCTCCCAGGGAACAGGACTGCACACCTTCCTTCCAGCTCTCCAGCTGCGCAGCTGCATGGTTTCACTTACTCTCTATGCATTTCTCTGTCCCCTCTCTGCACTCCCCGCTCACGATATTTCAGATCAGCTATCTTTCAAATGGTTTTTCGAACGGAATGTTCTTCAGTTTAGCTGCACGTCCAGACCAGTGCGAGGAGCAAGTGGACAAAACTTCCCAAGTCTGAGCCATCCTGGACCCGGCCCCATCACTCATCATTGGGGTTCTCTTTGAGCACCTTTTATGAGCCAGTCCCAGTGCTGGCTATGTGATCACCCAGGCATAAGCTTCCTCAGGCTATTGTTGATAAAATTATGATTGAGTTACATAATTGTTAAGAGAATGGCAATTAATCAACAAGAATCACTATGTGAAAAACTCAATGTTCCTTTGAAAATGGAAATCTGTGTTCCATCAAATTTAATCCCCTCCATTTCCTATAGAAGAGGTGCTATCTGGTTTGTTGTTCTAGAAAGCAATAAAGAAAGTCAACTCCTTTATCCATGAAAGTCAGAAATGTAATAGTTAAAGGAAAATAAGGCTTTTTAAACTGTTGTACCAGAGGAGCATTTTCCAGTAGTAAACAGTTTGGTGAGAAAAAAAAAAAAAAATGTAGGAAGTACAGTCTTATGCTGCAGGGAGCAACCTCAACACAAACGCTTCTCCAGTAAAACAGTTTGGTGAGAAAAAAAAAAAAAATGTAGGAAGTACAGTCTTATGCTGCAGGGAGCAACCTCAACACAAACGCTTCAGAGTGACAGTAAGAGAATGTGACATGATTCAAGCATGGCCAGATAGAGTTTTTAATCTGCAGCCAGTTTTTCATCTCTTTGCCTGTCATTCTTATGTTTCTAGCCAATACTTCTACCTCTTTGCCTCACTTCAACCAAAGGTACTGTTATATGTTGCTTAACTTTAGTGGTGGTTCTCAGGCCAAAAGAGATAACAGGAAGTGTTTATGATAATCTTGCCCAGTTGCGGGGCTTTGAGAAATAGACCTCCACCTCTTGGTTTGGAAGATGGAAAAACTGATACATTCCTGTGCTCACCTACAAATTTAAACATGAATGAAGTACCATGACATTATACTTTGCCATTTCGAAAAGCACTTGCGAAATTACTGCCATTAGATTCAGCTATTTGATACTTACAGGCAAATGGCCCCTCATGAGCTCAAGACGCTTAACCAAAAGAATAAACAGCCCTTACAGTTGGGCAGTAAATATGAAATCCTTTTTACTGATTTAAATTTTGCCTCTGAATTAAGGACCCATGAGAATCAGAGAAAGTTGTTTTCTAAAACCTAGACAAGTGGAATATTTAAGCTCTTAGAATTCATATCACAAAATACTGATACACTTTAAATTACTTTAAGTTATCATTTCTCTGTTTATAACTACAGTGAATCTAGGAATACAGAAGAAAAGAGGAGTATACCTCCTCACCCACTGAAATTGGACTCGACAGTGTAATTTGCTTTGGCCCATGATACGCAGGCAGAAATGGCATATGTCATGTCAGACAGAAGCTTGAGGACTCATGCTTTCTTCTTCCCTCTATCACAGTGACCAGCAACACCCTAGAGAAGCTGTTCTGTCAACACAGAACCTGGAGAGAAGACTTGTACGGCCTGCCTCTCCAACCTCATGCTGTGTGACTCTCCTTGGCTCACAGTGCTGCCACACACTGACCTTCTGTCCATTCCTAGAACAGGCCAAATGCTTTCCATGCTTTGAACTTGAAAACTTTCCTTCCCATTCTCAATGACTAGCAACTTGTTATCCTTGAGATCCCAGCTAACATGTCACTTCCTGGAGATGACTTTTCCAAGTACCTTGTTTCAAAGTAGATCTCCCTCCCCAACTTGTGTTTGCCTTCCTAATGCCATATTAGCTAGTTCAGAACACTCAGAATTTCCATTTGGTAAAATTCTCACTGTCCTTGAGGGTCCTACAACTATTGACACTGTGTCAGTGTGAAAAATGGTTTGTCATTATTTTAACTAACATTTCTTCATTTACTAAGAAGGTTAAGCAGATTTATGTCAGCTATTTGTATTTCCTGATTGGCGAATTAATCTGTTCATGTTATTTTGGTCATCTATCAATTGAGATTTTTATTTTTATTGATATTTAGGATATGTTTATATATTCAGAGTATCTTTTTGTCATATTTTTCTGCACACAATTTTCTACTTGTGCTTTGTTTTATGAATTTGATTGTGGTGTTTTCTGACATACAGACTTCTTTTTATGTTCCATGCAATCAAATCTC
>NW_006286587.1:11929354-11930711 GCF_000327345.1 Myotis davidii
GGTAGAAAAGTCCTTTTATACATTTTCTGGAGATAATCGCCCAACCCTAATCTCTATAAGGGACAGACATGGGATCCAAACTGGCCAATCACAGGACTTTATCACCTGTTCTGTGACTGGTTTAGAAAGGCCCTGTGACCCAAACTGGACCAATCGGTGTCTTCCCAAAAACTTCATATGTAGTTACTGGGAGAGAAACTCACAAGTCACAGTGAGCACGTGAGTAAATCTGGAGAATTGGGCAGCTTCCCCCCCCACACACACCCCACACCCCACACCCCCAAAAAGCTGTTATGTGAGCCAAGAGTCCCTTCTAAGTAAGTTTGAGTTAATTTCCTGGCTCTTGTAACTGAATGGCTCGCCAATACTCTCAGATCAAAGAATAAAATTCTTTAAATGTCCCGAGGGTCCCATGTGATGCCACACACACACACACCCTCCATTACCTCTGCAAACTCAGCTCTTCCTATGTCCTCCAGGGGCTTCATTCACTACTCCAGCCACACTGGCCCCCTCAAGTGCACCAGGCATCTTTCTCTCCCCGAAGCCTTGCATCAGTTAGCCCTCTGGATGCACACATGGTTACTTTGCTCACCTCCTTGGAGGCTGTTCAAAGCATTCTCAGGGAGCCTTATCATGACCACCCCCAGCTCTGGCCTCCTCGGGGCTCTATTCCCACCCCCCTTTTTCATGGCACTTATCACTTTCTAATATTCCATATGAGTTACTTACTTATTAAATTCATTTTACAAAACTATGATAATTAAGCTCCCCATTCTACAAGAAAAAGATAGGCTTGAGGACAGCAGGAAGTTTTGTCCGATTTGTTCACTGAAGAGTCATCCCAAGCATCAGAGCAGTAAGTACCCGGCACATATTAGGTGCTCATTAAATACATACTTGTTAAATGAAGAAATTCTGCTCATTTTTTCCCCTGGGAAACCCTTGGCAAATTCCTTTTTATGAGACTAGTGACCACCTGACTAGGATTTATTTTTTCTTTTTAGGGGGGTTGGGGGAAATATAGAGGAGAAATGAAATTAAACTGTGGCTATTAAACAAGTTAATAAAGGCTACATCCATCCCAGAAAATAACTATTAATACAATGAACGAGCTAATAATGTTTGCAAAATTATTGTGAAAATTTTCTTTGGTTCAGGAATTATGCCTATTCCCTATTAGGTGTGAGGGGGGGAAGGGAAGGGAAGGGGAGGGGAGGGGAGGGGAGGAGGAGCCAGTTGAAAAAGAGAGACAGAAAAAGCAGTCTTGTTCAAATAGCATGTCAATGTCATAAAAGACAAGGAAGGGCTGTTGATGTATTCCAGATCAAAGAAACTAAAAAGCCATGCTGGATGA
>NW_006286587.1:11934474-11942670 GCF_000327345.1 Myotis davidii
CATTAATCCTGCATCAAACAAAACATGGATTATGTTGATGTTACCCTGGTGTCTTTCTTTTTACGCAAGGGTAGGTGATGACGGGGGCTGTTCAGGTGGTACTGGTTAGGCTACTCTGGGAAAACAGTGCCATCTCAATAGCCGAACAAAATGAAAATTGACTTTTCTCTTGCCTCGCAGCCCCTTGTGAGTTGGGCAGCTTTCCTACAGACATTGACACAGGGGCCCTTGCTGACTCCACCCCATGGGGCTGTCACCTTCGGCATGCTTTCTCCCAGATCACCATGGAACAAGAGGAGAGAATGGAGATTGTTATGAGCCAAGCACGGGAGGGATGACACACCTGCTGCCCACCTCTCATGGCCACAACTCAGTCTCCTGGCTCCACGCTAACTCCTAGAAAATGTAGATTGGCCAAGTACCTGGCAGGAGAATGAAATGTGTTTGGTGATCAGCTAGCATTGCTTTTGCCTTGGAAGCGGAACAACTTCCTCCTCTGAGACAGAGCTGTGTGCTACCAACAAGCCCTCTATTTCCACTCCCAAGACCAAATGAGCCACAGTGACTTAGGGAGGGAGTGTTGGCTGGGCATCTGAGATGATCAAAACAACTCCATGTGGGGTCAGGGGCTTAATGATGAGATGGAAAAAATCTGAATGTTGCCCTGCATTGTCTTGGATAAGCCCTTGACTGACCTCTATCACTTGTTATTCAAGAACTGGTTTTTGTCTGGTTGGTTGTTATTAAGAAAATCAAAAGCAGCCCTGGTCCATGTGAGCTGTTGTATGTCTACAATTTTAAGGTACTAAAGTGTACAGTTTTCAAATTGCAAAAAAAACAGTCCCTTGTCTGAGAATAGGAAATTGCTCCAAATATTCATCTATATTTTATTTTATTGATATTTGTGTTTATGTGTGTGATTTCACTTTTAAAACCACATCTTTAATGCACCTTGAATTTATTTTGGTATTTGGTGGGAAGACACTTGATAGAGTAACAATATTGCCAGCACCAGTTATTATATAATACATCTAGATCCCATTGCCATGAGCTTATTTCTTTACCATACACTTATTTTACATTTATACAAGGCTCTGTTTTTCCTGGCTGCATCTTCCTTTGGTTTCTCTAGTGTCATTCTGTCTTACAGTATGTGCTCATGTCTATTAAGGCAAAATCAATGCCTCTACCCTTCTTCATTTTCCAATGTTCCTGGTTATTACTCATTGTTTAGTGTTCCAGATAAACTTCAAAATAACTTTATCACACTCCTCTGCGATAGGTAGTCCTCCTTGCTCAATTCTTCCTCTCAAATCATCCCCAGAAAAATAGATGAGCTGGTCAGTTTAGTCAGCCCACACTTAGGCCAGACGGAGAGGGCATCTGTTATAACTGCAGCTTCCTGAAATGTTCCCCAGAAGAGCTGGACTCCTATTCCTCCCTGGCCTCCTGACAAGGCTTGGCTGTGGGCAGAATACCAATCGGTTTGCCGATATTCTGCTCCAAAGCTTTCTCCTGCCTTGGCATCTAGCCCCTTCAGTCTCATTTGAGTCATTTGATCCTGCCAGTGGGTTAGGAGGCAAAGCTAGGTAAATATCACCGGGCCCTAAGTCATCATCATCCACTTTGCAAACAAGGGCTGAGAGTTCAGCGGAGCTGGTCCATAAGACTCACCCGCAGCGTCCAAAGACAAAGAAAGACACCATTTGGTCACCAGATGCTCCTGTTACCACCACATGGGTCTGAGTCCTTCCCGAAGCAAACTGAAATGCAATCTTGTGGCTTTTGGTTTTACTACACCTGATACCTGCTGTTGGCATTATCATCTCAGCAGTGACGCTTTAGCAGCCTCACCTGGCAAAGATTGATAGGCTACACGGAGCTGCTGGGCCCTCTTTAAAGGAACCAAGCCAGCTGGGGAAAGAAAGAGAGTTTTGTTTTGTTTTTCTGTTTTGTCTTTTTCTTTATTTTGCAAACAGAATATATAATAAATATGGGAAAAGAACAACTATGTAGCTAATGTTAAATAACATTATTTATTGTTCAAACCACTTTATATCTGTTAACTCATTTAATCTTGAGGACAGTGAGGTAGGTAATATTATTATCCCCACTTTACAGATGAGCAAATTGAGGCACAAAGACTAAATATTTTGCACAAGGCCACACAGCTCATAGCAGTGGGGCCATGACTTGACACAGGAAGCCTGGAGCCAGTGGTTACTATCCTAACCATGTGCTAGAGCAGCGGTTCTCAACCTGTGGATCGCGACCCCTCTGGGGCTCGAACGACCCTTTCACAGAGGTCGCCTAAGACCATCGGAAAACATGTATATAATTACATACTGTTTTTGTGATTAATCACTATGCTTTAATTATGTTCAATTTGTAACAATGAAAATACATCCTGCATATCAGATATTTACATTACGATTCATAACAGTAGCAAAATTACAGTTATGAAGTAGCCACGAAAATAATTTTATGGTTGGGGGACACCACAACATGAGGAACTGTATTAAAGGGTAGAGGCATTCGGAAAGTTGAGAACCACTAGAGATTCTCAAAGTAGGTCAGGCATTGGGATCACCTGGAGGCTTGCTTGTTAAGCACAGATGCCTGGATCCCAGCCTCAGAGTTTCTCATTTATGAGGTCAGAAGTTAGAAGCCAGGATTCCATGCTTCTATCACAGTGGTTCTCAACCTTGGCTGTACACTAGAATCACCTGGGAATCTTTTTAAAATCCTGACTTCTGGGCCTCATCCTCCGGAAATTCTGTTTCTTTGTTACTAATGTTGTGGCCCCACCCCATAACAAAGAAACACAATTTCCGGAGGATGAGGCCCAGAAATCAGGATTTTAAAAAGATTCCCAGGTGATTCTAATGTGCAGCCAAGGTTGAGAACCACTGTCAAGGCCCAGTTGCTGCTGCTATTGCCTCAGGGACCACACTTTGAGAACCACCACAGTGCACTTCACAGAAATGATTGGCAGTTGTGCTCCTGTGAAGATGAGAACGGATAAACAAATCCACAGAATGATTAAGCCATGGAGCTAATTCTTAGCTTCTAACGTCAGAATATCTGACCTACTATATTCATCCAGTCCCTTAAGCAACTCAAAACTGCTACTGCCTGCAAGGCGCCACCTTCCTCCTATTTATGTTTGGCTATAGCCAACTACTCAAATATTGAGGAGAATTAAGAGCACTGGTTGGAGCATCAAAACACCTGGGTTTAAATCTGAGTCCTGTCAGTTACCAGCTAAGTTCATCTTTCTAAGCTTCAGTTATTATACCCATAAAATAGTGAGGATTATTATTTGGCACTTAGGACTTTAGTAAAGGCAAATTTAATACAAATACACACATTACTGGCACACAGAAATAATGGTTATTTATTTTATAAAAAGAGCATATGTGCCTGGCTGGTGTGGCTCAGTGGTTGAGTGTTGACCTATGAACTATGAGATTACTGGTCAGGACACATGCTGGGGCTGTGGACTCAGTCCCCAATATAGGGTGTGCAGGAAGCAGCCAATCAATGATTCTCTCTCATCATTGATGTTTCCATCACTCTCTCCCTCTCCCTTCCTCCCTGAAATTAATAAAAAAATTATATTTTTAAAAAAGCATCTCTGGTTTCCTTCCTTCCTCTCAGACACCAGCCAAGAAGTATAAGTTTGAGAAGCCATGCAGTAAGGTTTGCCAGAGTCACATTGAGCACCCAAACTTTCTTTACAGCTTATAACTGTGACAAGGATAAAGAAGAGAGCAGCATATTTGACTATCTGTCCCCATCCTATCAATTCCTGTTGAAAGGAGAGGGAGTTACGGGCTGACTCATCTCAAGGGCCATCTTTTCTTGTGCAGAAATAAGAAATGAACTGGAAAAATGGGAGGTGCCAGAAAGGGCAGGGCAATCTACACCTTGGCAGTCTGGGCAGCTGGCCAAGCAAAAATGAGAGAGATTTTTAAATAACCTTACTCAATGTTGTAAGTGGGGTCTCCTCGCAGTCAAAAATTAAACTCTTGTAAAATCTCTTGATCTATTTCATTGATTTATTCAACAAGTATACATTGACACCCCCCCTCCCCCCCACTCCCACCCCCACCACACACACACACACACCCCAGGTATCAGCCAGTACTCTAGGTTCTGGAGATACAGGGTAAAAAATATATTAGGCAGGGATTCCCCCCACCTGCAGCAGAGGAGCGAGATATGAAGACTTTGGGGAGGGAAGGAGTGGGGGGCAAGACTTGAAAGTAAAGACCTGGAGGAAATGAGAATACTAGCTGTGTGGTCATCAGTTGGAACCATCTGGTAGTAGGAAAGGCCAGTGCAGAGGACGGGAGGCTGGCTCATGCCCAGCCTCTGAGCATGGCCAGTGTTAGTGAGGTGAGGATCGGGGATGTGAGATGGGGTTGGAGGGAGGACCAGGTGCCATCATAGAAGGCCATGTAGGAAGGCAGGTCAACATTCACAGGCAGAGGAAGGACATGGTCCAAGTTAGAAAGTGAACTGATGTCAATGCAGAGTGAGTGCGTTGGGCTGATACCAAATGAAGTCTCTGATTTCAGGCCAGGATACAGAAGAGGAAAGAGGGGGGAAAGAGAGAATAAAGAGTAGAGGTCCAGGGGAAAAAACCTGGGGAGAGACCAAACCAAAGATGCATCCACTATTCTCTTGGCCCTTATTCTCTTCTCCGCTCCTCATCCCACAGTTTTCTCATGGCCTTAAGTGGTAATTTACTAAGTATAATGATCCCAGCCACGTTGGATCAGTGCCCTCCAACTTACTTGCACAGTATATTCATCTAGGGAGAGTCTGCAAAATGCCTTACCCAAAACTAAATTAAGGGACATTCTATAAAATAAATGGTCAGTACTCTTCCAAGGTGTCAAGGTCAAGAAAGACAAAAAAAGACAGAGGAACTATCCCAGGTGACAGGAGGCTAAGAAGACAGGACAACTAAATGCAACGTGGGATCCCCCAAATGGACCTAAGAGGCAAAACTGAGTGAGAACAGATCATAACAGGTGTCAGTGTTAACTTCCTGATTTTGAGCATGATTCTATGGTTATGTACAGTAAACTGTGAACATTTGGAAAAGCTGGGTGACAGATACATAGAAATCCTTTGTACTTTTTTTGCATATTTTCTGAAAGTCTATATTATTTCAAAATGGAAAAAAAACAAACAAACAGACAAACAAAAACACATTGCCCAGACCACATCTCAGACCCATACCTCAACATCGTGGGACTAGGGCCCCAAATTAAAAATGGAACTGCTGTTTGATGCAGTGATTTCATGTCTGGGAATATATCCTAAGAATCCAGAAACACCCATCAGAAAAAAATACATGCACTCCTGTGTTCAAAGTGCTGTTTCCAGTAGCTAAGATCTGATAACAGCCCAAGTGGCCATCACTAGGCAAGTGGATAAAAAAGCTGTGGTACATTTACATAATGGAATACTATGCAGCTGCAAAAAGAAGGATCTGTTATCCTTTGCAACAGCATGGAGGGACCCGGAGAGTATTATGCTAAGCGAAATAAGCCAAACAGAGAAAAATAAATATTGCATGATCTCACTTATATGTGGAATCTAAGTAACAAAATAAACTAAGGAACTAAATAGGTCCAGAGGCATGGATGCACTGAGCAGTCTGAACAGATGTCAGAAGGAAGAGGTGTGGGGGGTGGACCACGGGAGAGATTAACCAGATCACCACCTTGGAATTTTCTAAGTCTTTAGGGGGCTTTGTCTTAAAGTTTCCTTTTGTCCAAGGGGCACTAAAGGATCCCTTCATTCTGAGGGGTGTCAGCTCCTCCCAGAGTATCCGTTTGCAGCCCAAGGCACAAAGGGAGCCTCTTCTAGGGAGATTAAGAGATGAGATGGGAATAAGGGGGATGTGCTCATTCGGCCACAGAGAAGCATCCCTGGAGACTCTGAAAGATGCTTCTCTGGAAGAATCTGAGTCTTCCTCCTGGAAGAGATCAGCACGGATGTGAATGTGAGAAACACGCAAACCGGTGAAGAATGTCTTTGTGAGTTTATTTGGGCCAAACTGTTGACAACTGCCGGGAAGCAAAATCTCGAGGGATTGAGACAATGCTCTGGGGAGTGGCAGTTTTCGCCTCTTTTTAATACATTACAATCAAAAGCTAAGGTGAGACGGAGGTGGGTTACATGAAATCCATTGGTGATCGATTAGAGAGGTGGGAGAAAGCAAAGTGGTGGGTGGGGGAGACCTCTGAGATTGGATAAAAACTAAAATACTAGATACATACTTCTTTTACTTAGGTGGGTGCAGGATAGTTAACAGTCAACAATGAGCTCAATAACAGTGAGGGGATCTGTGGTCTCTGCAGAGGGTCAGAAAAAGGAAGGAAAATTACGTTGACATTCCAACAATATGCTATTTTAGGTGCAAAAAGACAACAGACAGACTTAAAAATTGACCTCTGTCAGGGAAGATACCCGCCCACCATGACTACCCACCATAAACTGCTTTTTAGTTGAAAAAAGTTTTAATTTCAGGCCATCTTTTGAGGTTACTTTAGGTCTTTGCGTTTGCAAGGCCGCCAAGTAGGACGGAGGCCTTCCCTGAGCTAGTCGCGTTAGCACGTGGCCCTTTTTGTCCACGCTAAGCAAGGCGGCTGTAGCTCCAAGAACCCTCCTCCTGCCTTTTGGAAAAAGGATAGAGATCAGGTGGCATCTTAAGATCATCTCCAGCTTCAAACAAGTATTAACCTCCCCTGTCAGCTTTGGGGATGTTCCTTTTAGGAAGAATTTTATTCTACTGCTACCCAGTAGGATGTGCCCTTCCCTGTGGAAATTGGCAAAACGCTAAATACCAACCTCTCCCAGTAAACACAGCTGTAAGAAAATGAGGCTTAATCTCCTTTGATTAATAAGGAGGCAGCAAAAGGCTGACCATGGGCTGAAGGAAGCAAGAAGAAAAACAAAGGACAAGTAAAAATCTGCCCAGAAAAGCCAAGGGGAAAAAAAAATCACGAAGGTTAAACAACCTAACAAGGCCTGTAGATTCTGATTCAATTTCAGTGCTTGCAAAAACAAGGCTCTTGGCTATTTGCATATAAATGTGCTGGGGGTGGGAGAGCCGCAGGGCTCAGCTGTGCATTCAAACTTTCTCCCCAAAATCTGTTCCTAAAACAGCTGCAGAAATCAGCTGCAAATTCCCAGTCTAAAAATGAAAATCACATGGCTGAGCTGGGGAGGACTCAGAGAGGAGGGAGACAAGGGCACCTAGTGGTGCTCCAATTAACCCATTGGGGCCTGCAGCCCAGAGGCATTGCTGGGAGCCTTCAGACACCTCAGTGCCCAGGCTGCGCCCCAGGGCAAGTAAATCAGAGACTGGGGGTGGGGCCTAGGCACCGAGTGAGAATTTCCCGGATGTGTTGAATAAACAGTCTTGACTGAGTCCCAGCTTCCACTCTAGAGCAGGGTCTATAAGCCTGTTTTGTAAAGGGCCAGATAGTAAGTATTTTAGGATTGTGGGCCAGCTGGTCTCTGTCCCAAATACTGGCCCCTGCCAGTGTGGCCTGAAAGCAGCCACAGCATATAAAATAGTGGGCATGGCTGTGTACAATAAACTTTATTTACAGAAAATAATTTGCAGACCCTGCTTTAGATGGCTGTTAACTGAAGCATGGTCCCTGGGCTAGCAGCATTGGCAACCATGGGAGCTTGTTAGAAAAGCACACTTCCAGCCCCACCCCGGAACCCTCTTGCGTTGTCTGTTTTTTTTAGCAAGGTCTCAAGATGACCACAGCACATTAAAACCAGAGAACCAGGCATCCGGTGACTGAGAGCTCAGCAGCACTGGGAACCCAGATTGTTGGCTGAGTCTTGGACCCCCAACTTTGTTCACAAACTGTCCTTGGAGTTCAGGGTCATTCAGGTGTTCTGGGGACATTTTGCCCAAATAAGGACTTGGAAAAGTACAAAGGATTGTGGCCACGTGCATTGTGGATGTGGGGCAGTGCAGGCCCCTGGCCAGTGAGGGAGCTGTCCCTTCAGCAGGTGCTGGCCTCTCCATCATCAGTCCTGATGAGGTGGGAAGAGCTGGCCATGCCGGCCTTCATTTCCGAGTGCAGACACTAAAACCCCAGGCTCTGCCAGCCTGCCACTCATCAGCGCACAGCCGCAGAGCTGGAGGGCACT
>NW_006286587.1:11943152-11944883 GCF_000327345.1 Myotis davidii
CCTTCTGCTATTTAAGTCATTTACTAGTCAGGTGACTTAAGCAGGTCGCCCAACTATCCTGAACCATAGCCTCCCCGTCTATCAAATAGGGATAATATACCTTTAAAGGACCTCACAAGGGTTTTATGAGAATCAAATAAAGTAATATATGGGAAGGTGCTTTGTAAACTGTCAAGCCCTCCATAAATGTAAGGTAATATTGTTACTTTGGATTTTTTTTTAACCTTGAAAACCCCCTTTTCAGGGAAAATCTGCCCAGTCACTTCAAGTTCAAGGAGTATTGTCCCCAGGTCTTCAGGAACCTCCGTGATCGATTTGGCATTGATGACCAGGATTACTTGGTGAGAGTTTATTATGGGCTGAGGTTGGTCCTTTCTCCTTAACAACTGGGGAAGCCTTGTGACAGCCATGTTTGGAGAAATGAGAGCCTTGGCAAGTATGATTCTTTACCTTGTTGTCACAGACATCTTTAAAAATCTGCTGAAACTATGAACCTTGAGGGGGGGAAATGTAGATACATTAAAAATTTCAGCCCTGGTGGGTTTGACTCAGTAGATAGAGCCCTCGGACTGAAGAATTGAAGGGTCTCAGGTTTGATTCTTGTCAAGGGCACAGTGCCTCATTTGCAAGCTCGGTTCCCGGCCCCATGCAGGGCCTATGAGGCAAGCAATCAATGTGTCTCCCTAACATTGATCCCCCCGCCTCCCCCAATCCTTCCCTTCTACTCTCTCTAAAAACCAGGTGAGGATTAACAATAACAACAACAACAAAGGTGGTCTAAAGTGGGCTGGCCTGTGACTGCCAAAAAAGTGAAACTGAAGTCTGAGAGGAGGTCATAAAAGGCAATACAGCTGCCTTCTGATTCTTTTGGGACACTTATTCTTGGAACCCAGCCACCATAAGGGGAGGAAGACCGAGCATTCATGGAGAAGCCCAGGTGAAGAGGAATTGAGGGTCCAGCTGACAGCCAGCACCAACTTGCCAGCCATAGAGGTGGGCTCTACTTCAAAACTCCCCAGAGCCATCTATGGACCCTCCCCCTCCAGTCAGGTTGCCCCACCTGAAAGTATGTGGAGTAGAGATGAGCCTTCCCCACTGAGCCCTGCCCATACAGCCGATTTGTGAGCAAGTCTTGAAACCTCAAAGTTTAAAGGTATTATTTTTCAACTTTATTTTGTATGAGTCTCAGGTATACAACAGCTTAGTGGTTAGACCAGCCGTGGGCAAACTACGGCCCGCGGGCCGGGTCTGACCCATTTGAAATGAATAAAACTGAAAAAAAAAAAGACGGTACCCTTTTATGTAATGATGTTTACTTTGAATTTATATTAGTTCACACAAACACTCCATCCATGCTTTTGTTCTGGCCCTCCGGTCCAGTTTAAGAACCCATTGTGGCCCTCGAGTCAAAAAGTTTACCCACCCCTGGGTTAGACAATCGTATACACCAAAGCTAAGAGGTATTTTTTAATGTAGCAATAGTATTTGGAACATGTTTTTAACTACTCCCTGGGTCTACCTCTCATGCTGTACACCCTCTTTGCATAATGTGAATGCTTCAGTCATTCAGTTACCATCTGCTTGGACCTCCATTCATAGCTACAGAGCTGTATATCTAATTGCCTAACAGATATCCCCAATATATATAAATCCTTATCTCCTGATCTATTCCCATCTCTACCCCTCCCCTGAAACACCTATCTTTATGTAGACACTAGAGGCCTGGTACAC
>NW_006286587.1:11945025-11981964 GCF_000327345.1 Myotis davidii
CAGGGCGAGACCAGCTCTCCAACATCCCCTGAGGGGTCCCAGATTTCAAGAGGGTGCAGGACAGGCCAAGGGACCCACAGGTGCATGACTGATGCAGGGGAGGGACACGGGAGGTTGGCCATCTGGGGAGGGACTGCGAGAGGACTTCAGAGCATGTCCAGCCCATCTCACTCAGTCCTGATCAGCTGGACTCCAGCAGCAAGCTAACCTACCAGTCAGAGCATCTGCCCCCTGGTGGTCAGTGCATGTCATAGCAAGCGGTTGAGCAGCCTTAGCATATCATTAGCATATTATGCTTTGATTGGTTGAACGGCCGACTGGACAACCAGATACTTAGCCTATTAGGCTTTTATTATATAGGATTCTCTTAAAAAGAGGAGAATGTATAAATGCATATGAAAAGATGTTCAGCATCACCTGTCATTAGGAAAATGCAAATCCAACACAATCAGTTGCAAATCAATGCAAATAAGATATCATCACTACCCAGTCATTCAGATAACTACAATAAACCAAAAAACTTATATGCAGATATGCATATCCATGGACAAACAATAGTTTGGGGAAGGTGTGGGGAAGGAGCAGGAGCGGGGTGGAGGGGGTCAACAAAGGAAAAATATGGGACATCTGTAATGCTTTCAACAATAAAGATTAAAAAAACAGATAATAACAAGTATTTGCAAGGATGTAGAGAAATTGGAAGCATCATGCACTGCTAGTAAGAATGTAAAATGATGCAGATGTTGTGGAAAAGAGTCCAGAAGCTTCTCAAAAGGTTAAAGATAGAGTTATTATATGACAACAGTTCCATTCCTGGGTATAAATGCAAGAGAAATGAAAAAGTATATTTACAGAGAAACTTGCACACAAATGTTCATAGCAACGTTTTTCATAATAGCTGAAAAGGAGACACAAACCAAATGTTTATCAACTGATAAATAAAATGTTGCATATTCATTCAATGAAATATTAATTGGCAATAAAAAGAAATGATGCATGGAACAACATAAACGAACCTTGAAAATATAATGCTAAGTTAAATAAGCAAATTTATGCAAACAGAAAGCATATTTATGGTTGCCTAAGGCAATGGGGAGGGATGTTTCAGGGAAGTGGGAAATAAAAATGGTTTTTTAGAGGGATAAAAATGTTCTGGAATTAGTGGTGATTTTTGCACAATTTTGTGAATATGCTAAAAATCACTGATTTCTACTCTTTAAATGAATTGCATGGCATATAAACTATATTTCAATAAAGCTCTTATATTTAAAAAAAGCGATAAGACTTTTGTTTCCTGTATTTCATAGAGATTTTGTTGACCAAAACACATTTAAAAGCCATATAGAGAAATCAATGGTATGCAGTAATCACATGGTTTGGATGCTAGGGACATTTTATTTTACAGCCTAAAGCCACCATTCTAGAAAAGCCGAACCAGAGCATGCTGCTTGTTGTTTTCAATAGCAAGAATTGATCTGGCCTGTATATACAACCTTCAGCACTGACACAGGAGTCCTGTCCCCTTCAATTCTGATACCCAACTTCTTGATATTATTCAGACTGAAACATGGAACTCATTACTGGGCAGCGCTGTACAAATGCTGAGACCCTGTCTCGGTGTCACTTCCTCCCCACAACATACTCACACACTGTGCTGCCCTTTCTACTGACCTTGACCTCCTCCTTCCTTATCTGCCATGTTCTCTGCTCAGGCAGGTCCTGGTCCCCAGGCCAGCTACCAGCCTGGCCCACCTGACTCTCTGGGAAAAGCCACTCTTTTCCAGTTCTTTCAAGTTCTCTTGCAAACACCAGTAGTCACCTGTGTAGCTCTCCTTCCTGCTCAGTAATTATACACTGTACTGTATCATTGCCTGATTTGACATTTCCATGGAAAAGTGTAATTACAGCATCGTGAAAGGCAGAAATAACTTGCTGATAATATTTGAGGGTGGAAAAAAGTCTATTTCAAGATGTTCTTCAACAAAATCACTCAGAAGAGTGTTACCAAATGCTGTTGGATTCTGGGGCCTCAGTCACTTTCCTTCATCCAATATTAAACCTCACCCTACTTGGAGCATTAAGTTTCAAAAAAATCCCCAATTTAGAAGAACTCACATTGAGCACCTTAGAACTTTAAGAAAATAAGTATTTTTTTTGGGGGGGAGCGGGGGGGTAAGTCTATCACTGCTCTTACAAACCCAACTCATGCATGAAAGGAAAAAAAACAACAGCACTAAATGCTGATTAGTATATTATTTATATTTTCCACATTTTCAATTAATAACAAAGCATACGGTAGATTCATTTCTGTCTGACATCATCTGCTGGCCAGAAACTTTCCAGAATTCCAATGATCTTTTGCTATACCTACCACCAATAAATACCTTTTTTTTCTTTAGCATTCACAAATGTCAGCAGTATGCTAAGTGCTTAGTTCACTTTTTTTTTTTTTTTTTAAAGTTGCACAGACCTGGATTCAAATTGTCATTCAACAACCTGTTAGTATGATCTTGATTTTCAAGCCCAGATTCCCCATCATTTCTTAACACATTGTTTGCGGGTAGTTTTTATCGTGTGCTAACAGGTGGCACGGGCCATTTTTGCTAATTTTTTGAGCAAATGGCAACGTTCAATGAAATTACGACAACTTTAGTTTACGTATTTATACGTTACCTGCATTCTACTGCTAGTCTATAAAAAACGTATTAATATGTGTCCCGCGCTCTACTACACTGGTAGAACGTATAAATGCGTAAAATGTATAAATACGTTTCCCGCATACAATGTGGTAACAAACAAAGCTCTATGAATTTGAAATGTTATAACATTATTTTGCTGTGCTGTGAGCCTGTCACATATGATTTGTTTGAGAGATATGGAGTTTGTCCTGGGTTTGGGTTTACAGGAGACTGAAAGATATCAGGGTATTATAAACAAAGGTCTTACATGAAGTCCTTGGGTGCCAGCCTGGCCCCAGAATTTTCAACAGGCCAGCTGCACTGATGCTATTTCCCTTGGAGGCCCTTCCAAGAATTCTTCTTCCTCTCTAGGATTATTTGTTTTTCTCTAGCCAATCATCATTGTGGATGCAGCTCAGTCCAAGGGCAACTTTAATTAATGAGCCAGGTTTCTGGCGTTGATAAGAATTGCTAGGTTAAGGTCGAGTGTGGAGGGCAGTTTTCATTAAATACACTAAATGTGGTTGCAATTTGAAAGGATAGTGTCTATCCCTTGCTGAGCTGCTGTTTTTTTGCAAGAGGGATGGCCTTCCAAATTCAAAAGCATGGGGAGAGACATTTACTTGTAAACCCAGCTGCGAAAGGTAAACAGTGCCTACGCTTATTTACTGGGGTGAGCCTAGTGACATCCCACAGATAGTCAGCTGAAGCCCCCCCTCTAATCCTCAATGTCCCTCCAGAATCCCCTTGAGGATGCTGATCAAGGCTTCTCCTGCAGGATGCAGGGCAAGCAGCTCTGCATGTCCTTCTACTGTGCCACCAGTATTCTCTACATTGGACTAAAATTAATGTAAACGGAGAAAAAACATTACAACATGACATGCCCTTTCTTGCCTGTGGCTAAAATAATAATAGCTCATATTAATTGAGCCCTTAAAAAGCATTGAACTAAATAGTTTTCATGCATCATTTCATGGAATTCTCATAAACCATTTGCAGTCTCATTGTCATTACCAGCATTTACACATGAGGAAATGAAACTTTGGATATGTTCCAAAGGTCACCGAGCTGGCAAAGGTGAAGTGGCCATTTGTACCAGGTAGTTCCTTTTCAGTGGCCTCCCACCCAAGTCTGCCTTAACTCATGGTGTTCCAGGCAGTCTTTCCCCACTTCCCTTTCTCTTTTTATTAAAATGACTAGAGGCCCGGTGCACAAAAATTTGTGCACTCAGGGGGGGCCCTCAGCCAAGCGGGCACAGTCTGGGACCCCACGGGGGATGATCACCTGCTGGCTTAGGCCTGTCAGACATCCTTAGTGCTGCTGAGGAGGCGGCAGAGGCTCCCACCCCCACTGCCGTACTGGCAGCTGTCAGCCTGGCTTGTGGCTGAGCAGAGCTCCCCCTGTGGGAGCGGACTGACCACCAGGGGGCAGCTTCTGCATTGAGCATCTGCCCCCTGGTGGTCAGTGTGTGTCATAGTGACCAGTCATTCCCAGTCGTTCTGCTGTTAGGGTCAATTTGCATATTACCTTTTTACTATATAGGATAGAGGACTGGTGCATGGTTGGGGGCCAGCTGGTTTGCCCTGAAGGGCGTCCGGGATCAGGGGGGGGGTCCCCACTGGGGTGCCTGGCCAGCCTGGGTGAGGGGCTGGTTTTCAGGCTGGCCACAGCCCCTTCAGGAGAGAGGTCCCTGCTGGGGTGCCAGGCCAGCCTGGGTGAGTGGCTAATGGCTGTTTGCAGGCTGGCCAACCCCCCCCCGCCCAGCGGGGACTCTCACCCCATGAGGGTGTGGCCATCCTGGGTGAGAGGCTGATGGCTGTTTGCAGGCTGGCCACGGCCCCCAGCCACCCAAGCTCCCAGTGGAGGCTGGCTGGAAGCAGGTATCTGGGATTTATTTATCTTCTATAATTGAAACTTCATTGCCTTTAGCGGAGGCCACAGCCTGCCAGGGCAGGTGGGAAGCTTGGCTTCCTCCATTGCCGGGGCAACCAAGCCTCCTGCTTACTCCAGCTCCCTTGCCACCGGCTGCCATCTTGGTTGGGTTAATTTGCATACAGTCACTCTGACTGGCTGGTGGGTGTGGCTTGGGGCATAGCAGAGGTGCAGTCAATTTGCATGTTTCTCTTTTATTATATTAGATACTAATTCCTCAAGGCTCTGTTCCTATTAAGACTTTCTTCATGAAGTCAGAATTGACTTCTCTTTCTTTTGCTCTTCTATACCAACTCCCTTCTACCATCAGTTAGCCTATTTCTAATGCTGCCTTTTTGTGATCATTAGTTCATTGGTTAATTATTAGTTACATGCAGGGTTCATGCAACTGTGAATTTCAGTCCATTCCTCCTGTGTGGCCATTACTTAGAAGCTGTCCTGAGCTTGGGTTTCTCCAGCTATCACTCATTAAAGATAAAACCCAGCCCGAACCCGCCTGGCTCAGTGGATAGAGAGTCGGCCTACGGACTGAAGGGTCCCAGGTTCGATTCCAGTCAAGGGCATGTACCTTGGTTGCGGGCACGTGCACAGTAAGGAGTGTGCAGGAGGCAGCTGATCGATATTTCTCTCTCATCGATGTTTCTCTCTATCTCTCTCCCCTCCTCTCTGTTAAAAAGCAATAAAATATATTTTTTTTAAAAAAGATAAAACCCAACTTAAAAAGTTACCAAGAGTGAATGCTAGCAATAAGGTACCTATTTTTTTTTTTGTTACTTCTCTATCCCACTCAATTTTAAGCTTTGTGTGGGAAGGCCCCACGTCACATTCATATCTGTTCCTTGTTGCAACACACACCAAGCCCCACCACCTGCTAAGCCTCCCATATCCACTCGTTGGCTGGAGTATTTAATCATTTAATCAGGGGTGGGGCTGTGGAGAGAAGAGAAGCCTCTCCACTTGCCATTCCATGTCATTGCTTTCCCACCTACAGTCACTCGAGTATCACAATGTTTAATACATGATGCCATCCATGTACCACCACTATTATTTTATTTCATAACATTACTACGTATCTATTCATTTCCCCAAAATGTTATAAAAACTTTTATAATAAGAAAACATTGAAAGAACCTTGCAAAAACACCTATATGTCTTTTACCTAGACTCTACCATCATCGTTCTATTATATTTGCTTGATCATCCCTCTATCTTTCCATCAATTCCTCTCATATGTGATGAATTTATAAGTGAGTTGCAGACAACAGTACACTTCTCCCTTACTACTTCAGCATGCATATCATTGACTAGAGTTACAATATGTTTTGTAAATTTTCCATCAAACAAAATGCAAAAATCTTAAGTATACTATTAGATGAGCTTTGACTCAAACATTTTTTCTTTTTTAAAAAATATATTTTTATTGATTTCAGAGAGGAAGGGAGAGGGAGAGAGAGATAGAAACATTAATGATGAGAGAAACTCATTAATTGACTGCTCCTGCATGCCCCTCACTGGGGGATTGAGCCCACAACTGGGTCATGTGCCCTTAACTGGAATCGAACTCAGGACCCTTCAAAATGCAGGCCAATGCTCTATCCACTGAGCCAAACCGGTAGGGCTTGATTCAAACTTTTATCTAGATATAGAACTCTTTTCAGATCATGCTGGCAAAGCCCTGCTCCTGCTCCCACACTGCAGATGCATATCTCTCATGATGCCTAGATTGGTCTTCTAATTCCCCATACTGGTTTAATCAGGATTACCTCCAATTGAGGGAACATGGAGCAAACAGGGGGACACTGGAAAAGCCAGCTTCGCCCTGGCCTCCCCTCTGAAGCTTTTATGAGCTCGACTGCTAAATGCTGGAGCCAGCCTCCCACTGTGAGCGGACACTTGGCACAAGCGGGCTGGAAATGCATTTTAAGCCAAAACTCTTGGTGCATTTATTTGGATGTAAAGAAAACTTTAATTACAAGATTTCAAACCAATTTTTAAAAACTAAGCCATAATTTTAACCTGCAGAAAAATCGTTGCAGCATGGAGAGGAGCAGAATAAACAGAGGAAATTAGAAAGAAATCAGACCATTATGAATGGGATGCAAGGCATGCGTTTACAAGAAGATTGATTTGAACAACCCGTGCAAACAGTCCCAGCTATGGGGGAAAGGTCCTTTATATTTATCTTCCTCTCTCAAAACCAAGGTTGTGTGTGTGTTTTTTCCCTTAGCTCTGAAGTCATAAAAAAATTCGCACTCTATCTACTCTTGTGTTGAAACGACTTTCCTATTTATCCCAACTGAAAGAGAAAAAAAATCTCTGGCTTATAGGGAATTTATACATTTCAAAAAATGTGTTTACATTCTATTCCTGTTCTTCAGCTTTATTTTTTAAGTTAATTTTTTGACATCAATACAGGCTAAGCTGTGTTGTTGCCTTCACTCCTTTATAACTTTAGCCCAAAATGCAAGGTCAAGAGGAAGCATTTAAAGACATCATCCCACACAGTCTTTGGTTTTGTTTCTTTTCCTTGCTGATATTTATAGTTTCAGTCAATGCGGCTTGGAGATATTCGCCTGGTAGCCTTGATAAGGTGACAAATGTCACAAGAACTGAGAACCGTCTCTTCCATATGACCGCAAGCTTTTCAGCTATTCTTTATCTCAAATAAGACTGATGAGAACCAGCTTCTTTAAATACAAATGATCCCTAGCAGGTTTGGCTCAGTGGATAGAGCATTAGCCCGTGGAATGAAGGGTCCCGGGTTTGATTCCCCATCAAGGGCATATACCTTGGTTGCAGGCTCTCTCACATTGATGTTTCTGTGTCTCTCCCCTCTCTTCCACTCTCTCTAAAAATCAATGGAAAAACATCCTCAAGGGAGGATTAAAAATAAATAAATACAAATGAATCCTTCTTTTGTCAATCTGCAGAGATGAGTTTTTGTGAATGTGGAAGTTCTCCCATCAGCCAAGTTCAAAGTAAAAGAGAAAGAATTTCAACTGTGATTTCGGAGATTTAGGTTATGCACTGGGCACCGCTTTGGGAAGTAAGTGCCCTCTAAGTAGCTGAGGAATAAGCCAAAGCAAAGGTCATGTAGGGATCTCTTCTAGAAAGAGAATGGTACCTACCATATTCAGTTGAGAGACAAAGTCAATATCAGTTGCCAAGAGCCCTTGGTTGGCAGCCAAAGTCAAGAATATCAGTGACAAAGGGACCAAAAAAGAAAATATGGGAGGAGAGAGTGAGGTGCTATAGCACTCTCCACAGAGCCCTTCCCCTTTTTTATCTATGTCCTCTATCACTTTTCATCTTCCCTGCACACCCAACACTCCAGGAAACGCAATTAGAAACAAGAAATATTTTGATTCTCAAGCGAAAAAATCTTCTGGAAGAGAACATCTAAAAACGCAACTGTATGATGATATTGCTAAAGAATAACCTTGGAAAACAGAAATTTCCATGAGGATTTTAAGTCATTTGCCTTGGAAAATGCAACTGAAACCCCTTTCCCCTCCACTCTGCTATAAATTATTTAGCAAAATCTATTAGGCCGCTGCTGCTTTTGAGAGAGTAGATCCTTAGGAAAACCCAGGGGTGTAATGAGAGCTGTACTCAAGCTTGTGCAGATAGAATACAGAACAGCACATGGACAGCGAGGGCAGATGAAGAGACAGCTGACTTCAGGGTACACACTGCTAAGGCAATGAAAAGCAATTGTTACTCCCTTTAAAGGCAGCTCTCAAAGTAAGAATCCAAGCTACCTGCCTGTCCTGCAAGCAGATAACTGCCTCCAAGACTTTAGTATCTTCTCTTCCCTCTCCCTCTCCCTCTCCCTCTCCTTTCCCTCTCTCTCTTCCCTTACTCCCCCTCTCCCCATACTCCCCCTCTCCCCGCCCCACCACTCTCCAATCCCTTCTGCTGCTCCAAGCTCATAATATCAAGAGGCAGCAGAACAGATTTGTGAAATCAATCACACAGGTGAATTGCCCATCAGGGCAGCCATCCAAATCAGAGGGCTTGATTTTCTAACTTGAAGTTAAATCACTTGCACATCTCTTAAGGTCAGAGTCACTATAGAGACAGAACATCGCTGAAGTTGAGCCTGACAGTGTCAGAGGATCAGATGCACCGCTTCATCCTCAGAGCCCCAGAGAGAGGGAAGCAGCTGGAAGAAACCAGCAAGATGATCTCACTGAGCAATGCAATGACAGCCAAAGGGGCAGGGCTGCTTTTTTTTCTAAAATAAAAAATCAAATTCAATAATGCTAAATGGAAGGACTTCAATAGGCACAGGTTTTTTTGAGTAAGAACTGCCATTTGTGATACTGGCTCCTAGAAACACAGAATTCCATTTTGGACTAAGCCTCCCTGTTAAAAGAGTCACATCTCGTCTATCATGGCATTTGATCCTCCTGAAATCCTTCCCTTTCTCTCTGTCTTGTACCAGTAAGTGATTCTCCCACACCGACAAACTGTAGAAGATTAAAGGGGAAAACAGCTTGAGTTATCCGTGGGACTGTCTCTGGTGATAGAATGTATAAGTTAATGCCGATTCCCTGCTCTACCTTGCCTATGAGACTCAATTTGCTTTTGAAGTTTTTAGGTCAAATTTTTCTTTGTTATAATCTTTCTTTTCACACAGCAGTAACAACTGCAATGGAAATGACGACCTGTTCATTTAGTTAATGAATGTATATGCAGTGGTTTTCAAACCCTGGCTTTCTACCTTGGCTCACACTGGAACCATCTAGAGCAGTGGTTCTCAACCTTGGCTGCACATTATAATCACCTGGGAATCTTTCTAAAATCCTGATTTCTGGGCCTCATCCTCCGGAAATTCTGTTTCTTTGTTACTAATGTTGTGGCCCCAGAGAAGGTCTGGGCCAGCTTCTGGACCTCATCCTCTGAGTTTATGATTCAGCAGGGCTGGGAATTTGCATTTCTAATAAGTCTGTAGGTGATGCTGCTGCTGCAGGTATGGAGATAACTCTTTGAGAAGTGCTATCATAAGACATTGGTTCTAAGCCGTGGTGTGTATTAGAAACACTCAGTGGTGTTTTTTTAAATTAATATATTTTTATTGATTTTAGGGAGGAAGTGAGAGGGAGAGAGAGATAGGAACATCAATGATAACAGAATCATTGATCAGCAGCCTCTTGCACGCCCCACACTGGGGATCGAGCTCGCAACCTGGGCATGTGGCC
This sequence comes from Myotis davidii, assembly GCF_000327345.1. Classification (NCBI taxonomy): domain Eukaryota; kingdom Metazoa; phylum Chordata; class Mammalia; order Chiroptera; family Vespertilionidae; genus Myotis; species Myotis davidii. The sequence continues at coordinate 11,954,840 of NW_006286587.1, forward strand.
TGACCGGGCATTGAACCATGACCTCCCAGTGGTCTTTTCGAAACTATAAATACCAGGGTCCACCCAGAAGAGTTAAATCAGATTCTCTGCAGGTGAAGCCTGGGCATTAATGTTTTTAAAATGGTCCCCAGGTGCCTGACCAGCAAGGCTCCGGGGTTGAGCATTGACCTATGAATCAGGAGGTCACATTTCAATTCCTGGTCAGGGAACATGGCCTGGTTTCAAGCTCAACCCCAAGTAGGGGGTATGCAGGATGCAGTCAATCAATGATTCTTTCTCATCATTGATATTTCTCTCTTTGTCTCCCTCTCCCTTCCTCTCTGAAATCAATAAAAATATATTAATACAACAAAATGGTCCCCAGGTGCAGCCAAGGTTGAAAACCTCTGCCATAAGATTGCTGCGTAGAATTATAAGATATTCAAACCACTAGGTCAGGAGCTCTGAGAAGGTGGTCTTGCAGTGCAGTATCATCATCACCATATAGCATCACCTGACTACTTGACAGAAATGTAAATGCTTCGTTAGGCCCCATCCCAGGCCTTTATAATCAAAACTCAGGGGAGTGGAGCCCAGCAATCTCTTTAACAAACTCTCCAAGTAAACCTGAGGTTTGCTAACCTGTAGAAATTATCACTTTAAGCTCTTGGGTTCCCTCCAAATGATCCCCTGGACACTGGACTCTTGTCTAGGAGCAATATGAGGCAGGGCCCACAGCAGGCCAGATGCACTGTTGCTTAATCAGTAACTGGGCTGGCGGAGGGAGGAGAAGGCTATTCGTGAGGCACCGTGGCACATGCTAACATCCTTTCCAGGACATCTGACTTCTAAGCTCTGTGAGATTAGTTTTACAAATGACTTTGTAATGGGTTTCACCTCTGAACACTCAGATACATGTCCAGCTTAAGGCAATATTGGGATGTAGTTAAAACCAAGGTTGGGCTCCGGCCAGTGTGGCTCAGTTGATTGAGTATCATTCTGTGCACTGAAAGGTTGCCAGTTCAATTCCTGGTCAGGGCACATGCCCAGACTTCAGGTGCAATTTCTATGTTTCTCTCTCTCTCTCTCTCCCTCTCCCTTCGACCATCCATCCCTCCCTCTTTCTCTCGACCCTCTCCCTTTCTCTAAAATCCATAAAAACATATTTTTAAAATAAACAAAGGACAACAAAAATACAAGGTTGGGTTTCCCATTTGTCTCTTAGGCTCCTTCTCCCATGTTCCATTATCAGCGATTCCCCAATGAGGTTGCTGTGATGGCCTTCATTGCTAATAAGGTTCCCTGCCCTAGAGGACAGCTCAAATAAGTGACCAATTACACCTGAATTCGTCATCATCTCCTAAGGGTAAATTCACTTCAAAAAAGGACATCTGGTTGGGTAATGCTTAGCACAGCAGAACATGTCTTCAAAGATGGAGTACTGGGTGCTGGACACTTAGTTGGGAAGTAGATCCTATCATTTAGATGATTGCCTGTTTCTTGGTGTTAAGCTTTCTGTGCTCCAAATTTTATATACCTCTGCCCCCTTTTTCCCTCTACATCCTAAACATAAGCAATATAGATTGGAAAAAAAATGAACAAAAATTATTCTGCTTCCATCAGCAGGTGAAGTCATTTTGGCACCACTTGAATCTGAGTTGGTCTTGTGACTTGCTGTGGCTAATGGGACATTAGAAACCATGATGACATCAGAGACTTGAGTAGCACTTGCGCACTGAGGCTGGCTTTCTTGCTCAGACCACCATGTAAATGAGCCCAAGTAGTGGCTTGAGAGTGAGGGGCCACGTGGAAGGGAACCAATGCACTCCAGCTATGGGTGAGGCCATCCTAGGTCACCCAACCAGCCAGCTTTGCCTAATAGGCACAGGTGAGCAGGCCCAGCAGCGATCAGTCAAGCTGGCCCAGAGAGAGCCACCACCATCCTGACCCCCAGAATTGGGAACTACATAAATTATTGTGGAATTGTGAATGTTTGAATTGTTTGTTAGATAGCAAAGCTGATTGATACACTTGACTATACTAAAGATGATCTTGGTTACATTTAGTGATTACCCAGAAAGAGAAAAAAATCTCAGAAGTATTCTTTTCTGCGATGCCTTCCCTGAAAGTTCACCCCGCAGTTGGTGACCCCTCACGTGCCCTCCTACAAAATCAGTGCTCATGGCTGCATAATACTCGCCACTATCATTTCCAGTTGTACTTCTCCACCTGCCCCTGCCAGAGTCAGTGAAATCTTTAAGGACAGAAACTATGTTCCAATTGTCTTTGTATTGCAAGCCCCTCATTCATTTCCTTGCTTGTTATGCTGAGCTAAACGAAATGAAATACTTGATTAAGAAGATTGCGGGGAGCGCAGTGGAGAAAGCAGCCAGCAATGACTCGCATTACTCACAGGCTGGAGCCTAGAATCTCCCCTGGAACAATCCGTACCCTCCAAGCTCACAAGATCCAAATGAACTGATGCTTGTTTGGCCCAAGACCCATTTGGAACATGAAAGTTTTTGCCTTGTGAACCATGAACTATATGCCTCCTTCACTTCACAAGAGTTTACAGGGGGGAAAAAATGTATTCAAATATCGCAAAGCCATCTAGTTTGCATTGTTTTCCTCATTTTACCACCTGTGATGGCACAGGGAGGGGCTGGGTATACTGATAATGACAGATCACAAATACAGAATTATTGTGACTCCTTTCTAAAAACTTGCTCTCAGTCACAGGGAAGAGCTGGACATAACCAATGATTGAAAAATAGCTCTCCCTTATCCAGCTGTCAGTGGGGCCCAGCACTGTGCTCTGAGCACATGCATCACCTTGCCCACTCCTACAGCTCTCCTGGACCTTATGATGATGCCCACTTAACAGATGAGGGCTGAGAGACAGAGATGAAAAGATCCACACACTGGTAGAAAAACCAGATCTTTCTGATTCCCAAACGATGTTCTTAAAACCACAGTGATGCTGAAATGTATGATATAAATCCTAAACAGCTATCACTCTAATGTTTCGCTAACCCACCCATGGAGCTGACTCACTTTGCAAAAGAGAGAGGGAAACGCTTTGCCAAAGGGCCCACAGCAGAGGACGGTGGCGGACACTGTCTGGCAATCTCGCATCACTGTTTGGCCTGTTGCAGGGATGGGCTGCCTGGAATGGCCTCTTCAAAGCTGCCACCTGAGTACATTGTTAACAGAAGGGGTCGATGGGCAGTGGCAGGCAGTCAGACAGGGACAGCAAAGAGGAAGATTAAAACAATTACAGCTCTAATTGATCAGCTCTGCTCATGAGGAGATGAAAAGGGAAAAGGCATATTGAAGAAGGCACTTGACATCCGCCCTGGGCCAGATTCCATCTGCCACTGTAGCCAGATCTCCTCCCTCCCTCCTGGCCCTGGGTCTAGCAGCCCCACTGCGCAGCCCCATCCTGCAGGCTTGTTGAAAGTCATTCTTTGTGGAAGGCATCAGGCCGTGCTCCCCCAAGAACTGCTTTCAAAAACAGCGGGGAGAAAGCAGCTCAGAGCGGCAGACAGTGGCCTCCTGTTGGCAAAACCCAGCACCGGACTGCCAGCAGCACGGGAAGAGTGGGGAAGGAGGTGCCAAGAGCAAGGCCAGCCTAGGGCAGGGGACTAAACCAGCAAACACTTGCCTGAACCTTGGCATCCAGTAACCTGGCCACAGCAGATGCAGCCTGAGCTCCAAGCGGCATCAGTCCTGGTTTCAGCTTAGCTTACTTCCTGACTCAGCTTTTGGCTTGTTGTCATTTGGGAGCAGGGCCAGGGAGCAATTTTTGCCTTGTCCCTGGCACCATTATGGAGGAACTGTAGAGGAAGGGCAGAAGCATGGGCTGTGGCAAGGGAGGAAAGGGGAAGGCAGATTAGGAGGGGATAGCAGTCCCATATTTGCCAAGTCCATCTGTTTAGATGGGGCAGGAGCAAGGTCAAGGGTAGGAGATGAGGGCAGGGAACAAGAAGAAACCTCCAGGTTGCCTTTCCCACATATGTGGTACATGACAGGTGATCTCAGCTAGAGGGAGAACTCGGTTGTATGCTCCTTCCTTATTTTTGGACTCACTTCTGACTTGTGACATGACGCAAAGGAGGACCAAAACAATCACAGGCCAGAAGCCACAGGACTCATTTTATATTATAGGAACTGTGTCAGATATTCACCCACCATGGGGCTGTGAGAAGACGAAAACCAACTCACTCCCCTTCGCTCACTGCCAAGTTTAAGCAAGTGCTTCTCAAATTGGAGCATCTATACCAGTCACTTGGAGTTGCTTTTAAAGTGTGGATTATGATGCAGAAGGTCTGAAGTGGGACCTGATTTTCGGCATTTCAAACAAGCTCTCAGGTGATGGTGATGCTGCTGGTCCGTGGATCACAGTTTGAGTAGCAAAAGTCTAAGCCACCTGAGAAATAAAAGAACCTTGGTGGTGAGATCAAAGCACTCTTAGTAATATTAATGTGGTGTTGGAAATCACGGCTGGACATCAGGCTACAATGGTCTCCATCTCTTTCTCCCTTCTCCTCCATCAACCAAATTGAGGATAACTGTGCCTGCGGAGCAGGGTATTCTGACTTATCCAGGGTAATGAATAGCAGGAGGAAGTAGAAAAGTAGAGTTGAGACTAGGTTGGGCCTGCCAGGACCAGAACTTATTTGACCTGCTGCATCAGGTAGGATGGGCCAAGTCATGCTGCAGTAACAAACAAGCCACAGACTCAATGGCTTAAGAAAAAAAAATGTCTTTTTCTCACTCACATACAACCTGCTGTGGGCATGGGTGCCTCTCCAAGAATTTTCAGAATTCTAAATTGGCTTCCATCTTCTGGCCCCTTCACATGACCCTGAGCTCCCATGATCTCCGTGGCAAGAGGGGAGTGGGCCAGAGAGCCAAATACAGGAATGGCATGCTTTCACCCGGAAGTGAATTTTCTCACTTTCACAGGCCAAAGCAAATCACATGAGGGAAAGCAGGGGAGAAAGAGGAAAGAAGAACAAGATAAATGAATCTCCTTCTGGGGGGGTGATGTGGAAGTTCTCTGCCTGCATTCACCCACAACAGTTTGTTTTGAGGGTGAATCGTGATTTTATAAGATTACATTTTTTTTTTATTTTGCATATGGTCTCTTTTGGGAACCTAGTATAATTTTTGTATTTTAAATTTTTTCATTTACTAATAGGTTTCAATCAGAAGAGCCCAGATCAGGGCACCAGGAGAACTGATTTTAGTTTCTAGTTTGGTGACATTAGACAAGTGATTCATTTCTCTTTTTTTCTTTCTGTAAAATTGCTTTCTATTGAAACTAGGGTTGCTATAACGATACAATGAAATAGCAGATGAGGAAATGCTTATGAAGGTTAAAAGTGCAAATCGGCCAGGCTTTTGTTATATGCACAAGCCTGTCACCAGACATCTCTTTGGTATTTCTCTCACCCTCCAAATGAGAACCACTAACCTATCCTTAACTGTTTGTTAAATAATTCTGGGTTTCCCAGGGGGCTATCTCCTGGGTTTCTTATAGTCTTCAGACATTCCATGGCCCTATAGCAATGCCACCTTTTTTCTCTCTCCTTCCAGCCCAGGTATGGAGCAAGAGATGTGTTGAAGCTGAGAGTATGAATTCAACAGACTGCGTTCATAAACCTGCCTCAGCAGAAACTTTAGTAGTGTGGGGGTCCTTTAAAAATACTTAGGGTCAAAATCAACATGACAAAATGTGAAAATGTTATATTCTCATGCCTTATTTTATAAAGAGTCTATATATATAAAACCCTAATATGCACCTAGACCGAACAGTGGGACAACCAAACAACCGAATAACAGGTTCCCTATGACATGCACTGGCCACCAGGGGGCGCACGTGGAACATGGCAGGTGTCGGCAGCAGGTGGCAGAACACGGAATATGGCAGGCATCGGCCACAGCAGGATGGTGGAGCAGGGGTGCCAGACCAAGGTGCCGGTCGCTGTCATTGGGGCGAGCCTCTGGTGGTTACTGAAAATTCTTTGCTCCTGCGCACCACAGTCCCGCACAGTGCTCACACCTGCTGCCAGCCAGCCCCACTCGCACCCACTGCCGGCGCCGGTGTCACTGCTCACACCTGCTGCTGGTGTCCGGCGCCGGCCCCAATCACTCGGCACTGTCAGCAGGTGCGAGTGGTGGCTGCAGGCTCCAATCGTCTCTCAGGGCTTCTCCACCTCCTTCTGCTCCTGAGGGGTGATTGGGGCTGGCAGCCACCTCTTCCACCCGTTGCTGGTACTGGAGCCGCCTCTCGCACCCACTGCCAGCGCTGGCCCCACTCACACCAGCTGCTGGCACTGGCCCCAATCTCTCCGCGCAGTCAGCGGATGCAAGCAGGGCCGGCGCCATCAGTGCAAGGTAGCGGTGGTGGCGTGAGCGGGATGCTGGCAGACAGGGAACCCAGGGCCCGTGATGAAGGGGCCAGACAGGAATGCAGAGGATGGGCTGAGACCCACCCCTGTGCCCACCACAGCCTCATGGCCCACAGTTCCTTTCAAGTTGCACAAATTCGTGCACTGGGACCCTAGTAGTTAATAATAAAGCAAAACCATACCTAAAGCCATCCAACATCACCCTTCATGATGAAATGATAAATGCTTTCCTTTGAGATGGGAACTACTTGGAATAAATCTAATAAAAGATGTTTGAGGCTTCTACCCATAAAAGCATAAAATTTTATTGAGAAAAATTAAAGAATAAACAAAGAGATGGGTTTATAAAATAATATTGTAAAGATATAAATTCTCACTAAGTTCATCTGTAATTTTCATGTAATACCAAACAATATCTAAGTATCTGTGTGTATGTCAAAATTCATAAACTGATTTTAAAATTATAAGCAAATGTATAAAGCCAGAAAGCCAAAACAATCTTGAACAAGAGGAATAAAGTTGATTTACTTTCCTAGATATCAAAAATTATTATGAGCCCACAGTAAATAAGTGAGCAAGAATAGAAAATCAGAGCTATGGGGTAAAATAGAGGTACACAAGATAGAGTCTTGATTTATGACAAAATTTGCAATACAGAGCAGTAAAAAAAGGATGGATTTTTCATTAAATGGGACTGAATCAACAAGAAATAAGGCTTTTTAGACAAACTGTTCATATCCATATGAAATAATGAAAAATGATGTTCAAAATAAATTAATCAATTCCACATGGCTTGTAGATCTAAAATAGAAAAATAAAGTAATAAAGCTTCTTAAAAAAGAATATCTTTATGACCTTAGAGCAGGCCAAGATTGTCTTATAAATACACATAAAAAATCATAAGAAAATATTGTTAAGTTGACTACATTAAAATTAGGAACTTTTCTTCATCAAAGGACAACATTAAGAGAGTGAAAAGTCAAGTTACAGAGTGGGAGAAGATATTTTCAATGTGTACAACTGATGGGGGACTCCTATTGAAACTAGGTAAAAAGCTCTGACCAATAATTAAAGGGCCAGTAGAAAAATGGACAAAATAGTTGAGCAGGCATTTAATTAAGGTGCCAATAAGTAAATACATGAAAAAAAATAAACACATGTTCAACCTCATTAATCAGCAAGAGATTGCAAACTAAAACCACAAAGATCTACCACTCCACATACTCTAAAATGGTTGAGAAAATTTTAAAGACCAATAAGACTAATGTTTGGGAGCAACCAGAATTGGTGAGCCATGTAACTTAGTGTGTCCACTTTGGAAGACTGATAGAGGTATCCATTAAAGCTGAATATATATTTACCCTATGACCCAACAATTCTATGTGCACCAAAAAACATGCACAAGAATGCTCACAGAGGCAGTAGTTGTAGTAGCATAAACCTGATAACAGTCCAAATATCACAAACAGTGAAATGAATAAGTACTTATGATATATTCATGCAACAAAAACCATACAGCAATTAAAATGAACTACATAACAGTATGTGTGAATCTCATGAGCATAATGTGTACTGAGCAAACCTAGCCATAAAAGAGTATATATCATCTTTCCTAATAATAGACAAACATGTAAATTGACCATCCCTCCACTATGCTCACCAGCCAATCACGAGAGTATGCAAATTAACCCAACAAAGATGGCGGTTAATTTGCATACGTAGGCACAAAGTGGAGCAGCAAAGACTGAAGGCTCCAGCCGGAGCGAAGGCCTGGGTCCCGAGTGCCAGAGGAAAACCGGTGCCAGCAGCCAGGGAAAGGAAAGGCCTATTGCACAAATCTCTTTGTGCAACGGGCTTCTATTCTATATATATAAAAACCTAAGTGACCACTACGGCAGAACAACCAGAATGACCGGAATGACTGGTGGCTGTGATGCACACTGTAGCAGCCAACTGGCCTGATCCAGGCCCTGACTGCCCTCCCCGCCCCCCCGAAACCTCCTGTGGCCCCGCCCCTGGACAGCCTAGCCCCCAATCCACCCCCAGCACCCCAATTGGGAGCAGGGCCGGCCAGCCAACCGCCTGCAGCCCATCCCCCTGGCCGGCCCCATCCCCTATCTGCCTCCAACACCCTGATCAGGGGTGGGGCCGGCCAGCCAACCTCCCGCAGCCCCTCTCCCCCACTGGCCCAGCCCAATGGGCCCCCATTGGGGCCATCTGGCTGGACCCCACCCATGCAAGAATTTGTGCAGCAGGACTCTAGTATGATACATAATAAAACAGGTAAAAGTAATTGTGATGTTATAGTTCTGGATAATAGTTTCCTTCAGGGAGAAAGGAGGAAGTTAAAGTGATGGAATAGGGTATGAGGGGCTTCTGAAATGCGAATAATGGCCTACATTTTCACCTGGGTGTTGGCTCTGCAAGTGTCATCATTTGTTAATAATTAATTGAGTCAAACATTTACTATTTGTGCACTTTTCTGTAGGCATACTATATGTCAATAAAACATTTATTATTAAATAGTTTAATTAATTTTGAAAATGTCATAGTCCCCACTGTACATAGGAGTGGGAGAATCAATAACCTATAAGACAATGTCCCAAAGGGATTTTTTCTAATAAAGAAAAAACATGATGTGCAAAATAACTGAGAAAATAAAATTATTTTCTTCAAAAGGAGAAAATATCTTCCATCTTTTATGGTGATTATTATTTGTGCAAAGATAATAATTATCTTATGCATTGAAAGAAGGTTCACTGGGCCAAAGAAAGAAGTTCATTATTCTCCAACAAAGAAGACTTAGAAAGGTGGGTAAGTCCTTGCATATTTTTACTTAGAAAGTTCATGTGAGGATACAACTAGCCTTGTCAAAAGTCAAATCAACAGAACGAGGAATCTGAATCCACTAGAAGTACAGAAATTAATTGCTAGCTTTCCTGTCTTGAAATTCAGTGTTTCTCAAAGACATCCTTTTTGTTTGCCCATCATCCAGCACATCACTCCTCACATTTATTTGTTATGACTAAAGAGCGCCGTTCACTGGCCAGGCTGTGCCCACGCTGAGATCCCTGTTGAGGAACTGAACAGGGTCAAGGTGAGAAGGCCTTTGTACTTCTGCCAGCATCGGTACATTTATAAGTATTGAGGAGCAATAGCCCCTGGACATGAATCCTGTGTTCTCAGGTCCTTGAGTTTCAGAGAAGTGTACTGGGGGATTCAGGGTCTGTGATGATAAAGCTGGCAGAAACATTCTTGTTATTACCAGCCATGTCCCCCGCCTACAATCTTAATAGATGGAGGTCACAAATAGGAGTGTCTTGATACTCTTTGAGAATAATGGTGCTTCAGATATTTGGAACACCGTTCCTATAAAGCACTCAAAATGCTTCCCACTTGGTGCTTTTATGAGCATTTATAGCACGTAGCTCTTCTGGTTTCTCAGCCACCAAAGAGTAAGCATTTCAAAGAAACCAACTGAGGGTGAAAATGATTAGTATTGTTAAATACACACAGTAAATAGCCCTGGAACACTTGTCAAACATTATCCCATAAGCAATAAAATTGTACTTTCAAACATTCAACAAAAATGAGAGTTCAAGAGAAGACTTCAGTCTAATTAAATCTATGGAAAGCCAACCAAAATAGTGCTCTAAAGAGGAAAGATGTTCCTCTCCATTTCGTCTGCCGCTGCCTATTTTAGGGGCCTTCTTGTTTCTCCAGATGACTTTAGTTGCCTCTTAATTTGCCCCAATACTGGTACTGTCCAGCAGAACGTTCTGTGATGTTGTAAGTCTTCTATATGTACACTGTGCTATATGGAATCCATAGGCCACACATATCCAGAGAGCTCTAGAAATGTGGCTCATGTGACTATGAAATTGAATTTTTAATTAAATTAATTTTAAAATGTAAAGTGATAGCCACTCATGGCTGCTGAATTGAGCATCACAGCAGTAGCTTCTCCATAGCTCTCCTAGCTAATGATCTCAGCAACAATGCCTACTGGAGGTCAGAGATGAAATCCACAAAAGTGGGAAGTGAAGGTTAGAGAAAACTAGAGAAACATGGCCTGGTACTCACAGATCTCCTTTTCTTTCTTTATTTTTTTTCTTAAATAGAAGTTTGAAATCTGAGTTACTTTTATAATATTAAACCTCTGTCATATTTTTTTTTTTTTTTATGAAAAACAAAGTATCTTGGAACCAAACTAACCCTTCCACTGGCCCCATTCTCCCTGAGGGCCACCAGTGTGCACTCTTGACTCGGTTTACTTCGTAAGAATAGATATAACTTATACCTCTGCTTCAAAAATTGTTCTCCATCACTACAAATAAAGCCCAAGCTCCCTACATGCCCCTTGAGGCCTTCCCCATTTGGGCCTCAACTTCTCCTCCCAGCATTCCATGCATTTGGCCATCCACTTGTGCTATATTGATCTTGGGGGTAGTTTTGCATTTCACCCTCCGGAAGTCTTTTCCATTTCCCCAAAACCCTTAAACAATACTCATCTCTCCTCCTATGACGCTCACTGTCTGCCTTGCCAGAGTCAGGAGTAAACCTTTTGGACTAGGCATTCGCCCCTGAAAACCAACCATATGCAGCTCTAATATGAGGGATGAGTCTGGCCTGAAGCAGCTCCTTCATGAGTGTTTGTCAAAGTCAAATGGACTGAACAGAGATTCCTTACTTCACCCCTTCACAGCATTTTCCAGAGCTCCTCAGAAAACTGGAATGCTTATGTGTTCTGGAATGAACAGGCAATTCACACAGGGAAAGGCAACACAGTTAATTTGAAAAGGGGCATCTTGTTTGAGTTATTGGTCACATGATAGGACAATCCTTGGATTTTCATAGTTCGAAGTAGTCAGATAACAAAGATAACAAAACAACTCAGTAGATAGGTAGCCACCCCAGTAAAAATATATAACAATGGTAGTTATTTTTCAAAAGTGAATGAATAAGTATAATTCTAGATGGAGTTATATTATTTCTGTGTGTGTTTTTTTTTTCATTATAATAGCAATGCTACTTATAATGATAAAAGCAAGCATGATTATTGGGAGGTAGGGGAAGAAAATGGTAGAAGGGAAAAACAATTACACATAATTTTATTGTCTGCAAAGTAACAATAATGCATGCATTAGGCTTTTATATGTCTTTCTATATTTTGTATCTGCCATTATTTGATATTCCATTTTAAAATTATCATTATAATAGAACTTTTTCTTATTACACACATAAATATAATTTCACTTTTTCTAATAGTCCCTCCAATGGATCTACTATTAACCACTTCTCTTTTCTTGGACATTGAAATTATTTATAATTTGTATTTCTATAAATAAAGCTTGAGGAATATCAACATGCATGACTTTTTCTATATTTAGAATTATTTACTTAGAGACTTTTTAATTCCTGGGCCCAAATATTCAATTCCTGAATATTTTAATGGATTTTATATATAGTACTAAATTCACCACATTTAGCTTGAGACCTCAGAGATGGAAAACAAACTTAGTGAGAGGAAGGGAAAGTAAGCTATTGTCAGCACAGAAAGTCTTTCTTGAGTTCCTTTATGATCTGTCTGATGTTAGGGAAATATTGCATGCTGCAATGGATTGCAAACATGACTACAATTCTTTCCATATCTCTCTGCAATGTGAGTTCAAAACTCCTCATATCAAGACGTGGAGTCTGTCTTTTCCCTTGAATCTTGACTTAGCCATGTGACCTGGTTTGCCTAATGGACATCTTGATATCCGTGATATGACAGAGGTTTGAAAGTGCTCACTCATGGAGTCTTGCCTCGGGATGCCTTTAGCACTGAGTTGTCATATAAAGAAATCTGAGCTAGAAGATGTAGAGAAGAGATGAGGCGCCCCATTTGAGTTCCCATGAAACCAACCATCTTGTTGATCTCCAGGTACATAAGTAAGGCCATCTTAGACCACCAGCTTCCAGCTGGCCACAAATGCATAAATGAGTCCAGCAAAAGTCCGTGAGGCACCCATCTAACCCAAAGAGTCATTATCTAAATAAAATTGTTGTTTTTTTAGGTCAGTAATTTTAGGGGTAGTTTGTTATAGAGCAAAAGCTAACTGATACATATAAAGAGCCAAAACAGAAAGAAATAATAATCAACAAATCTGTACCATCAAGGCAGACAGAAACAATTTCTCCATTTAGATATCTTTATGGCCTCAATCTTACAACTAGTAGCACCTAGCTCCTTAGAATGTGACAATATGTTCTTGCTACATTACAGATACCAACAAATTCATTTCAAAGTAGGGTTTAAGCAAGTCTGAAAACTGCTTCTCCCCCGCAAAGAGAATTTCCCTTCAAAATCACAACCCTTTATTTTGGAAATTATTTTGATCAATTTTAGTTGCAGCTATAACAAACACCTATTTTTCTCGCCTATTGTCTCAGAGTCTGCTTACCTGTGGGAAGAAAGGGACAAAGAGATGTATAGATCATAACTTGAACCTATTCAAGAAAACTCTGGCTTAGCCCTTAAATACAGGTAGCACTCCATCTCCCCACTTCCCCAACTCCCACCAATCACCAGATATTGTGAGCCCAAGGAGCCTATTATGCTACAAAGGGGAAGGGAGAAGTGCAGTTTGGGGATGTGATTCACGTTGGCAATACGCCACTGGTAGACGTCAAGTTGCAGAATTTACTCATTTCTCAATATATTACTACAGAGCATGTTATACTTCGTTTCCTCATGATAGTCCCGAAAGCAACCCCTTTACAGCTGAGTGGACAGAGCCTTTGATTGGGTCCCTCTGTAATGGGAAGGGGCCATAGTGCTGCCTGATGTCCACCATCAGCTCAGAAGAAGAGTCTCCCTCCCTTGGCCGGGTCTTTCACAGGCTGGCAGCAGGAGGCCTGGTGATTTGGCTGCGAGTTACCACTTCTGTAGCCTCAGGAACAGCCAGTGCCCTCTCTGGACCCTGGCAGCACTCCCAGATAAAACTGGAGTCCAAGTACCAGCTCTCATTCAAAGGCTTTGTGACCTGGGGCAAGTCACCTAATGCCACTGAGTATCCATCTCCATAACCAGTTCATTGATTCCCCAAGGGGATTGACACTGCACAGAGACAATTTCAAATGCAGAGGGATGAGCCAATTTTGCACTGATCTAGACAATTAGCAAAGAGTAGTATGGAACAGATTCTATGTTTTAAAGTCTTCCATCAGATTCTAAAAGGCTGTCCAAATCCTTTCCCATAAAATTTTGTTGTGTACAAGATTACAACATCTAATTGGCCAATTTTAGTTGTATATTGGGATGTTGCTTTAATGTGTTTTTGTTCTGCAACAGTTAATTAAACCATGAAATATGGGATAAAGCTTCTGAAATGCCTTTAAGACCTATGTATTTAAGAGCCTCTGGTGATCAATAGCTTAAAACTATCAGTAAGTTCTTTAACATCACAGAAGACACTAAAACCTTCCAAAACCTGTTCCCATCCTCCTTTTCAAACCTCCACTCCAACGCTCTATCTTCATGTTCCCTAATTCTGGCCAGGGACATCCACTCACCCTCCCTCCACTATTGCTGCCATAACAAGGTACCACAAAACTTGTGACTTCAAACAACACATATTCATTATCTTATTATTTCATGGGTCAAAAATTCAACATGGGTCTCACCAGGCTAAAATCATGGTGTTGACAGAACTGTGTTTCTTTCTGGGAGATCTGCAGGAAAATCTATGGCCTTGCCTTTTCCAGCTTCTAGGAGCCACCAACATTCCTTGGCATGAGGCTCCTTCCTCCATCTTCAAAGCCAGCAACATGGCATCTCTGACCCTTCCTTCCTCCATCTCACATTTCGTTCTGACCACAGCGGGGAAGGATTCTCTGCTCTTAAGGAATCATGTAATAAGACAGGCCCATGTAGATCATCTAGGATGGCCTCCCCATCTCAGGATGCAAAACATTAGTCACATCCACAAAATCCCTTTTGCCATGGAAGGTAACATATTCACAGGTTCCTGGATTAGAACCCTAGATGAGGATTAGAATTTGTGGGACCATTGTTCTGCCTTCCACACTTCTCTTTCTATTACACCTGCTTTGCTCTTGGTTTCTATTCTCCTGAATGCCCAATGACTACTGGCCACCTCTAAAACTTCAAACAAACCCTCTAATGCCCCAGGTGTGGTCTCCTTCAGAGAACTTTCCCTGCTCAATCCAAATAGATATATTTTTTCCTCTGAATTTCTTTAGTTCTTTTCCACCCCAACCCCTCAGCAATAACCATTTTTAGTTATATTTTTAACTTTACACCCTCAATTCTCCAACTTGTCATTAGGAGCCCTCCAACTATTCCAGAGAAAGGGGAATACTGCAAAGATCCAAAACTCTAGATTGCAACCCAACTATTCCAGAGAAAGGGGGACATGCATGTGAATACTGCAAAGATCCAAAACTCTAGATTGCACAATCTTTAGAGCCTCATAATACGCTTAATTGATTAATCAAAACTACTTGATGCTAAATATACTTAAATATGCAAGGCACCCTTTTTTAAAAAAAAAGGCAAAGAAGGTAACTTGGGAAATACATTTTTAAAGTCAAGACATTGGAGGAGAAAGCAGGGCACCACATTAAGCTTGTAAAGCAGCTCGGTGTTGATGAAGGTTGGCACAGATCACAAAACCCCTTCATCCCCACCTGCAGACAGGCTCTGGTATTATCAGCCCCAAAGCTTCACATTTTTATGGTCCTTCCTGCAAACGCACCTCGGCACCTCCAAATGTCTTCCCTCCATCCCATACTTCCTGGAAACAAAGGCCATCACATTTAAGGATCCTAAATTGTCTAAAGTTCAATACATCACAGAAAAAAAATCTAGCTCCAAGTTATAAAATGCTTTGGGCAAGCAGGAAGTGAAAAAGAGGGATTAGGAAGGGCCTAAAACAATTAGCTGGACAATGCTGGTATACCAGGAGAGTCTCATGGGTGTCTCGGAAGTCAGGTGGTCCAGCCCCTACAAATCCCAAGTCCTTAGTGCGAGTGGAACTAGGGGAAAATTCTGCCAAGGTCCTACCTCCCAGCATCACTTATTCCACCTGGTTTTAATTTGAGGTTTTATATGCTTACTACAGGTTATCACCTAAAATTCAGCATCCCTTGCAAAGCAAGGCTGTGCTGCCTGGGGGCAGAAAGGCTGTGTTGTGTGTGTGCAGGACTCTGACAGGGAAGGGGATAAAGAGCTGCTTCTGCCGAGCTTTAAAGAATGGACCTAGACTCAAAGGGCCGAAGAAACAGGAAGTTCAGCTCCATGACAGAAAGACATCTGTAAAAGTCAGAACTGTCCTCAAAGTGGGCTACCTCTGGACAGGTCACTGTGTATGTGCCTTCTGCGTGGGGAATGCTGTTGACACCATAACTTCTAGGCCTTGAGCAAAGGAACTGTTTATTGCTTTTGAGGGGAAAGGACCCTACCCTGACTCTAGGAGGCCCGAAAACCCAGGCCTGATGCTCTGAGTTTGAAACAGCGACATGGATCTGCACACATCCAAAAACAAAGTTTGTGTATAAGTTCATGCCCTCAGAGATCCTGACTCTAGTGCTCTGAACCTGGGGGCCGGGCTCTCACCACTAGTACAGAAGGAATCCACAACTAGAGAGCAGACTCTCAAGGGAAAGACCCGCATCTGTAAGGGGAAACAATTTGCTGAGAGCAGTAAAGATGAAAGATATCTTACCCTTTGAGACAGCATGGAGGGGCCTGGAGAGTATTGTAGTAAGTGAAATAAGCCAGTCAGGGAAAGACAATTTCACATAATCTCACTCATATGTGGAATCTAATGAACATAATAAACTGATGAACAAAATAGATCCAGAGACACAGAAGCATAGAACAGACTGTAGAATCTGAGGGAAGGTGGAGGAGGGTGGGTGGGCAGGAAGAAATTAACCAAAGAACTTGTATGCATATATGCATAACCCATTGACAGAGACAATAGGGTGGTAAAGGCCTGGGGCATGGGGTGGAGACTGCTAGACTGGGACAATGGAGGATGAGGGGACATATGGAATACTTTCAATAATAAAGATTAAAAAAAAAAGACTGCTGATAGAATTCCCAAATCCTCTTAGCAGACACTGGTTGGATAGAAAGGTGAAGAAGGAGATTAAATTAGTGGACCCAGAACAAACCTACGTGGTTTAAGACATCATGGAAGTTATTTCAATGAGGGAAACCTGAACAAACAAAACTGAGAGTCACAATAGATCCATAAGGAAAACCCTCAGGGGTAATCTCCAAAGGAGCTGGTTCACCCTAGTCCAGTGGACGGCAAACTCATTTGTCAACAGAGCCAAATATCAACAGTACAGCGTTTGAAATTTCTTTTGTGAGCCAAAACTTTTAACCTTAAACTATATAGGTAGCTACATTGTTATTAACTTAATTAGGGTACTCCTAAGAGCCACACTCAAGGGGCCAAAGAGCCGCATGTGGCTCCTGAGCCACAGTTTGCTGACCATGGCAGTCCTTCCAATAATGCCTGTCTTATTTGAAAGCAGGTTTTTTAAAGCAAAGATGGTACATCCTTGAATAAAATTTAGGCTGATTACCTACTACCTACATATCTCAAAGACATTAATACATACAAGTTGATTTAAAGCAATGCCTGGCATACTGTAAGGGCTCACTAACCATCATGTAGCATTGTGATTACATTCATCCTGAGAGAAAATAGGCACAACTGGCAATGCCCTAGTAAAACACCTGCATTTAAGGACCCTACTTAAATATGCACACTTTCATAGCAGATAGGGGAATGCTCGTTCCTTTTCTTCTCAAATAAGGCAAAATAACTCTATGTCACTCTGAGCCTGTGATTCCTACTCCACGCAGAGAGAGAGAGAGAGAGAGAGAGAGAGAGAGAGAGAGAGAGAGAGAGATCCTTAGCCAGATCATCCCTATCCCTCCATGGACTTGGCTGTAGGCTATGCATAAGGCCTCTCTCTACCCAGTCCCAAACACCAAGTGACCAACACCCTCTAGGGTTCAGGACAGTTCAGGGAAATGATGGGCTGGAGCGGGTATGGATGGTACGCATATGTTCTTTGGCTTTATATTTGATGGTACATATGCAAACTTTTGACCTATCACTTTCTCTTAGTCTTGCATGTGCATTTCATTGTGATCAAAGGACCCAAAAATTAGACTAGCACAGAGGAGGCCAAAGGGCCCCTCCAAGTTTGACAGATTCTTGAGCAAAACCTCTGCCATTTCCCAAGCAGCTATGGAGCACTGCTTTTCATGGCCTGGGGTGTCCAGTGGTGTGGGGGTGGGAGTTCTGATTTGTAGCATCTGCCAATTTCTGTACCATAAATTCTTGCAACATAAACTACTTCAAGCTACCGATAGCTCATAAATTCCTCAAAATTTAACCATCAGCTCTCATGAGCCAAAATGAACTGGCTCACACCATCTATTCTGACTTGCCTGTGGCAAAAGAAAACGACACTGTTGGTTGCCTGAGCCTTTTCTCTTCCTTTTGTGAAAATAAAACGTACTTTCACCCTCATCATTGTGTCTGCAAGGGTTAGCCCATTGCATTATCAAGTAGAAGCATTTTTTTCAGGGCTCAGAGATAGCCCATGAAAAGCCTCCCAGAACTTCCTCTGCTCAATTCCTTTTTGACTTAAAAACAAACAAATGAACACATCATCCCTATGGCCAAGCCAGAATTTGGCCTGTAACTCTAGTTTCAAGTAGATTCACAAAATTCAAAACAAAATCCAGGTATTTGAGGCTCGATCTTCTTTAGTCAGAGGCATAGGAAGTAACACCAGGACATACCTTTGGGATGGATGGAAGCGGGTGTGCACAAGAGAACGTGGTCAGAGGACACAGCCCCGATTCCTGCTTCCACCTTCTGGTTTGTTCGTGCTTTTGTTCATTTCAACGAGTATGGGAGGACAAGAGACAGAAGGGAATCTGGAGAACCTATTATCGCATATAAATAACATTTTCAGTAATCCTGAGGAAAGAGGGAACTGTTCTTTCAAGCTGGGAACCCAGTATTCTTTTGAATCTATATTAATCTCATCTTTTTATGAAAAACAATGAGGGAGTCAAGTTCTTAGAGTTTGGCTCTTGCCCAGGTGACTGCAAATATTTTTTCCTTACCTTTTTCTTTTTTTTTTTTTAAAGCTACGACCAACCGCTCGGTACCCCGGCTCTCCGCAGGAGTTGCAGATGAGGTTTGGGTGGAGGGCCACACGCAGCAGTAGCGCCCGGGCGGGAATTCCTCCTGTCCTCTCCGTTGCACGGGCAGCACTGGGTTACAGCACAGAGCGCACGACCCTTGGCAATGAGGCCGCGGGCCATCTGCAGCAGCCACACTGTGTGCCCACCACGTGGCTCCACGCGCGGCACAATGAGCGGCAGCGCGTCACGAACATGCGCGTACATGGCGGCACGTGGCTCAGCACCTGCGCCAGTAGCTTTGGGGGTAGCGCGGCCTAGGCGATGGGCGGGGCCCTGGGCGATGGGCGGGGCCCTGGGCGTCCGCCTGCGCAAGGGCGGGGCTTGATCGTGACCTCACCAGCTTTAATGGACGACAGGGGGACTGCTAGGGCCACGGAAAACGGGCACTTAGTTCCGGAGGGCGATCGAGGGCGAAGGGCTTTCCATTTTGGGCTAAAGACCTTTGGCCAGACCATGACTCCACAGGACTGCTAACCACGGCTTTCATCCCTGGCCTGCGCACTTGTATACATAAGCACTTTCTCTATACGATCTTAAGCACACTAAAGACGGGCTAGAAAAACCACCTAGGATGAAACCATTTCCATCCCATACGGGTACCTGTCCCAACTCCTCAGGCCTTTGGAGTTCATGAACTATGCCAGTGATGGCGAACCTTTTGAGCTCGGCGTGTCAGCATTTTGAAAAACCCTAACTTAACTCTGGTGCCGTGTCACATATAGAAATTTTTTGATATTCGCAACCATAGTAAAACAAAGATTTATATTTTTGATATTTACTTTATATATTTAAATGCCATTTAACAAAGAAAAATCAACCAAAAAAATGAGTTCGCGTGTCACCTCTGACACAGGTGTCATAGGTTCGCCATCACTGAACTATGCCAATCTCTTCACTGAACGTTCTGATCACCTTGCTCTAACCAGAACCCAGCTCTCTTGTGTCCCTTCTTAGTGGGTAAATCTCCTTGCTCCTTGGTGCTGCGTCCATCCAACTCTCTCTCCATCCTTCCCCAATGTCCCCAGCTATGAGTCTTTTCAACGGAGTAGATGGTATTCCCTTCCCCCTTCCGCCCCCCCTCCCCTGCCCCACCTTTAAACCATCTACTGGCCCAGATCACTATTTCTCACTTCTCCACGATTTTAGCTTCAGTTTTACTGCCACTACCCCTGATCTCATCTTCATTCTTGGTGATTTCCATATCCAGGGAGGTGATCCTTCCTTCTACCACCCCTGACTCTCTGACCTGCTCTCCTCTGAGCCCCCCAAAATAAAACAAATTAAAAAATAAAGCTATGACCAACCTGTTTTTGACCAATTAATAGGAAAATGTGAGGAAGGTAGGCAGTGGCATCCTTTGCTCATAGCTATTGATCGGCTTTAGCTTGTCCTCTAGTCTTTCATATGCCTTCTGAGTGTTTGGTGATATGGCTTTTCCGTCCTGGAGGCTGAGAGCCACGTTCATTATTAATCCAATATCCAAAATATCACATCTGCTCCAAATTACTTTTTATGTGTGTGTTCTTGGACACGAAACATCTGAGCTGCAAAGAAGTGTTAAGAGAATTACTAAGCAAGAAACTATCCTGACACACTTCCCACACCGACAGTTACACTACAGTGGAGCCATGCAAAGCTTTCGGGTTGTTTCCACTTGGTGGCCAAAATGCTCTTAGGAAAGTCAGGAGTCTGACGTGTCTGGACCAACTCTCCCCTGGTACATTTCAGGGAGATAGAACAGATGGCCACTCAACATTAACAAAGAGAATGAAGCACCCCGAAAGAATGCAGGCACAAAAACACAAAGCATAAAAAACCTTTTGCTATTGACATTTCATAGGAAGGTAAGTCCAAAGTGGAGTCATCGGAAATGAAAATTAGAAATCCTAGTTTGTCTCTGTGAGACCAAGCAATAACGTCATCATTGCCTTCTCTTTGGAAAGCAAAGAAAATAAAGCTCTTTCTAGCTCATCACATTGAAGGTGACTTGAACAAGAAAGAAAAAAATATAGTTCATGAGTTTTACTTTTACAAGCCTTCCTAAAATGACCCAGTTCTTCCTGTGTCCTTTATCAATCACCACTGCAGCCCGGGCACGTGCTCTGGCTAGGCCGGTCTTCTCGATTCTCTTAAACGCACACTGCAGTTCCAGCCAGAGTTCACACTGTTCCCTTCCCACCTCCTGTTTCCATGGTCTTCTGAGCTGGTTTGTGCCTGACACACACACACACACCCCTCCCCAACCTTTGAGACTCTGGTAATTCATGAAGCCCTGCTTCATCTTCTTCTCTGAACATCTCCCCACCCAACACAGTTCTTTTCCTTTCAGGATTTTACCTATGGCCATTACCTTGGTTTCACAGCCATACTAGAAGACTCCCTAGGGCAAGAACCAGATATTAATTTATAATTTTATCTTCCTAAGCACCTAGCAAAAGTGGAGTTGATAAGAAGTCCTTGGTGACGCTCCTGCAGTGGGGAGATGAAAACACTGAGGGTCAGAGAAGTTAAATAGTTTGTCCAAGAACAGCATTTAACAAATGACAAGACCAGTATCCAAATCCATGTTATTCAACTCACAAGCCCCTGGTTTCTCCCAAATAAAGCAGATTTATTTTAAAAGTTCTCAAAATGCAATAAATCTGCAGAGCTGGTTTAGGCAGTTTGACAAAGTAATAATACTAACAGTTGTCCTTTATGGAGCCCTTAATATAGACCTGCACTAGGCAAAATCCTTACAGCCCTTGTCTGCATCCCTCTTTCCTGCCTCAGCTTTATTGAGATATAATTGACAATTAAAAATTGTATGTGTTGCCCTAATGGGTTTGGCTCAGTGGTTAGAATGTCGGCCTGTGGACTGAAGGGTCCCAGGTTTGATTCCACAACCAAGGTATGTGGGCACATCCCCAGTAGAATGTGTGCAGGACCAAATCCTTCGGTTGATCTCATCGATGTTTCTAACTCTCTATCCCTCTCCCTTCCTCTCTGTAAAAAAATCAATAAAATATATTTTAAAAATTGTATATGTTTTAGGTATACAGCATAATGTATTGATATACATACACATTGTGAAGTGTTTACCACAATCAAGCTAATTAACATATCTATCACCTCGCATAGTTATCATTTTCCTTTCTTTTTCTTTTTTTATGAGAACAATTAAGATGTACTCTCTTAGCAAATTTCAAGAGCACAATATAGTATTGTTAACTATAGTCATCATGCTGTAAATCAGATCTCCAGAATTTAATTCATCCTGCATATCTGAAACTTTGTACCTTATGACCAACATCTCCCCATTTTCCCCACTCCTTACCCCCTGGTAACCACCATTCTACTCTCTGCTTCTAGGAGTTTCACTTTTTAAAATTCCAATATAAGTGAGATCATGCAGTATTTTCTTTCTCTGTCTGGCTTATTTTAGGAGCATAATGTCCTCCAAGCTCATTTATGTTGTCATAAATTTCAAGATTTTCTTTTTAAAAATATATTTTATCTATAAAATCTAAAATTTTCTTTATACATTCATCTGTTGATAGACATTTAGGTTGCTTCCACATCTTGGCTATTGTGAATAATGCTACCGTGAACATGAAAGTGCAGATATCTTTTTCAGATCCAGATTTCTTGTCTTTTGGATATATATCTAGAAATGGAATTGCTGGATTATATGGTAGTTTTATTTTTAACTTTTTGAGGAACCTCCATACTGTTTTGCATAATGGCTGCATCAATTTACATTTCCACCCACAGTGTACAGGATTCCCTTTTCTTCACTTTTGCAACACTTATCTTTTGTTTTTTGACAATAGCCTTTTATCCTGTATGAGGTGGTATCACATTTGCATTTCCCTATGATTAGTGATGTTGAACACTTTTTATATAATTGTTGGCAATTTTTTTGGGGGGGAGGCATTTTTCTTAATAACCACATGTCTAACTTGCTCCAGACATTACTGGCTTGGCCCTCAGTTACATATGGGAGTTTCCCAGGTTACAAAAAAAGATAATGCTCCCAGGATTTCTGAATTCCTTTTGGGCTTAGGTGAAATCTACTTTATTATACTTCTTTTAGAGACAATGTAAAAATAGTTCGGATTTTTAGATGATAATCAGGTTCAAGATAGAAACAAGATTGCTAGTAATAGTGGTAGATAATGCTTATAGGATGGATGGATGGATGGATGGATAGATGAAAAAAATTATGAAAGGATGCCTTAAAGAAGAAAGGCCACTTATGAGCCCCCCAATTACACTGCCTAAGCTATTGTCTTCTTTGTTTTACCATAAGGGCAGTGCAAATGAATTTTTCATTCCCATTGAGAGCAGAAGTGAAGAACATAGACTTAGTTATTTGGGCTAAAAATACAAAGGAACTTATTCCAGAAATGAGAGGGCCTATAATATTCTCTATGAACATCTGAATATTCATCGTTCAACATACCCAGAGCAATGCTCACTATGATGATAAGATGCTCTTGATTTAGCCTTACCTGCAGGCAGGAGCTGGACCTCGTGACCTTTGGTGGCATGGCTAGGTCTGCCTGGCTTATTGCAAGAGGCAGTAGAGCACAGTGTAAGGGGGAAATGACTTTCTGGGTTCAAATCTCAACTGGTTATGTTTACCTGAGTGAATTATTTAACATCCCTATGAAGCAGGTCTCCCACTCTGCAAGTGGGGAATGAGAACAACACTTAAAATGTTGTAATAAAAGTGCCTGTGATGGGAAAAATGAGACATTTTTGGGGGGCTAGCAATCTGAATCTGTGCCAGTAACCTAATGCACATTCTTGTTAGCCTATAGTCTAGTCACTGCCCCTTCTTTAATTACCTGGTCCTGCAAGACTTGTTCACCTAAGTACTACTGCCATTTTAGAGAGGCCATAAGCCATGAACAATACACAACCCCCAGATGGAGTTATCAGCGCTGGTGCCAGGCCAGGCCAGGTCTCACAGCCCCCATCCCAACACACAGGGCTTTTTGCAAAGCCTGCAAAAGTTCTGGAAGTCTGGGACAAAGAAACCAAAGGGTATAAAGGGAAAGCTTCCTCCATATTGGCTTGCTCAGGATTTGGAGAGAAACAGTCTCCCCTGAGTCCTGTACTAGTACATGTGAAACATCTGAAAATAAATGGGTTTTTCCTGTGCCTCCAGTACTCCTGCGTATTTTTTTGGTCGCCTGGTAAATTCTGTAATACCTGATACATAGAACCTCTTCAATAACTTGTGGTGGCAGTTGTTAGTACTTCTTGTTAACACTATAAAGATAAAACATCATTGCCAAGCCTGGGCAAGAGAGAGTTGACTGGATTTAACATATGTGAATGTTCCCACATCCCGAGTGGTTCAGGGTTCGGGATCTGGAGAAGGGGCCGCACGCAAATGAAAGAGAGGAGACAAGAAATAATAATTTAGAAATATTGGGGGCCAGGTGGGCAAGCCCAATGCAAGAGAAAGGACTTCTCCTGGTGCTCAGGCCTCACCAACCTTTTATTCAATTTTGGATACACCTCTAGCTCTTAGTCAGGCAGGTAATGGCAGTAACAGACAGACTATCTTAAAGGTCAGTAAATATTAGAAAGATTTACTCTGAGACTATTTGGTCAGGAAATAGCTTAAGCCCCCATTGTCTGGACTAAACAGTCAGTGCATAGCTCTGGCCCTTGCCAGGGGCTCAAGTTTCACCATCATTCAGGAACCCTTGTTTACACTTTTCTGATAGTGAAGACAATGAGTGGCTTCCTGCAAACACACTCAAAGGTTGCCCTCCTCTCCTATAGGAATTGTGCTGATCACAATGCTCAGAAAATGTGGAGGGCAGATGAGAGCTCTGGCTGTAGGGGAGAAGTCCTGGCTAGTTTCTGACAACTAACCCCTGAGTGCCATCAGAGGTAAATCAATCTCAGCTTACCTTCCAGGTCCTCTCAGCCCCATTGCCTTTCAGTTTCCTTTAGAACATATGTTAGAGGGTAAATTCTGACTCATGTAACTAATCTTAAAATGTCTTCCCCATATCTTGGAGGTGAAAAAGGACAGAGCCCAACTTTCCAGGCTGAACATAAAAAATCAAATTGGCCGAAACCGGTTTGGCTCAGTGGATAGAGCGTCGGCCTGCGGACTGAAGGGTCCCGGGTTCGATTCCGGTCGAGGGCATGTGCCTGGGTTGCGGGCACATCCCCAGTGGGAGATGTGCAGGAAGCGGCTGATAGATGTTTCTCTCTCATCGATGTTTCTGACTATCTCTCTCCCTTCCTCTCTGTAAAAAATCAATAAAATATATTTTAAAAAAAATCAAATTAAACTCATTTACTGACTCTAGCGTCTATATAACAACCAACCCACCTGTAACTAAAATGATGATCTCCTATGAGCAGTGCTTTATTGATTACAGCCAGCTTAGTACCAATCAATTATTCTATCTAAGATTTCTGCTGCAGGCTGGTGCTGATGAATAAGGCTTTATAAAGTTCCATGGAATGTGTATGAATGCTGAGACTATAGGGTGAGAAGTTCACAAACACAGGCAGAAATTTTTAGCAGAGATCTTTGATGCATTCCTGTGTCCCAGTGAGGCCCAGGTTGCTAGGTCAGTAAAATTCTGTTCTGCAGACAAAACAACTCCTTGCCTTCCTGGACTCAAAAATAAAAATACCCAAACCGGTTCTTCCTAACATTTCACTCAAACTCTCAATCTCCAGACAGTTAGTATGTGAATTATCTATAGCTACAAAATAAGCCACCTAAAACTCTGTGGCTGAACAAAACCATTTATTTAGCTCATGATTCCATGGGTTGGAAATTTGAGCTGGGCTCAGTTGGCTGGTTCTTCTGCTGAGCTCATGCATGCATATGAAGTCAGCTGCCAGGTCACCTGGGATTTGTTTGATTTAGGCTGACCTCTGCTGAAACAGCTCATCTTTTCATGTCTCTTCATGTTCCTCTCAACCTCCAGCAGGCTAGTTCAGGCTTGTTTACAATAGCAGGGCTGCAACAGCTATAGGAGGGAGCAAGTGCTGGTGCACAAGCACTTTTCAAGTCTCAATTTGCATAGTTTGCTTTTGTTCCATTAGCCAATGCAAGTTACATGCCAAACCTAGGGTCAGTATGGGAAGGCATGATCCATAGGTATGCATTCAAAGAGGCATGAACAAATCAGGGTCAATTATGCTAACAACCTACCATAGCTGATGACTTTGCTTTTCTAACATAGTTTAAATATACTTCAGCTAATTTTTGTGGGATCTGGCCTGGAGTTCTTGTTTACCTCTCATTATCAAAATTCTATCTTTGATGTTCTACCATGTAGTAAGCATAATTGGAATAATTTTACATTTGTTAATATGATCCACACACTAATCCAGCAGGCAGGTGTTATTATGTCCACTTCACAAGGGAAAGATGAGGAAAATGAGGCTCAGACAGTGAAGTCACTTGTTCAAGGTTGCCTCTCTTCTATAGATGGCAGAACTGAGATATGAACCCAATTTCATCCAAGGCCAGTTTTTAGATTCTTAACAATGTACTTTAGAACTACCCATTCCCATAATCCACTAAATCTTTTTTTTAAATGATTTGGCAGATCCCTTTACAATTATGAGGCATCAGGTGATTTATTAAAGGGAATAGCAATTACTATGCATTCATTGCTACAGGCAGATCTGTCTGCTTCCAGAAGGTTTTTCCTCAAGGAACATGGAAGCCCAAGGGTGAAGGCAAGAAAAAAGAGCAGCACTGCCCTCAGGCCTCTTCCAAATTGGGGCAGGTGAGCACCTGGGATCCATGGAGGTCCAAACAGCTATGGGTTTTCTGATGGCATTAAGGGATACTATAGACCTGTTTGAGGGGTATAACAGGACACTCTGAAAACAGAAAAGAGAGTCTATTCCAGGGGTAGGCAAACTTTTTGACTCGAGGGCCACAATGGGTTCTTAAACTGGACCGGAGGGCTGGAACAAAAGCATGGATGGAGTGTTTGTGTGAACTAATATAAATTCAAAGTAAACATCATTACATAAAAGGGTATGGTCTTTTTTTTTTAATAGTTTTATTCATTTCAAACAGGCCAGATCCGGCCCGCGGGCCATAGTTTGCCCACGGCTGGTCTATTCCCTCATTTTCCAAGATGTCATAGTGCCACGACCTTTGTGGAAGGGTTCAGGATCTGAAGGAGGGGCCAACGCACACATTAAAATGCTATTCAAGAAATACGAATTTAGAAGGCATTGGGGGCCAGGAGGTGTCTCTTTCGTGAAGAACACACTGACCTCTGGCCCTTCCACTTTTTATTTACCGTATTTGCCGGCGTATAAGACGATTTTTTGGCCCTGAAAAATATGCCTCCAAGTGGGGGGTCGTCTTATACGCCAGGTACACTTCAGATAGACTGCCCATAGTGCTTGTCCCGTGCCATAGTGGCCTCCCGATGCCCGCCCACTTCATTCCACATACCATTCAGGCATCAGCAGCGCTGCTGGGTGTA
>NW_006286587.1:11982535-12008111 GCF_000327345.1 Myotis davidii
TTTGAGTGGAAATGTTAGGGGGTCGTCTTATACGCCCAGTCGTCTTATACGCTGGCAAATAACGGTACTTGAATACACATTTGCCCTTTAGCAATGCATACAGGCATATCAAAGGTAAAATTTGGTAAACAGTAAAAGGATTATCAGGTTAGGGAATTGCCTTGAGCCACCACTATCTCAACACTAGGTGCTTAGCATCAGCATTGCTAATGCACGAGGTCCATCAGCCTTCCACGTTCTGTGGTACACTCTCATTATAGTATCAGCAGTGGGTGTCTTCCCACATCATAGCCAGCCTTCTAAAGTTTTCCTGACTCACAGAGAACTTTAAAGAATTAACCATGACTGGCTAATAGCTTGGAAGGTAAAATTTTATGCTCTGGGAACATTCAAGTTTCTCATGTGAGAACACTAATGAACTTCAGATTCTAGACTGCCGGGTTCTATCCACAGAAAGCAAGCCACTGTTATATTAGTGCCTCCCTCTAAGGTGAGCCCTTGGGGTATCCCACCTCTGCTCTGCCTATTCCAGCCTTGTGCTAGCAGTAGCCTGCAGAATTATAAGCCATCAATTGCATATAAGAATCTGAAAAACCAGACTGGTTGGATCTATGGGAAATGAGCAGGAACTAGAAGCAGAATAAGCCTGCTCCCCTAATTCATTGCACTGACAAGGAGACTTGATTAGGGCATTGCAGTATGTAAGGTGTTTGACTTACAGCATTATGTTATATTTTTACTATAGGCCTGGAAAAATGTCAGGGAAGGACACCACTTGTTTTTGAAGATGAAGACTAACCTGAATAAACTCAGTGGATAATTTGCCCAAGATAACTCAATGGGTACCTTGGATAAGAACACAAGCAGGCTTCCCAGCATTATGACTTATGTTTTATTTTGCTTTAAATATTCTCCTGTGATTGGCCTTCCTTGGATGCCCTTGATTCTTGAATAATTGGAGGAAATGTTTGCCTCCCCACTGTAGTTCCTACATCCACCAATATGACCCTCCAAATGCCTGCTGTGGCTATGGGACATATGAGATAATGGACACATGAGAATCAACACAGTAGTAATGACTTGCTTTTATTCTCAATATTTTCAACAATACTGTTGAATGCCTCTCAAAGAATAAATCACTGAACAAATTGGCCTGAAGAAAAGATTCATTAGAAAGTGTTTAAGTCCTTATGGATTTATTCCTGAGGCTCTAAAGTCTTCTGACTTAAAAACCTCCACTTGTCTGCCTGTGCACATAGGACAACCACCATGTTTGTCAGCTTGGTCCACAAAACCTGCCACCATTTTTCATGCAGTTTTTTTTGTCATTTTTCTTACATATTCAGCTTTGACCAACTGACTCCCCAAAGGTCTTCCCAATTCCTCTTTGTATGAAATAGACTGCCCATTGAGAATTCTCTGTATCCCGCTCATGGATGAATCCTGGCCATCCTCATGGTATAGCCCAACACAAGCTTCCCCCTACTGATCTACACCAGTCAATAACAACTCTATTTGTCTTACGACTTGGGCAAAAAAAACTGGGAATTTTTTTTTCTTTCTCACACACCATATTCAGTCCATCGGCAAACCCTTTGGCTCTACCTGGTAGCCCAGCTATTCTCACCATTGCTATTGCACTGTGGGTGGTCCAAGCATGAAGCTTCCTCCGGGTTTGTTTGACATGATCCCATGCCACATTTTGTGGTAGTTATATTTTTCTACATTGGGCACTCATTAATGCCA
This sequence comes from Myotis davidii, assembly GCF_000327345.1. Lineage (NCBI taxonomy): Eukaryota > Metazoa > Chordata > Mammalia > Chiroptera > Vespertilionidae > Myotis > Myotis davidii. Next base: position 11,984,282 of record NW_006286587.1, read on the forward strand.
GGGACCATGATTTATACAATGCTACCACCTTATGTGTGAATGCCAATTTACAGTTCACAGGCATTTTTATTCTTACATATTGTCCTCCACCATTTCACAGGTGAGGAAAGAGACTCAGCGGTTACCTGTCACAGCCAAGGAACAGATATTCCAGGTGGGAGAGCAAGTCCTTTGGGTTATAAGTCTCTCGCCTTATACTCAGCAGGCACTTGATAAGCAATCACTGAAAATGTGTCTTTACCCTTTCCAAACAAGAGCATGGACATCCTGCATCTATTTAGGTGCATATTCTCAAAGTGTGCATGAGGGAAATTTATTAAATTAATGGGCATGTTGACTAGTCAAGATATTGCCAGGGTTTTGTTTGCCTTTTTATAGATCCTTAAATAGGAACTAAAGACTTTTTCCCCCCCCAGGAGTATTCATAATAGCCCAAAACAATCCAAATGTCCATTAGTAGAAATAATTATCAGTAAATTATAGTATTGTCTTGCAATGGAATCCTACAAAGCAATAATAATAAATATAAATTAACTACTGCTACATGTAATAAAATGGATGAATCACACATATACGCTGTTAAGTAAAAAAAAAAAGAGCCCAGCCAGTGTTGCTCAGTGGTTGAGTGTCGACCTATGAACCAGGAGGTCACAGTTCAATTCCCAGTCGGGGCACATTCCCGGATTGCAGGCTCTATCCCCAGTGTGGAGCATGCAGGAGGCAGCATATGGATGATTCTCTGTCATCATTGATGTGTCTATCTCTCTCTCCCTCTCCCTTTTTTTCTGAAATCAATATAAAAAAAAAACAAGACACAAAGGAATATGTAATGTATAATTCAATTTCCATGAAGTTCAAGGGAGGAAAATACATATATTTATATATGATATATAATATATATCCTATATAATAAAAGGCTAATAAGCAAATAGACCAAATGGAACAACTGAACAACCGGTCCCTATAATGTGTGCTAACCACCAGGGGGCAAGTATGGAACATGGCTGGCATTGGCCACAGTGGGATGGTGGAGCAGGTGAGCGAGGGCGTGGGTCGCTGTCATTAGGGCGAGCCTCTGGTGGTTACTTAAAATTCTTTACTCCTGCACTTCATGGTCCTGCCTGGCACTCGCACCTGCTACTAGCGCTGGAGCCACTACTCACACCCGCTGCTGGCAGCGACCCCAATCGCTCCACACCATCAGCAGATGCGAGTGGGCCGGCATCATTAGCGTGTGGGAGCCGCAGCGGGCGGGAGACAGGGAACCAGGGGCCTCAGTGGGAGGGGCCAGATGGGGACACAGAGGATGGGCTGAGACCCGCCTCTGTGCCCACCACAGCCTTTCAAGGAACCACCATGGTTCCTTTCAAAGTACACGAATCCGTGAACTGGGCCTAGTGTACCGTATTTGCCGGCGTATAAGACGACTGGGCGTATAAGCCGACCCCCTAACATTTCCACTCAAAATACAGAGTTTGTTATATACTCGCCTTATAAGACTACCCCCTTTTCCGCACACCTTCCACACACCAAATAAAAGGTAAAACAATATCAGATTTGATTTTAACATTTTAATTTATATTCAAATGCTTATGACATGCAGGAAAACTGTCACAAGGCTGTATGTAATCAAACATATACATAAAACAGTGCAAGTTTATTACCGGTAAACATACCGGTAATTCACTAAAGAAAACACACTCTATAGACTGGTACCGTAGATGCTTCTCAGGAACACAGGCAAGCAGCCCACAACCTAGAGGGACTGTCAATGATAGAAGTAAGATAACAAATAGAGGGAGAGAGCAAGTGCCGGGCAAGTCCCTAGCAAGTTTGCTGGCGTGACAGTTTCACCTTAAAAGCCTTCAAACTCCTCTTAAAAAAAAAACACGCGCAAAACCGCACACAGCCGACCATACACCCAGTATGTTATCGCGATTCGCGATTTTGCGCTATCATACTGGGTGTATGGTCGGCTGTGTGCGATTTTGCGAGTGTGGTAAAATCGCATAACAGCAAAATCGCATAACAGCCGCGAATACACCCAGCAGCGCTGCTGATGCCTGAATGGTATGTGGAATGAAGTGGGCGGGCATCGGGAGGCCACTATGGCACGGGGCAAGCACTATGGGCAGTCTATCTGAAGTGTACCTGGCGTATAAGACGACCCCCCACTTGGAGGCATATTTTTCAGGGCCAAAAAATCGTCTTATACGCTGGCAAATACGGTATATATACTAGTATATAGTGACAGATGTCAAAATAGTGGTTACCTCTAGATGGGTGGTGAGAATTACTGTTGATTATGAAAGGATAAAAGGGAGCATTCTGAGGTGCTGGGAATATTCCATATCAAGATTTAGCAAGCTATGGCCATGGACCAAATCTGACCCAGTGCCTGATCTTATAGATAAAGTTTTATTGAAACACAGCCACACCCATTATTTACTATGGCCAACAGCTGTTTTCAAAACTTCAGTGACAGAGTTGAATGTTGCAACAAAGACTGTATGGCCCACAAAGACTAAATTACTTATTACCTGGCCCTCTACAGAAAAAATGTCTGCTGATTTCTGTTCTATACCATGATCTGAGTAGTAGCTACTTCCATATTTATGTATGAAGAATTTTATCGAGCTATGTATTATCCATTACTACATTAAACACTAAAAAAGAAAAAGGAAAGGAAGGGAGGAAATGAGGGAGGATGGAAGCTTTAAAAATACAACAGTATGTCTTAGAGCAAGTCTTTTGTAAAGGTCATGTCCTGTATCACACTGGTGGATGAGAACAGCTACAGCCACCTTACGAGTGAGAACCATGTCTTGAGCTTCCAGGAAAGGGGAAGTAACGTCATCTCCATATGGGCTCATTCAAACAAGTCATCACAACCTTTTTGGGTCACAGACACAGTTAAGGTACAAACCAAACTTAACTCCTTGCTCTCCTGCTTCTTCAATGTACAACCTTGAACAAGTAACTTTCCATCGTCAGCCTCAATTTGCTCATTTGTAAAATGGGTTATTATAAGAATTAAACAGCATAAATGTATGTTAAGTGCTTAGGAAAGTACCTGGGGGAAAAATCGTAGTGACTATACATTAGAAATTATAATGAAAAATATGGATATTCTCACCAGAAAAAAAATAAACTCATTCTCACTCCCAGACTTTGAAACAAAATAATAGGGGAGCCAGGGCTGTCCTTAGTTCTTGCTGTTAAGGCATCATGAAGGCATCATAAAGGAATGGCAGGCCCTGTAGCCTCAAGAATGCTCAGGGCTGGCTCACAACAATCAACAGTCCTGAGGGGGCCCCTGTCAGCCTGATGGCAAACTGACATACAGTTGTATTGGCTTCAACGCTAACTTACCAGGTAATGGGATCCAAAGAGTAATGCAGGGAAAGTATGGAATGGCACCTGCTGTGGGATAAAGCCCATCTTCCACCTGGAGCTGTGCCTGCGAGTGAGGAGATGCAGACCGTAGAGCTGGCAGCCGGAATGCTGAAACTAGAGCATCCGGGATAATGGCTCCTCAAATTCATTCATCTCCACCTCCTTCAGGGACTCTTTATCATCTGCTGGAGCACAGCTGGCCTCCCCAGAGGTACATTGTTTGTGAGACTCAGGGGCGGTCATGTGCCAGACAGCTGGAGAGGGCATCTCCTCCAGACAGGTGTAGTGATGAATTCCTAGGTGTGGGCACGCAGACTTCTTTTCACTGGCTTGGGCAAAGCATAAGCAGATGCCTGCTGGTGCCTGCGCAGCTGGGAGATGTGTGTTTGATCTTCCCTGGCACTGCGGAGAATCACATGGGATGAGGCCACTTGCTACTCCTGCAGCCAGGCCCCACCGCATCTGGCTGAGGCCCTGCACCAGGTGCTGTGGGAGGGCTGGGAATCAGATAAATTGCTGCCCAACTGCAGGGTGTGGTAGGAGAGAGCGTTGTGATTCCCCTGTGAAGTATAAGATTGTCTCTTAAATTCTCACTGTTTTTCCTGCAGGAACACAGTGTAGATCCCTTACTGTTTTCTGATGCCTTCTTCATATTTGAGCAGCAAGAATCAGGCAACCTTACCATCTCAGAGCCTTTTTTTCAAGGGAGGGATTGTCTGTCTATTCTACTGGGATTTGGGGGTTCTTGTAAAAGTCATTCACTACTGATGGATCTGCTTCCAAATTCACTCAAATTGTTGGCAGTAGTTGGCAGAATTCATTTCCTTGCAGCTATAAAACAAGGCTGTTGGCTGAAGGCCACCCTCTGTTTCTAGAGATTTCTTGCCATATGGCTCTTTCCATAGGCCACGCTGCACAACATGAAAGCTTGCTTCTTCAAAACCAGTAATGGAGAAAAAGAGCAAGTCTTGTAGCAAGACATCATGGGAGTAACATCCCATCACTTTGCCATATTCTATTGGTTAGAAGCAAGTCTCAGGTCCCCCCACATTCACAGGGAGGTGATTATACAAAGGCGTGAGCACTAGGGTCAGGAATCGCGGTGCCATGGTAAAGTCTGGTTATCACAGAAGATAAAAAGAGAAGTTCCAAGTTTGGGAGCCATGAGGATCCTGAACAAGTAATCACATATTCAAAGTCTTGAGATTCAGAAGAAAAGATCAATTCTTGATGGTATTATGTTCAAAGCTCTTAGAGTTTGCACTGCAATCTTCTACTAGTATATAATTTAATTTTCCTCCCTCCCCCCACATTCTGCAGTGGGACTTGTTTTTACAGAGAAAAAAAAGCTAGGATTCTGCGAGGTTAAGTAACTTTCCACAAGTTTACCCACTGACAGATGACTAAGCCAGAATTGTTCTGTAGAACTTCTAATTGCAAAGCCCATGTACTCCTGTGGTTATGTTGAAAAGGTGGTTGAAGCCCTAACTGGTTTGGCTCAGTGGATAGAGCGTCGGCCTGCGGACTGAAACATCCCAGTTTCGATTCCAGCCAAGGGCATGTACCTTGGTTGCAGGCACATCCCCAGTAGGAGGTGTGCAGGAGGCAGCTGATCGATGTTTCTCTCTCATTGATGTTTCTAACTCTCTCTCCCTTCCTCTCTGTAAAAAAATCAATAAAATATATTTTTTTTTAAAAAAAAGAAAAGGTGGTTGAAGTGACAGGACATTACCAGGAATAATGGTGTAAGTAAAAAATTCCTCCATAAAAGCCATAAAAACACTGCCCCACCCCCCCCAAAAAAATCAAAATAAACTTTTCAGAGCTCTGAAAATTAACCAAAGACTTCCAACAATATGGAGAGTCTTTACTCAAGATAAATGCCTGAATCTTAGTAATAACAGAAAGCTTTGTTGTGTTTCACCTTGTCCTGTGTCCATCTCCCTCTCCCCAGCTTCACAATAGTCTTGAAAACTAGCAACCATGATCACAATGAAAACCGGCAGCTTAGAAGTCACTGTAGGGCAATACTCCCTAGACTGCCAGGGGTACAGGGTTCCTTAGAGATAATGAAATGTTCTGAAACTAAGTAGTGGTGGAGTTTGCATGACTTTGGTATTATACTGAAGACCAGTGTATTGAGCAATTTTTAAAGAGTAAATTTTATGGTATGTAAATTATATATCACTAGTGGCCTGATGCATGGATTCATGCACATTGAAAGGAAATTAATTAGAAGAAATATTATAATATCGCTATTTGCCCTTTCTCTATAATAGACAGGTCAGAGATGAAAGAAACTTAGTAAAATGTATATGAAAATAATATATAAATTAATTAATAAATAAACAGTAGTTACTCTAATATCTCCCTGTACACCACATTAATAGTAAAAACACTTTCAGAGTGCTTGACTAATTTCCCTTGTGATGAAGTATTTACTACTTTAACTTTAACATCACATGCTCTTTGAACTTGAGAGAAAGCAACATATAACTGACCATGTCCGGGAACTGGTTCAGGTAGGAATATTCCTACTCTGTCTAGAATTTGTCCTTGTGATTTATCAATAGTCATGGCAAATGCTGGCATCACGGGAAACTGTCTTCAAATTAATTTAAATGGGTGGCCAGTGTCAGATAGGGACAAATATTCCATATGCGCAAGTCAACGTTTATTTTTAAATTGCCAGTGCATGTCATATGTAATGGCCAGTTGGTCGGTCAGACAGTTGAATGGACATATGGTCGGTCACTTAGCCTTTTATATATATAGACTAGGGACCAAGTGCATGAATTTGTGCACTTTGAAAAGAACTGTGGGCTGCAAGGCTGTGGTGGGCACAAGGGTTAGTCTCAGCCCATCCTCCATGTCCCCACCTGGCCCCTCCCACCATGGCCCCTGGTCCTCTGTCGGCTGGAAGCCCTGCTCCCGCTGCCTCTGCTCCCACATGCTGATGGCGCTGGCCCCACTCACACCTGCTGATGGCACAGAGTGATTGGGGCCGGCACCAGCAGCGGGTGCGAGCGGCGGCTGCTGCCTCGATCATCCCTCAGGAGCAGGGGGAGTTGGAGAAGCCCTCAGGGGTGATCGGGGCTGGCAGCTTCTGCTCACACCCACTGATGGCACCAAGTGATCAGGGCCGGAAGCAGGTGCAAGCAGCGGCTCAGGTGCCAGCAGTGGGTGTGAGCAGGGCCAGTCCCAGCAGCAGGTGTGAGCACTGGGTGGGAACCACAGCGTGTAGGAGCAAATAATTTTCAGTAACAGAGGCTCGTGCTGATGACAGCAACCGGCGCCCTGCCTTGGTCTGGCGTCCCCGCTCACATGCTCCACCATCCTGCCATGGCCAACGCCTGCCATGTGTCGTGCTCTGCGGCCTGCTGCTTATGCCCGCCATATTCCATGTGCGCCCCCTGGTGGTCAGCGCACATCATAGCGCAGGAAGCAGGTGCAAGCAGCGGCTCAGGTGCCAGCAGTGGGTGTGAGCAGGGCCAGTCCCAGCAGCAGGTGTGAGCACTGGGTGGGAACCACAGCGTGTAGGAGCAAATAATTTTCAGTAACAGAGGCTTGTGCTGATGACAGCAACCGGCGCCCCGCCTTGGTCTGGCGTCCCCGCTCACATGCTCCACCATCCTGCCATGGCCAACGCCTGCCATGTGTCGTGCTCTGCGGCCTGCTGCTTATGCCCGCCATATTCCATGTGCGCCCCCTGGTGGTCAGCGCACATCATAGCGACCAGTTGTTTGGTTGTTCTGCCATTCAGTCTATTTGCATATTAGGGTTTTATATAGAGAGATTTTTAAAGACAGATGGCCCTGCCTGGGTGGCTCAGTTAGTTGGAGCATCATTCCATACACAAAAAAGTGCAGGTTCAATTTCCAGTCAGGGAACATACCTGGGTTGCAGGTTTAATCCCCAGTGGGATCACATATGGGAGATAATGGATTAATGTTTCTCTCTCACATCAGTGTTTCTCTCTCTTTTCCTTTCTCCCTAAAATCGATAAACATAACTTTGGGTAAGGATTAAAACATATATAAAATAATAATATATATCTCACATAGCAGAATTTTTTACCAATATAGGATATCAGGCAAGAGAAACAAAGGGAAAAAATAAAAAAATGGGGCTACATCAAAATAAAAAAGCTTCTGCACAGCAAAAGAAGCCATTAAAATGAAATGTGAACCCACTGTAAGGGAGAACATATTAGCCAATGATACATCTGATAAGGGGTTAATTTCCAAAATAAAGTACTAATACAACTCAACAAAAGGAAGACAAACCATCCAGTTATAAAACGTGCAAGGGATCTGAATAGACACTTCTCCAAGAGGACATACAGTTGGCTAATAGACATATGAAAAAATGGTCAAGGTCACTATTTATTAGGGGGATGCAAATTAAAACTACAATGAGGTATCATCTCACACCTGCCAGAATGTCTACGTGCAATAAATCAACAAACAACAAGTACTAGTGAGGATGTGGAGAAAAGGGAATCCTAGTGCACTGCTGGTGGGAATGCAGACTGGTGTAGCCACGATGGAAACAGTGTGGAGTTTCCTCAAAAAATTAAAAATGAAACTCCCATTTAACCCAGTGATCCCACTTCTAAGAATACATCCTACGAATCACAAAACACCAATCATATATACCTCTATGTTCATAAAGTGTTATTATACAATAGGTAGGATTGGAAATAGCCCAAGTGCCCATCAGTAGATAAATGGATAAAATAAAATAAAATAAAATAAAATAAAATAAAATGGTACATTTATGCAATGTAATACTATGCAGCTGTAAAAAAGGAAGAATTTATTACCCTTTGAGACTGCTTGGAGGGACTTGGAGGTTATTATGCAAAGCAAAATAATCTAGTCAGAGAAAGACAAATGTCACATGATCTCACCCATACTTGGAATCTAATGAACACAATAAACTGATGAATAAAATAGAACCTGAAGCATGGAAACATGGAACAGACTGACTCTCAGAGGGAATGGGAAGAAATTAAAAATATTATATGCATATATCCATTGCCCATAAACACAGACAATAGGGTGGTGAAGACCTGGGGCAGAGCAAGAAACAGGTCCTGTTGGTCAAGGGGCAAAAAAAGGGACATCTGTAATACTTTCAACAATAAAGATTTTAAAAATTGGTGAATTAATGAATGGGAAAGAAACTTGAAGTGTAACAAATATACAATCTTACAAATCCATGTGCTTATTATTAACATTAGGATCTTTTATGAGATTGCTAATTAATATTTGCCTAAATAGGCCATAAGTGTGAAAAACTCTATTCACAAATGTTTAGAGCATTTTCAATAGTATGTCTGAGAGAAATTTCTAAGTGCTACTCAAGAAGCTTTTTGATGCATTTCTGGTTGAAATATAAAATGATATAATAACTGTTTGGCAGCTTCTGATGCAATGTATATTCTATCTACTATATAATCCAACAATTTCACTCTTAAAAATATTTACCCAAAAGCAATGAAGGAATATGTCCATGAAGAGACTTGTACAAGAATATTCATAGAAGCCTTAATAAAAATGATGCCAAACTGGACATAATTTAAATGTCCATCAACAGGATTATAGGTAAAATACATTGTTGTATTTCATGTAGTGGCATACCATTCAGCGATTAAAAAAATGAATGAGCCCTGGCCACTTTGGCTCAGCGGATAGAGCGTCGGACTGTGGACTGAAAGGTCCCAGATTCGATTCCAGTCAAGGGCATGAACCTTGGTTGTGGGCACATCCCCAGTGGGGAGTGTTCAGGGGGCAGCTGATCGATGTTTCTCTCTCATCGATGTTTCTAATTCTCTATCCCACTCCCTTCATCTCTGTAAAAAATCAATAAAATATATAAAAATAATAAAGAATCAATGTTGATGTAACTACAAATTCTAAAAAAAAAAATGAATGAACTTCTACAACAATAAAATTGGATTTCACCAACATTGTATTGAGCAGAAACCAGACTAAATTAATTTACTGTAATAGAAGTTAAAACTGTCCTCAGAAGAGGACAATTAGCTGGAAAGACATGTAAGGTGACTTTCTGGAGTGACAAATGGTTCTTTATTTTACTTTGGTTGGTGGTAATTTGTTTAGAATAATCCATATGCATCTATTAAACACTTATAAGCTAACACATTTTATTATTTATGACTTATATCTCAAACAAGACTGTTACATGATTGAAAGTTATTATCTCAGATCATTCTGATGTGCAACCACACTCAAGAAACACTGATTTCACCTAAGAACTAATTTTCCCTTAAGTTTCAGGAATATCCTATATAAAAATTTCTCTTCGCCAACATTTTTTCCATGTCTATAGTAATGGACGCTCAGTAGAATCAGCCTCAACAGCCTTATGGGAGCACTGCTTTAAAGAATAAGTGACACACTATTTTTTTTCCAATTTTACTGAGAAATAATTTATATTCATTACCGTATATTTTTAAGGCATACAATATGATAAGTTGGTTGCATACATTGTGAAATGATGACCACAATGGGTTCAGCTAACATTCATCTCTCATATGATACACTAAAATAAAAAGGAAGAAGAAAAAATGTTCTCCTTGTGATGAGAACTCTTAGGAGCTACTCTGTTAACAACTTTCCTATACATCATACAGCGATGCTAACTAGAGTCATCATGTTGTACATTACATCCCTAGTCCTCATTTATCATGTACCTGGAAGCTTGTAGCTTTTGGCCACCTTTTATAATTACAAATCCAGATTTCTTCTAAGCCTTTCATTTCAATCATCTGTCTCCTCAGGCCACAGCCTGACTAAATTTTGTGCTTATGCTATTTCTCTGGAATTTCTACGACAGGGAGAGACTATAAGACAAAGACATGATTGATATTTTAGAGAGCACACGGGCATTGTCTCCTTTAGGACTATTGTCGGTGCACTTAGAATGGAACATGAGGTTTATGTTTATAAGCTTGGCAGAGAGAGCATCAAAGTGTCTCAGCTCTAGCTGCTGGTCGCATTTATTTTATGGAGAAGTCAGTGGTACACACTGTACACAGAAAAGTCCACTCTGCATCAGAAAGCCCTTCATATTCTACAAAAGACGCCTTGGTCAACAGAGAATGCGGACAACCTCTCACACCTGCCCTTGGAAGGTAATGATTGAATAAGCACTGCGGGTAAAACATATCCCAGAGAGCATGGGAACTGTACACCAAGAGAATTTACAACCAACTCTGCAGCTCAAAGTGACAACTTTGACCAAAAATACTAAATGACTGGAATACAGAACCCCTAAATTTAAGGAAGAAGATGCAATACTCCCAGGAAATGTGAGGCATTGATACTCACCCCAGAAGCAATCAACCAGATACTTTCACTCTGGGTTTTCCCCAATGTAAAAAAAAAAAAAACATTTAAAAAGAAATAACAGGATTCAAGTATAAGCCTTTGGAATTGCAATGCAGCAACTTCTGAGTGATGTCTATGAAGTCAACTCATTATGTTTTCCAATAAAAGCATTAATAACTTTAATCTACGGCATACTTAATTTATGGTGACAGGCATTGTTCTAAGAGCTTTACATATGATAGTAATTTATTTCCTCAAAGTAACTCTGTGAGTTTAGTACAATTATCATCAATGTTCTGTAGTTGAGGAAATTGAGGCCCACCTGGAATTCAGTGACTCCTAAGGCCAGGCAGCTTGTAAGCGTTCCTGCTGGGTTTTAAATGTGTTGGTCTCACAGATATGGCTGCAATTTGAAATCACCCAAAAAACTTAAAAATAAATTCTTCTGCTCAGGACCCACGCCAAGATTCTGATTTAACTGGCTCAGGTGTAGCTGGGGCACCTCAATTTTTAAAATCTCCCCAGGTGATTCTAATGGGCTAGCAGGGCTGAGAACCACTGATCTTGACCCCTCAGAGTTCATGCCTCTGATCTACTGCCCTTTCTAAACGATTGAGTCAAATTCTTCTAAAGCAGGGTTTCTTAACCTAGGATTTATGGACACTCAGGCTACAAACATATCCAAAATTTGCTGTTTGGATGTACAATTTTCTAATAAGATCATTTAATCAGACCTTCTGTAATAACCTTGACTCAAAAAAAAAAATAAGGTTAAGAACTCTTCCAAAGGGTAATAAAAATCACAACATATTATAGCAAATGCTTCTTGAATATTTAATTTGTTAGTTTTTTTTTTTTAAATAATAATTTATGTATTTGGGGGACAGAGAGGCCGTAAGTCATTGAATTGTTTTCAGGAGAAAATCGCAGTAGAAACACAAATATGGCCCTTTTCCCTGAGAAGGAGGAACCCCTGGAAGCAGTCAGGGTAGCTCTATGGTCTGGAAAGGGGCTAAATGAGAGTATAGTGTGCTTGAGGGAGGAGAAGCTGCCATTCTCCTGAGAACAGAGTCAAGAGGCTGGAGGTCCATGGTGGGCTGGCCAGCAGTGGGCCAGCTGACTTCCTACAGGTGCTGGGTATGTTTAGGACTGATAAGGTTAGCATTTTAAAATCAAGAGAGAGCATGCTTGGCACAGCTGGCCCTGCCCTCCCCACCCCCCAGCCCACCCCAGGACACCTTGAAGCTTGGGCCAGTGTTGTCCACCAGGCTGAAAAATTCTAAAAAGGGAAATGGTGCTAACCTGGTGCAACTGAATATTATCAAAGGATACTGGCAAACAGAACACAAAGACTGTGAGCCACCTCAGGTCCTTTGAGGTTCCATAAACAAACAAGATAGTTTTCCTCGGTGGCGCATGCAACTGCCAACTGCCGCTTTTTTGGCTGCCAGTCAATCAGCCCCCTACCCAGGGAGAGAGAAACAAGAAGGGCACTGGGGTTTCCTGCGGATTTTCTGATTTGTAAGAGTGTGAGGATCAAGAGCTTGCTCTCCAGAGTAAGATAACTCCAAAATCAGATTGCCATTGACAAGTGATGTCGCTTTGAAAAAAAATTCTTAGATTCTCTGAGCTCTTATCTGGGAATCAGGAATAATGATGTTATTCGCCTCCCAAGCTTGTTAGGAACGCTAAGGAGTATGCATGTGGTGTTGCCAATGTCCAGCACCCAGCAAGCCTCCAGCAAGTGCTAGCTATTATTCCCTTCCCCTCTTGTGGCAGATGGCCACGAAGTCTTTGCATCTCTTCCATTCAACGGTGGAGTCTGTTCCCTTACAACTTGACTCTGGGCTGGCCTTTTAAGTTGCTTTGTTTTCAGGCAACTTCTGAGCTTAAGCCTCAGTGGTCATTCAGCGTCTGCTCTTTCGCTTTTGGAATTCTGCTACCATGTGAGGAAGCCGGAGCTGACCTGTATCAGACTGGTAGCCCAGACATCGGAGGGAGGTCATCTTAGGCTGTGGACCAAAGAGTGACCTCCGGCAACACCAGCAGAAGAACCGCCTGGATGTGCCTCAGCCAGATGGGTGACCCACAGAATCATAAACAAATACAATTATTGCTGTTTTAGGCCACTCGATTTTGGGATCCATTTGCTATGCAGCAATAGATAACTGATTCACCTTCCTCTTTTCTTGTTCAATACCAACGAGTTTCCAAATGATTCCAATTCATTAGAAAGGCTTGAGAGCTAAGGGTTAGAAGACAATGGGAGAAACCAGAATTTTCTGATAGGAGAAACTCAAACGCTTCCTGGAAGTTGCAGCTGCTGCTTCCACTGGCACAATGGATGGATGTGTTTGCTTGATTGTCTTAAGTGGGCTCAGTAACATCCATTAACATCTCTGCAATCGCTCATTATCCCAAGTTAAAAAAAAAGATGCAGAATTGGATAGGAAATGATCAATTTAATAGCTAGCACTGTGTAGATATTATGTATAGATAACAGCAGCTTAAAGAGCAAAATGCTAAAGTATCTCTTAGCACCACAGAAAATGTGCTCTGTGCAATTTATATGTTTACCAATTTAAAAAAATCAAGCCCAGTTAAACCTATATCACTCAGTTGCCTGATAGGAATAGTATTAATGGTCTCATTTATCAAAGATTTTGCATCAGACACTACCTAAATGCTTTACATGTGATAAGTCCTCACAACTAATCATTAGATGGAGATACCATTTTGTCCATTTTATAGATTAGAAAAGTAAAATATGCCTCATTTAACTTCCCAAGATTTCACAACTAATCACTGGATTAAGTAAATACAAACTATCAGATTATTTAATTACTTCTAAATGCTTTTCATCACTTCTAAATGCTTTGACCTGAAGGTCCAGAATAAAGTCTTTTAGGTTATTGGATAATAAACACACAGATGTTTAGACAATACTTTCCATGTACCAGTACATGCCACCCCAACCAGGGATTGAACCCACAACCTAGGTATGTGCCCTGACTGGAATAGAACCCAATTTTGTGTGTGTGTGTGTGTGTGGAAGAGATGGCTCTCCAACCAACTGTGCTACCCAGCCAGGGCGCTAACAATTCTTAACCTGTTAATTTTTAAAAAATATATATATTATTAGTTCATTTTTTGAACTCCTTGTCTGGCTGGCATGGCTCAGTGGTTGAGAGTTGACCTATGAACCAGGAGGTAAGCATTTGATTCCCAATTAGGGCACTTCCCAGGTTGTGGGCTCAAACCCCAGGAAGGGGCATGCAGGGAGACAGGGAATCAATGATTCTTTCTCATCATTGATGTTTCCATCTCTCTCTCTCTCTCCCTTCCTCTCAGAAATCATTATATATATATAAATTTAACTCCTGGTAACTTCCTAGGTCACAGTCACTGTATAGATTGGCTTTCCATTGGTAGAGAACATACTCTTGATATAAGTTTTTCTCTTGGAGGTGAGGGGAAGATGTGGCAGAAATCATGGCTATTCTTGTAGACATACTATCTCCTGGGAGATGCAAATTTTTTTTGAAATAACTATGGACCTCTCAGGCAATGTCTTACACAAGACTGTAAAGGATCTACCTTTATTCATCGTGGCCTGCAGCTGTATGCAATGTGTGTCTTATTTGAAGAACAAAATTTCAAAATTCTGTTAAGGAAGCTGAAATTCATGGCCCCCAGAATTAGTGGTCATTCTATAGACTATATCCAGAAAATTCTATCTATATCTAGCTCTAATTAGATCTCCTGGTATAAATCCTCCACCTCCAGGAATATTTTGCCCCAGACCAAATACAAGTTCTGCATTTAGCCATCCTTCAGACCCAACAATAAAACCTCACAATTGTGCAAGCATCAATACATAGTTGGGCAAGACTTCATAAACCCTATACATCTTAATTCATCATGGTAGACACCTGAGCTCTAGTTAAGGAACACTAAAGTTCCAGTCAAGACCCATTGCCCTATAATCATTGTCTGGGTGCCTGACTCCCCATCTGGTACCCTAACACATCTAATACCTGAGATTTAGAATGGTGCCTGGAATTTTATGGCCACTTGTAAAATCATAACCATCTGTCATCTTATCACATAGGGTCCAAAACAGAGTAGAAACTCCACTAATATTTATCAAATTAAATACAATTGAATGACCACACCACTGACCCCTTCACAATTCAAAATGATGATGCAATCATCGAGGTCCTGAACACAGGCACTGAAATAGCCTAGATACTTTATAGAAGCAGCTGCCCAGACCTACAGTCTAACAAGGCTCAGTCCTCCCCATATTCTAAGCTGAAATTATTTCAGACTGAGAGCCCCTAATTCAGGCTGCAATATCACTAAAACGTCTTTTTCTTTTTCAAAGCCTGATACCAACTTCATCTCGCGCTCTTCACAGAGAAACCAAGAGAATAAATCACTCCTTAAAATGTCCCTTTATATACCACTCACCACAGAATATTCATGCCTTCCCCTAAGCAACATCCACTTACTGGCTTGCTCTTAGTTTTCCCAATACAGATCAATTGTCTTGTAGAGATTTTTCCAGTCTATGAGGCTCCATCTTCTGTGTATAAGAGGATATTCAGAGATGTTAAGTGCATTTCCTAAGACAGCCCTGCTGATCTGCAGAAGCATCAGATCTAAAAACAAGGTCTTTTGACTCCTGGTCCAAAGATCCTTTTGCCATCATTATAATTTGGCAAATTATCTCCTGGAAGGGGATTGAAATTTAAAATATGTAATGGAGGAAAAAGCCACATAAAAGTAGTTTTAGTTGTCATTTTTCTCTTTATCCTAGAGGAACATTATTCTAAACTGTTAGTTTTCCTAGGTGTAGCAAGAAAGTAAGCCATCTCATAATTGCTCCTCCTGTTTGAAGGATAAAAGGATCTGAGCTTAGGTATCCAGCTTGAGAACAGGAGAATAAATAAGTCCAATGTAGAAGTGATCCATTTGATAAAAGATTTGCACCATGGAGATTCTTCTAGCAAATAAAAAGCTATCATGTGCCAGCTTTGTTATAAATATTATACACATATGTACTCATTTTACCCCCAAAATAACTAATGGTGCTATCATAATCTCAGTCTTATATATGAGGAAACTGAGGCATAGCATATGTTGTTTAATTGACTGAATAAAAGTCATGCTGGAAATTAGTTGGTGGTAAAATTTGGATTCAATCTCAGGCTGTCTGGTGCCTGATCTGACACTGCTTCATCATGCCACAGGCAATATTAAGTCAAGACAGATGAAGTGTTAGGGACAAGATATATCGTTTCCCCTGGATGCATTTTGTTCTGACAACACAGGCCAATATTTGATTTTCAAAGTCTCATAGTCCTAAGACATGAATCATGGTGGCTTCCATCTGACTGAACAGATTGCACTGTCTTCCAGAAATACAGTCTGTAACAGGTTTTCTGAAGAATAGGATAGAAAGCACAGATGCCCCCATCCTCTCCCTGCTGCCCACTTGGGATAAATTCAGCTGGTGCCATCTAGATCCATGGACTTTTCCAGCTTGAACTAGGATTGGGTGCCCACTCATAAAATCAATCCTACATGTTAGCAGGCACACACAAGCCTTCCATTTCCTGTCCCTTTTAAGCCTCAAGCTAAAGGCCGAGTTAGTTCTTTCATTGGTTATTAAATATATTGGTAACAACCAAGGAGAAAAATAGCATTTTTCTGAAGGTCAATCCTATAGAATAAGTTGAGGATTATCTTGAGAAATCCTGGCTTAAGCATGGTATGACAGATTGAAGAAATGACCACAATTTTGCAGTTCCTACAATCTTGGTTTTCCATGTGACATGGTTTAGAACAATGGAACATTAGCAAATGTGACACAGATTGATGATTAAAGGGTGTAAATTGAGGTTTAACTTCTGTAGTTATGCTTGAAACCTTGAGACCACCATGTAAATGAGTCCTAGCTAGCCTGATAAATGAAGAACCACATAAAGGAATAATCTTCAATCCCAGCCAATAGCCACCAAAGCATCAGATGTATGAGTGATGCCATTTTAAATTAACCAGGTGTAAGCATAACCATCTTTATTCATCTGCATTCCTTCTGCCTTTAGTAAGGCTATCTGAATAGGTTCTTCTTTTAATTAAGTGGTTATAACTGGCACATCTCTTCTCTAAGGGATTTCTCCAGTGCCCAAGTGATTAAACACATAATTCCGACCCTTTTTTTTAAGCCACAAGCTGGATCTCTGAGAGCCCAAACATGACAAAGGAAGATGTTCTCTCCCTGGGGGCTGCCCTCTCAAGAGAGACTTGCTTGCATCCAGGTTGGGCTCTTGGGAATGTTTCCTGACTTTAGAGAAACCTCCAATGTCTTTGGGACGTGGGACTAGAATTCACGGTCGTGCTGGGTTAATCACTCCGCTGTGCCAGCAGCAAAAGTCTGCTGTCCCAAGGGAGCCGGTGCCTGGGGACAGCTGTGGTTATCTGCAGCAGCAGGAGGCATACAGGGACGTAACCCCTACAAAGGTTTTGCTGTCTGCTAATCCCACTCCCATCTTCCTCTTCTCCACTATTCTGCTGTGACACACAAAAGGGATGAGGCAATACTTTGAGGATCTTCCAGATTAATTCAAGGAAGGAATCTTAGCTTTTCATAAATACCCAAGGAAAAATTTTAAATTCAATACACAGCCTTCTCAGCCTCATGTATCACTTACTTCCCATTCATTCTCTGACTCTAATGGTCCCAAAGATGACTGGCTTGATTTGCATACATTTCAAGAGCATCTTTATCTTTTTTATCTTTTTTATTTTATTGTTCCATCCTGTCCTAGTTGCTGCTTTAGAACTCTGTATCAAATACTTATGTGTGTTTACTTCCTGGCTTTAACCCACTTCATAATTCTCTTCCATTGAGCTCCTCACTTCCTGAAGACTGCCACCTTCCCACAACCCCATGCACATGCCCTGCCTTCTCTCTTCACAGTCACCATATGAAGCTGCCAGACTCAAGTTTTATTCATGGGAGTCCTTGTTTCTCCCTCATCCTATAATATCCTCAGAGAAAATATTTGCTTTTTTTTCTCAGACAAATCAACCCTTTCTGGGCTGGTACTGTAGCAAGAAAAATTGCCCACCTAGAATATGAATTTTCTTCATTATTCAGAAATTCTGCTATTCCTCCACACAGCCACCTGATCTCTAAAGAGTTTGTCGCTGCCTCATCACTCACAGTCCCCCGAGATTAGCCATGATCACTCACAGCTCCCAGGAAGTCTTTCTCAACTTGAACTAATTCTCCTCAAAGCTAGTTTGTTTAATGATTAGTCATCAATGATCAAGTTATCTAGTATTTAATCTTTTCTGAATCTTTTCCAGTATCTTTTTTTGAAATCTATTTAGCTTTCTCTCTCTCTCTCTCTCTCAACTATCCTGAGGACATTTTTTCCATTGCTTTTTAGAATAGGGGATGGGACAGGGAGAGACAGAGAGAGAGGAACATCGAAGTGAGAGAGACACCTCTATTGGTTGCCTCCTGCATGTGCCTGGACCAAAGCCTGGAATGGAGCCTCAACCTAGGTACATGCCCTTGACCAGAATTGACCTGGGACCCTTCAGTCTACTAGCCTGTACTTTATCCACTGAGCAAAACCAATCAGGGGTATTTGGCTTTTTAACCATTTTAAACAAATTTGCCCATGGGCACTTCTGAATTATTCTTATATTTTAAACACCAAGCTTGTGCCATTCTGTAAATGTCCCTTTGGGTGTCTTGGCTATTTTGTGTATAATTCAAAAATGTAAGGTTATTTTAGCCAACTGTCTAAAGATCTTTTTTTAATATATAATTGATAATACATATTTAAGATTAAAAAAAACCACTTTGTATTCTAGATGATCTCAAGGTAAAGTGATAGTTTATGGAACTTAATACACTGCCCTGGGGGAGGGGGGCAGGGTGACTGCACTGCTGTAAGTGCCCTCTCCCCTATATCAGCCCTGCTCACTGGTGCCCCTCCCAGGCAGCCCCTGTAGTCATAGGCATCCCAACCTTCTCTCCCCTCAAGAAATTTATTGTCTCTTCTAGAAAGACATTGACCCTGTAGTCAGCATCACCCAAAATTCTTTCTGGGGAACTTTACGCCTGTTGTGGGGTGCCTAGCACAATGGGTAGGCAGGCTCCCCATGCCCAGGATAATAAAACATCCCATACAGCATGGATTTGACACCTACCTCAATAACCTAGCAGCGCATGGCTTTCAGGAAGTACCTAACCTCTCTGAACCTCTAGTCTAGAGGTTCCTTCATCATCAAATGAGAAGAATCATAACTACCCTCATAAGGTCCTTGTGAGAATTTTTAAAAATATATGTAACATGCAGGATACACATGGGATAAACCAAGGCCTGGAATGGAGCCTCAACCTAGGTACGTAGGTGCCCTTGACCAGAATCGAATCTGGGACCCTTCGGTCCACTGGCCTACACTCTATCCACTGAACCAAACCCTCAATGAGAGAGGAGGGGGAGGAAGAGGAGGTGGTATCATTATTATTCTACATAAAAGAGCAGGGTCCTTACCTAAGAATTAGGAAAAACTGCCCATATCGCCTGGGCCTGACCTTATTTTTAAAGTCATTATTTGACATCTTTTCTGAAAATAGCCTGAAAACAACTATAAAAGCAATCTGTAAAATTGTGAATTAAAATTGTGGGCGGGGGGGAGGGGGGGAATAACCTTTAGGCCTGTTCATTATATTAGTAACCTCTTTGCTCCAGATCCCATGTCGTTGGAAGTGTTTTGGCCGAGATCCTTTTCAGGAAACCCTCTGAATTACTGAGTCCAGGTTATGAGCACTTGCTCTTTCCTGGTTCCATCAACCAACTTCCCGCCCAGCACATACACACACACACACAAACACACACACCCACACACACACCACAATGTAACTATTTCCATCTGCATCTGCCTCAGGCAACCCCTCTTCATTAAAAGTTACAGGTGATACAATAAGGTATGAAAGGCCAGAAGCACCTTCATGAGGCTTTTGCCCAAATGAGATGGAACTTGAAAATAAAAACGGAGAATATTGATGACGAAACATTTGAATCTCGTACTTTGTTGTCAGGGAGCTCACATTGTGAAGAGAAAATCTGTTAGGGATGGAGAAGATTTCTTTCTGAGCTGCTTTTAGATACACCAACACCATCTGGCCCCTTAAAAAGCTTTAGAAACAGAATATCCAAAGCATAAGTCTCCTTCTCCCTCTGAGCCACCCCGAAAGCTGATCTTTCTCATTTTCCTCTGAACCGAGGAAACTCACAGCCATTAAGCTTATTCCCATTCCTCACTCTCAAGTACAGCTTCTTACCAAATAAAATTATCGCCTGTCACTGAATATGACCAACGACTGCTAAGTTTATCTCAACACCCAGTCCAATTTCCATAAAATCACATTCTGCTTTCCCAAGCCAGAAGCATCCAGGAGTGCTGAGAGGAACAGCGCTGCAGGCAAGACACCCACTGGGAGCAGAAATGTGTCAGTCCTTCATGTCAGGCACAGGCACCTGCTGCTTGTCAGTTCACAACCGATGGCAGCAGGTGGAGAGAAAAACATCCTGAACAGGGACTGAGGCCTGTGCTCTGTGCTGAGCCCTTCACTAATTAGCCATTTGCCTTGTATGTCTCTCCCACCTGCTTCCTCCTCCCCAAGCCAGAGCCTGTGCATGGAATCCAAAGGTCCCTTCCAGCTTCATAGTATTCCTTGGTCTGTATGACCACCAAAGCCAACTAGGTCCCAGAAGGTTAGCTCTACACACACACACACACACACACACACACACACACACAGACACAATACCTTGACCCCCAATTTTTTCTTAGTTCTTTGAAATGAATGCAAATGTTTTTAACTTTCCAAAGTTCTTCTTCTTCATATCTGATTAATTTTTCTTTATTAGGAAAGCAGCATATGCTTGTTGTATAAATATTTACACATACAGAAGAAATGAGAAGATAAGCAGAAGAAAGGAGAAATCACTCATAAAGCCAGATTTTTTTCAGTTACGATGTATATGTAGATGTTCTACATTCTACCAGTAGCATTTTTCAACTTAAGAATACATTGACTCGTGTAGTCTTATCTTTTTCTATTATTTGAAATCTTAGTTTTAGTGGCCACAATTGCTATATCCAATTGATTGTGCCAATCAATTTACCTATATAGATTTTTTTGTTTTGTTTTTGTTTGGGTCATCCCAACTTCTCTTCTTTGGGTAATACACCTAGTTGCTCTAAAGACTATTACTATTAACACATGAGTTAGGTGCTTGTTACTCACTTGTGGCAGTTTTTTAAATGGCTGCAAATTCTTTGAAACTCATCCAGCTGAGAGGTATAGAATGTTATTCCACTTTTAAATCTGGGCTGGATTTATGACTTACTTGTAACTAAGAGAACAGGCAGAAATGATGCTGTGTGACTACTAAGGCTAGATCACAAGAAAGCAAGCAGCTCCCACCCGAGGGTCTCAAAATATGTGCTCCTAGACTGATTGCTCTCATTATCCATTTTCTTGGAGCATAGCCTCCTTGCCAGGTGGAAGCCCACGCCACCTGGAGAGGCCACATGCAGGTGTTCAGCCCAAGCATCAGACAAGTGAGTAGGGAAACCAACATGGAGGCTGACTCTCCAGCCCCAAATGTCCAACCGCCAGGTGATTAAGTCATCATCAGCCAGTCCAGGCTTCTTCCTGGCTGAGTCCTCTGTTATGATGGAACAGGGAAAAGGTCTCCACTTTGCCATATTTGAATTCCTGGCACCACAGAATCTCTGAGCAAGTAAGAGCTGTTGATTTACACACCCAGTTCAGGGGGGTTTCAGCCAGTAATGGTAACCAAAGTACCATAGACTGAAATCCACATGATTGGGAGGCATGATGGAAAGCACGTTCTAAAGGACAGAGTTAGAACAGAAAAGGGGCTAAATGATGATCTTAATCTGCAAGAGAACAAAAAGATGCAACTTTGAGAGTAGCAACCCTTAGACCAGTGGTTCTCAACCTGTGGGTTGTAACCCCTTTGGGGGTCAAACGACCCTTTCACAGAGGTCGCCTAAGACCACCAGAAAACACATATATAATTACATATTGTTTTTGTGATTAATCACTATGCTTTAATTATGTTCAACTTGTAACAAGAAATTGGGGGTCACCACAACATGAGGAACTGTATTAAAGGGTCGTGGCATTAGGAAGATTGAGAACCACTGCTTTAGACAATTCTGTTTATCTCCTATGTAAATTCAGCAGTAGCAGTATGTTTTATGTTTGAAACAGCTAATCATTGATGCTTAAATTACAACTAAAGTTCTTAGAAAAGAGAAAAAAATCACAATGAGTTAAGAAACAAAAATAATTTTAGTATCTCTATCTGAGGAGGAGGGTTGTGATTTAGTCTAAAAGGGGCAATATTGAAAAATAGGTTTTATATACCCCCCACCCCCCAAATAAAAAGAAAGAAAAGTGGTTTAGAGCAAAAATTTGGAGTCAAATTCATCTGAGTTCAAATGGCAACCATATTATCTCCTTATCAATTCCCTCATCTCTAAAACTGGAAGAATACCTGACTCACAAGGTTACTGTGAGGATTTACAGACATAATGCATGTCATATACTTGGCACAGTGCCTGGCAGAGTGGTGCTGGGTCCTGTTATTGCTACTATTATTGTTAGAGTCATCGAGCCAAAACAGCTGCTGCATATCTGACCCAAAGGACCATTTTATGATTCTGGTCACTGTGGCAAGGGAGAGAGTTTATGGAGTAAAGGGAAGGAAATAATGAGATGGTTGGATGGAAAAAGGAAAAGGAATGATGTTCAGTCCATGTGGAATACTAGGGTAGAGTCTTAAGGATTTACATTTAAGTCGGGAGGCCAGAGAACTTGAGTAGAGTCCCTTTCCTTACTGCACTGGTGAGGTTTAAAATTAACTCACTCAACCACCCATTCAGCAAGCAGATATGTAAGTATCATTATATACTGGGATCCCTGGTAGGCAATTACAAAATGCCCTGGAAGGAAAAAATGTAAGAAAAACTATAAAGGTTCAAATAGTATCTGATACTTTACACGGCCCTGTACACATTCACCATCTCAATGCGTCTTATAAGCAATCCTAAAAATATTTTATTATAATATTTATTTTACAGATGAGAAAACTAAGATAAAGAGTCTAAGAAGAGTATCTACTCTCAGAGAGCTAGTAAATGACAGAGCTGGGCTTCAGACTCTATATCCTTGATCTGTGCTGGGTTGGCAGGTGTCTCATGTCACTGGAACTCCATCAGCTGCCCCGCTTTGTTCCACTGAGGCAAAGACACTAAGCCCTCACCAATGGCTGCCTTGCAGTCAGTTTGGGCCATGTTACCAGAATTTGGAGCTAAAGTAACATGAGTACTTCTGGGCTGAACTGGTAAGAGCCAGTGTGCCTCCATCATAGCTCTCTTCCTCCTGAAAAATTGTCGTGGGGACCATGTGTTGATGAAGTAGCAGGGCCTCTAGTGCAGCGGTTCTCAACCTGTGGGTCGTGACCGCTTTGGCGGTCGAACATCCCTTTCACAGGGATCGCCGAAGACCATCCTGCATATCAGATATTTACATTACAATTCATAACAGTAGCAACATTACAGTTATGAAGTAGCAACAAAAATAATTTTATGGTTGGGTCACAACATGAGGAATGTATTTAAAGGGCCAGAGGTTGAGAACCACTGATCTAGTGGAAGGAGCCTGGGATCTGAATATCTGCTTGGAGGACAGCCTCTGCCAGTCCATCTCAAACCTTGCACAAGAGAGAACTTGTAGTGTTAAGCTTCTGGCATTTCAGGATTATTTTTTTTTTTTTACCCAACAGAACCTCTCCTACCTAAAAAATAGAAAACCCAATAATTCTGTGTTCAGTATCATACTGGGTGCTAAAGGTAACTGGAATTGTAAGTCTCTCTCTCTCTCTCTCTCTCTCTCTCTCTCTCTCTCTTTCTCTTTTGGAGCTAACAAAGTTACTGAGCCATTATTC
>NW_006286587.1:12008536-12056987 GCF_000327345.1 Myotis davidii
GTTTCCTCATTTAGGGATAATAAAGACCATTATAAACTTATGAACAATAATAGATACAGAGGCAGAGCTGCCTCAAACTGATTGTCAAACTGCAGCAGGAAGGCCAGGGAGGGTTGGGGGGCAGGAGGGAGGGGGGTAAGAGATCAACCGAAGGACTTTTATGCATGCATATAAGCATAACCAATGGACATAAGACACTGGGGGGTAGGGGAGGCCAGGGGATTGTCAAGGGCGGGGGAAAAAAGGACACATATGTAATACCCTTTGTAATACTTTAGCAATAAAACAATAAAAAAACAAAAAACAAAACAAAAAAAGTTTCCTATAACCACAATTTTAAAGGCAAAAGAAACAACTGCAATACATTTAATGAGATACCTGACTTACTTTTCTTTGTACTGTGTCTTCCAATTCAATGTGTATTTTAAATCAACTTGCTTAGCACATTTCATACTGCAAGTACTCAAAAGCCACATGTGGTTAGCAGCTACCATTTTGGATAGCATAGCCTGAGGGGCTCCATTTTGGTCCTTTTCTGGCTACATCCCTTCCCATGGGTGAAGGAACAGGTGAGGCCAAGGGGACCTGACCACCCAGAACCCCACACGTCCCACCAGATCACATAGCTGAGACTTTCATATTCCTGCCCAAAGGACCCACAGCCCATTTCCAGGGTCTGCAGGAACGCCTTTCCTGGGTCAATCACAGGGGAAGGTCTTCCCTTCTGAGCATAAACTGTGCTGCTGCTCTGCTAACTCCTATACTTGAGAGATCCAAAGGGGTAGCCTCTTAAGGAGAGGTACAGACAGGGAATGGACGTGAGGGTTAGGGTGAAAAGGGAAATGAGACTGGCCATCTCTCTCCACATGGCTGCATGCCAGTATAGATCTCTGAGGTGTCTGAGAATTCTATGTTGAAGATAAATTTGACAAAGTAGAATACAACATTTTTTATTCAAGCATTTGTTAACCTAATTGATAACTTTAAAATATTTAGCTATAGTATGTGAGCCTCCATTTTTATTCCTGCCCTGGACCCCACAAATGCTAGAAACAAACTTTATGCTAGTTTCTAGTATGTACTGTAACATCTGGCATTAATTCTTATTTGTCTTTAGGAAAAGTGTGAGGACATTGAACCACTTTAAAAATCAGGGGTAAAATAAACTACATGTAACACAAAAGGATAAATAAATTATTTGGCGTAAGGGTTTCAGGCTTAATTTTACTGAAGGTGTTATGGCCTCAAAAAGATGTAGTTAGCCCAGCAGGTGTGGCTCAGTAGTTGAATACTGACCTATAAAACCAGGACACGATTCAATTCCAGGTCAGGGCACATGTCTGGTGTTTGGACTCAATTCCCAGTTAAGGGGCATGCAGGAGGCAGTTGATCAATGATTCTCTCATCATTGATGTTTTTGTCTCTCTCTCCCTCTCCCTTCCTCTCTGAAATTTTATATATATTATTTACATTTTAAAAAGTAGTGAATACTTATATAATGCATATATTGCTTTAAACAAGGTACCTTTGTATATTTTGAACCTCTTATCTGGAAATTACTGCCAAGTATCTGAGGTTACAGGGCATCAGAAGGAGACCTTGTAACTGAGGGTGCGGTGAGAGTAAAAAGATATATCTATACACAGTCAAATCAGAATAAGTCAGTTCTCATGCTTTTATATATATGCAGTTATATCACCTCAACTGTGGAGACCACCCCAATTATAATAGCATAATTAATCACTATCTTCACTGTGTTCCTACAGAGTACTTCATCCAAAATTTATTTTTTGTAGAATATATTAGGTGTCTACATTTTCTTCGGAAACACCTGTTCTTTATTTTTGAAATCACACAGCCTTTTGAAAATAGTACAGTGAACACCATGAGTCCTCTTCCCAGGAAAAAAAATACAATATATGCACAATTGGGATATAGTTTTAGGAAGTCTATAAATTTGAGGTCAAAACCTCTGAGTTTGACTGGGCTACATGAGGGGAGGCACTGATTTTATTCTGTGCCATCAGAAATATTGTATGCACCTAATTCAAACAGGATGAAAAAGCAGCATGGTTCAATTATATATTGCTATATAACAAACTTAGTGGCTTAAAAGAAGAGCAACCATTTATTGATCAGGATTTTTTCAATTCAGGCAGGGCACAGTGGAGGTGCCTCTGTCCCATGTGCTATTGGCTGGGTGGGGCAGCTTCACTGGGGAATGGAGGAAACAAGTTGGCCTCACTCACACATCTGGTGCCTGCAGCCAGAACCACTGGGACTGGCTCCACTCCTCTCTCTCTCTCTCTCTCTCTCTCTCTCTATCTCTCTCTCCTCTCATTTTCCCTATAGCCTCATGGCCCACAGGGCATACCTCCATGTGAACTCCCCAGCAGGATTGTTAAACTTCTTCACGATGGTCCAAGGCTTCTGGAGGGAGACTCTTCTTGTGTTGTGCTTACTAACATCTCATTGGCCAAAAGAAATCACATGACCACTCCTAGAGTCAGTGTAGGAGACACCTAGACAAGGGTATGAACACCAGAATATGTGATTTATTGGGAGTCATCAAGGAAGCAGTCTACAGCACAGTCTTCCTGAAAAGAAATGACTATTATTAAAAGAGCAAATGACCTCTTAAAGGTACACCACAATAGGGGTAGGGTGTCTACTTAATTCCTCCCATCATTTAGGCCTCAGATCAAAATCTTGCTCAGGGCATCTGATTAGATCATACCTTCCTGTTAGTCACTATCAAAGTACTACATACCTTTCATCCTAGATACATATAACTTACAATGATCTGTGACTATATTATTCTTATCACCCAAACTAAATTTTGTATTCTTTGAGGACAGGGACCATGCTGTTTTATTTACCATTACATACTCGCTCCTGGACCAGGATCAGGCACAGGGTAGGCTTCCATAAATATGTGAATGAAGGGAGAGTTGAAGAAAGGGAAGAAGAAAGGGAGAGAGGGTAAGAAGGAAGAAGGAAGGGAAGGGGAGGGAGAGAGAGAATGAAAAAGGAAGTAAAAAGAAAGGAAAAGAAAAATCCATAATGATGTAAGTTACAGGAATTTAAGGTGAGATTTGATTAATAGTAACATGCATTGGGTAGTAGTGTATGTCAGATAGGTTGCTGAAGTAAATATCTCATTTAATCTCTAATAGCCCTATGAGAATTAATATTATTCACTTCATTTTGTGGATGAGGAGACTGAGGTTTAAGTAGTTATGTGATTTTACCAAGGCTGAAGAGCTGCCAGGTGGAGGAGCTTGCTTTTGATGCTGAGCAGTCTGACCTCAGACCCCACACTCTTAACTGGTCTTAACCAGTATATCACCTCTTAGGACGAATTAATGTTTAGAAACAAAAGGATAACACCTAAGAATGCCAACTAACTTGAGTGTCATCTCAAGGACTTTTTCAAAAGAAAAATGGAAAAAAAATGCTTATGGTTTTGGGAGGAAAAAAAGGTTTCAAAAGAATGGTGGAGATCAAGCAGAAAAATGGAGTGAAAAATGAAAGCATGAAGGAGATAATGAGGCAGAAATAACCGACAGGGAGGGACATTGGTAGGTGGACTCACATTTCATTAACAAGGAGGTGATGCAAATATCTCCTGGAGGTGGGAAGAAGGATCCATTTGCTAGATGAAGTATTAAAATTGGCTTTGCAAAAGGCAGCTCCTGTGATGAGTCATAATTTTAAAGATTACAGTCAAAAGGTTTGTAAAATAGAAAATTTTATAGCCTTGCAAATTTTTATTAATCATGAAACCCTCATCTGAGACTTCTGGTTTTCTGCTGCAAACAGAGATAAAATATATAAATCTTACTCTATGGAAAAGCCAAAAGGCATAGCCCACACCCACAAGAACAGCTAAAATGAGAAAAGGTGGATAAAACCAAGCATTAGTGAGGATATGGAACAATGGGATTCTCATGCCCTCTTCATGGGAGTATAATCCAGTATAGCCACTGCAGAAACCTGTTAGTACCTACTGAAGCTGGTATATTCTATGAACCAACGATGTCACTGCTCAGCTTATACCCAACAAAAATGCCTTCAGGTATTCATCAAAGATGTACTAGAAAGCTCAGAGGAGCACTGTTCAAAATGGGCTCCAATAGGAGCCACTCAACTGCCTGTCAACTGGAGAGTGGAAATCCATTGTAGTTATTTACACACTGGAACACTATGTAGTAATGAGCATGGAAAATGCACAATTACATAAAAACTAAGGATCAACCTCACAAACATGAACATTTAAAGTGAAAAGAAAGAGTCAAACTATGTTGTGAGAAGTCAGAAAAGTGATTACCATTGGGGAGAGGGAGGAGTGCTCGGAGGGGCCTGAGGGAGACTTCTTGCAGAGTACATGTACTTCTCTGTCTGAATATCATATTTCAATAGCATTTTCAGAGAAGTCATGGCCTTGTTCATAAACATCTTCAAGAACTCAGAACTGAATAAAAACACAAAGACACAAAAGGACAAGAAGCAGTGGGCAGGAAAAATGTCATTGGAAGTCAGGTGGCGATCTCCTATTCACAATTAGTTTAGAAAACAGTGTGGGATGGTGGAGGGGGGCAGATTATTCTTGAAGATTCTGGAAGAATCCTAAGGCTGGAGATCTGGAAAGTTCACATTCCTGTCATGTGATGTCCTTGCTTTAAGCCAATTCTAGGAAACAGGAAGGTACATTGCTCTCTTCCCATGCTTTACACATGGTGAGTGCTGAGTAAATGGGTGGTGAATGAGTGATACATACACAAAATGAAGTTTCTCTTATTTTAAAGGTGGTATCGTTAGTTAGGTTCCTCTGGCATCAGACCCTAGGAACATGAGTTTATTTGGGTGATGCCCCCAGAAAGTACCTCTGTAGCAGAGTAGTGAAATGAGACAGGGAAGAGAACAAGCCAATTCTGGGTGAGTTCATTAGATTTCCACTATGAACAGCTAGGGCCCAATTCCACAGTATCAACACCTCAGAGTGGTCCCACCCCAAGGTGTAAGGAAGCTGGCATATTGATAACTCCAGCTTGCATGTGTCCTTAGCTAAGGGCTGTTCCCAGAAGGCTAACTCCTTGGCTTGCCTTCAAGGAATCCAATAGAATATCTTGTGTTTCCAATAGGACATCTTGGAATGTGTGTGCTGAGGGGAAAAGGAATGGGCACCAAAAGCATCTGCTACAGATGGCCATAAAGAATCTTCATTGGACACATAATTTCAATCACCTACAATGATGGATAAGGGTCATCACAGACTCAGAGAGGTAGAATTGAGGCTTAGGAGCTAAGAGTAAGAATCATAAAAAGCTCAGTAAGAAATATCTTTACATCTCTGGAGCCCCATACTTTTAAGTAGTCCATCTGAGAAGGGACACGGCCTGCTTGGTCCGTGTTCTTATATAGCTTAGAGCATGAGCTGCTATAAGTTTCAACAATGAGACATTATACAAATTGGCTCTGTCTTCATTCCAGAATCAATTAGATGCTGGAAAGAATGCAAGATTGATTTGAAATTTCCAGAAAAGTCGTTCAGATGACTTTTAAGATTTTAAGATAATGTTTAGAAGATCTAAGCCTCAGCTACTCTGGAAGCAAAGACACTCCCACCCCATTGGCCTCATTAGGATTCTCCCCCCATGCCTGTTAGTACTGACTCCACAGTGACAGTGAAGTATTGACTTAAAATTTAACACTTCCTCAGTTAAGCAACACAACTAGCCTCTCCAGGTAAAGAGGGGACCTTCTACTGTTTCAGTGCCATGTGATTTCAGATACTAAGTGAGATGATGAAAGAGGATTTTTTAGCGTATTATAACCCATAGAAGGCATTGAGACTGCTTGCATAAAATTGTTGAAAGGCCAAAGAAGTCCAAACCACCCCATGTCTCAAAAAATAAAAATAAAAATTGAAAAAAAGAAAGAAAAAGAAGAGAAATAGCAAAAACCTCATTCTAAGTTAAGCCTATTTGGATACTGTTTCCAGAGGGAAAGTCATCAAGGGCATAAAGATCTGGCAAGAAAAGATTATTTAGGGATGCTCTTTCATAACTGCTGCTTGGAGGAAAGCAAAGTCCTTGAACTACTTTTTGGGTTGTGATAGGGTAAAAACTTAAAACCACCAAAGCTAAGACAAAATCTCTATTTTGAAAATATTACGACTGATTGTGAATCTAAAAAACAAAAAAGTTGTTTTTTAGTATGAGAAATAGTTGCATATTGAGAGATATCAGTCTTTTAAGGTATGGGCCATAATAATAAGGGTCATTATTTACCAATCTGCAATGGTACCTGGCAGTAGTGGGGACATAATAGGTCCTCAATAAACTATTCTAAGGTGTTTTCCATAGAGCTATATAAAAAATGTATTTTTTTTATCTGGAAATAAAATTCAAACTTACAACATTTGCAAAATGAGCTGTATCTTGTTAAAAACTGAAATAGTCTGGTACAGCTGGGAAAGGAGTGACAGCAGCACGTTTGCAATGCCACTGCTAAGATCTGTTTTCTTGTCCTAGGGCAGGAGCACCTTTGATGGGAAGGAGATGGTTTGGAAGACATGACTTGCCCTGACAGCCTACTTTTGTTTCTTTGTCTTTATGTCCCATGTGTGGGGAACTGCAAGTGATAGCCTTTAAACTCTGAGCAACATCCCCTTTCTTTTATTTTTCTTTAGCTTTTGCACTAGCTGAACAAAATGTCCCTGGTGTCAATAAAGCTAAGGTTCCTAGAAGCTTATAGATATTCCCACAAAAGATCTGAAAAATATGTGAGATTAATGATAAGTGCAAGGTAGGGTAGAGCGGGTTGGCTCCTCTCTGCTTCCTTCCTTCTCTGGGGAGCTGAATTCAAAGCAATTCTTAGTCATGGTTTTTTGTTTGTTCGTTTGTTTGTTTGGTTGGTTGGTTGGTTGGTTTTTGGTTTTTTACCTCAGTGCTCTCCCAGACTTCTGAATTCCCTCGTCTATTAAACACAGCAGAGCTACTCAGGAAACAGCCAAAACCCCTCTGGTCTTAGACAATTTTTTTTCACCTTTCTTCCTGGATGTACTGTTGGTTTTTGTGCTTCACTTTGTTTTGTAACTGATTTTGTAACTGGACATTGATGGAGACAGGTAGTTGGGGAAAAGAATCCAAATGGTAACACTGTGTAAGTTCTATTAATGGACAAAAAATGGATCTAAGTTGAGTCAGAAATGTTGCCTTTGGCCATCTGTGGCAGATTGCATTTCTAAAGATGGGATATCTCCCACCCATTGCTTTTCTTACTATGGGACTGTGACACTCCTCCCACTGTGTTATGGGGAGTAGTGTCACAGTACTCTCTCCCCTTGAGCTAGGGCTTGTGACTTCTAAGACCAGACTAGTGGGACACTGGCTTGGAGTCCTAAGCTGCCCTGTAAGCAGTCTGACTGTCATGAGGCAGCCATGCTATGGGGAAGCCCACAATATCCCATGCAGAGACCACATGAGAGGCTCTGAGACCATGCAAAGGGAGAGTGACCTGACAGCCACCAGCTGCATCAGGCCCTTTACCTAGAGCCACCTTCTACCTATGACCATTGGACACCTGATCCAGAACCACCCAGCCATGCCCTTCCTAAATCCCTGACCCTCAGGAACCATGAAAGACAATGAAATAGTTATTGAGAAAAGTAGGGTAATCCCCTTCCTTACTAGGTGCTGGGGATTGGGTCCTTCTGATATCTCAAGGAAAAGAATTTTCTGAGACTTGTATAGGAGGATGAGTGATTTTTATTTGGATGGAATTAATCTCTGAGCTTGCAAAGTCCCGTTTCCCTTAATCCAGTCCTAGAAGATGTGCAGCTGGGGATTCAGTAGGGCTAGAAGCAAATCCAGCATCCCAAGTTTCCATTCCATGGAGGAGCTGGGACTGGTACAGCATTAGGCTAGTTGCAGTCCTTTAGTCCATTGTGTGGGGCCCACATGGCTCTGAGCCAAGAGGTGCCAAGAGGTGCCCCCCTGAAACAAGAGTACCAAGAGTGCCGAAAACACACGAGAGTGAAGTTTTTTGTTTAGGGGACTAAATAGCCCAAGTCTTGCCCTTGCTTGCAGTGGCAATGCCTATTCTGGCCAATGACCTGTTACCAGGTGTGACTGACAAACAAGTACCTTCCCTATTTCACCCAGACTTTACTGGGCATGTGTCTATTTTCCCCCGTCCAGACCCTTGCCCCAGAGATCTGTCGGGAATAGACTGATGGCTTCCCTGGGGAGTGTTAAACTGCAGCTTCCCGGTAGAGCTTCACAACTGGTATCTCTATAATATTTGCCCTTCCCTTTGGTTCTTTCTAGTTATTCATAATTCAGTTCAGTACAATGGTATCAAAATGATTATTGTTGTTTAAGTCACTAAGCTTTGGAGTGATTTGGAGTGATAGAAATCCAGAACACTATCCGTATCTGAAAAAGCTTGACAATCCCAAATTAAAGAGAAAAGTCATCAGATAAGACTCTTTGTGTTATATTATTTTCTTAGTGATAGATTCTGTAATATACTTTTGAAAACCTGAATATAGTTCATCAACCATATGATTTTAGTTCTTCTTAATTAAATAATTTATTTCCACAAAGCCTTGGGTTATAAGACCATTTTAGGGATATAAACCTAATATAGCTAAACATGGTAGACCCAACAAACTGAGTTGTGATGTTGGTGTCTAGGTAGAAAATCACCTTTGTTCAGACTGCCAGACATTTGTAAACATGATAACATGTTGTATAATTGATTTGCAATACGAATTGTCCCCAATTTTGACATTCTGATCTACAAAAGACTAACTCAATCAAGATTTGGTTACATGTATCAGATGAACTTGACCCACCTTGATCTGTATTGTGCAAGGTAAAAGAGCAGAGTTGACATATAGTCTGAATGTCAATTTTACATTGAAAGGGGCATTAGTGATGTCACACATAAAAACAAAGGACTTGAATGAAGAGGAGTTAATTTCCTGAAAGCCAAAACTTTCAGCAGATGGATTTTCATTTTATTCAGATACTTCTTGGCATAAAATGTACCCCATTTAGGTAAGCTGCCACATGCTTTCAGAAGGGAGTGTATCAGTTTGCTTTGCCTGTTTAATAAATTATCCCAAAATTTAGTGGCTTAACACAATAAGCATTTTACTTAGTTCATGATTCTGTGGGTCAGTGGGCAGTTATTCTGGTCTGGGTTAGCTCAACTGTATCGGTTGGATTCTCATGTGTCTGTGCTCAGTCAGCAGGTTGGCTGGTGACTGGGTGATATAGGGTGGCCTCACTCACTGCTTGGAAGTTGGCAGACTGTAGGTCAACAGGGTTACTTTTGTTCTTCTCCTTATAATATCTCATCCTGTAGCAGGCTAGCTTAGGGCAGGCAACATAGGGCCTCAAGGTTCCAGGTGTACAAAGAGCCCAAACCCTCAAGCAAGCCCTTCAAGCTGCTGTCAATGTCCCATTGGACAAAACAAATCACATGTCTAACCCTAGAATCAAGGTGTGAAGTACCCACTAAACGTTTTGATGACAAGAGTCAAAATCACATTGCAAGGAGGTGTGCATTCAGAGAAAGGGGGAATTCTGGGCCATTTTTGAAATCTGCCATAGGGTGTTGCTCATGGTCAGACCATGAACCTACAGAAAAACCTGAAAACCACAGCTTTCATTCATTCACCAGGACCCGCTAAGAGGACACAATAAATAAACAAACCATCCCTCCACACTTTCTCAATCTATAACAGCCTGTCATCTCCCAGAAAGGATCAGAATATTTAGTTCTAGACAGTTAGTTCTGAGGCACAGAGCATAATATTTTTTTAAGCACGTAATGATACTGATTCACTATAACAGCTAATCTTTCAAGAGAAGTCAGGAAAAGGCCCCTCGTAAATAAGATTAAAGATGACATTGAAGCTCTGCAGCTTCACTGGGCCCTGGGAAAAGAAACACAGAAGAAAAGGTTAGTTAACTTTCTCCCTCCTAATGAACATTATGAGGACAAATATTCTGTTCACATGGACCCTTTCGGCAGCATGGTTAATTTGTTAAGCCCAACTGGACACATAAAGAGAGCCCCTTTATCTGCATTAAACCCAGTGAGAATGAATGGCAAACTGCAGCATCATTAATCTGGCCTGATGGGTTTTGTCAAAGGGTCTGGAAAGCCCAGATGCCTTTAGGGTTGGTTGGGTTAGGGTTTGTTCGTCTCTTGTAACAAACATTGGCTGCTCTTACCTCTATCCATAGACTCAAACAAGCCATGATTAGTTTCCTAGTGCAGGCAGCAGGGGTGTACATATAAGCACACATGAGTGTATATATACACATACACACATACAGAAATTGATCAACCAGTATGATAATAGGGAGTTATAAGACAGACAGGGATGATGCAGGTTATAGTATTCTCTCTCTGGCCACATTGACTGGATATGAGCCCATAAGGAGCTATCAGATACGTTAGTTAAGAGCATGGACTTTTAAGAAGGCTGCCTGGATTTGATCTTAGTTCTACCACTTTCTGACTGGGTGATCATAGGCAGGTTACTTAACCTTATCTTAACTCAGTGTCTTCATCTGTTAAAGCAAAACAACAGCAAAACTCATGAAGTTATTATGAAGGGTAAATAAGTTAATATTCTTTTTGAAAATATATTTTTATTGATTTCAGAGAGGAAGGGAGAGGAAGAGAGCGATAGAAACATCAATGATGAGAGAGAATCATTGATCAGCTGCCTCCTGCATGCCCCCCACTGGGGACTGAGCCTGCAACCAGGGCATGTGCCCTTGACCCGCCAAACATCAAACCTGGGATCCTTCAGTCCGCAAGCCAATGCTCTATCCACTGAGCCAAACCAGCTTGGACAATAAGTTAACATTCTTAAAATGCTTTGGTTAGTGCCTTTCCCAGAGTTAGCACTATGTAAGAATTATTGAAGGGCCAGCTGCTAAGGAGTGGCTTTGGAACTCCTGAGCTGCCTTGAAGCCTAGGTGACAAAGTGAAGCTGAAAATTGGGAATGTGGTTCTCTTCCTGCTTCAGCACCAATGAGGGGATGTACTGGAAGGTTTGGAATCATTCCTTTTAACAAAGGCCTTGAAATGAGAGTGAGCGTAAGGGCAAAGGCAGCATCACAAGCAGGAGGAGAAAGACAGGAGGATGGTTCATGTTACAACAGCTGAGAAACAGACAAAGGCTGCTTTGAGAGTACCCATGAGAGATCCTTTGTGGATCTCCCAGAAATAATATGCTAGTTGTAACTTGATGATTGGGTTGTGAATTCATCAGGTGTCTTCTTTCACGTGTCTGGCAATTGATGCTGACTTCGACCTGGAATCAACTAGAGCAACCATCTATGGCCTCTCCATTGGCCTGAGCTTCCTCACAGCATGGCAACCTCGGGGTATTCAAACTTTCTCCATGGCTGGTCTGTGCTCCAAAAGCAGGTGTCCCAGCTAACAAGGTGGAAGATGCATTGTTCTCATGACCTAGCCCACTCATTATTTCTTCTGCCACTTTCCATTCATTACTAACGAGACACAAGGTTGTCTAGTTCCAAAGGAAGGCATCAGCTTGATGGATGAAATGTCAGGATCAAAACCATATGGCGTGGGAGATATTGATATAGCTAAGATGCTAATCACCAACAGGGGATATCAAGCTGGAAGTTATTTGTATCATATAATATTTTCTATCTACATTTATTTTAACTTTATCTAGATGAGTAAATTATATACTTAGCCTACACAATCTTTTCCTCTTTTTCTATGGAAATATTGCAAAGAACAATACCAATATTATGTTGTCATTATGTGCTTTGTTAGGGAACAGAATTAGGAACCCGGAAGTCAATTGTGTCCTTTGAAGCATAGCAATTACATATAAAGAAACATTGACAAAACTGGTTATATTAGTAAAATTGGGTTAGCAAGCACAAAAGGAAATGTATTGGCTCTCATGGTCAGGAAAGATGCTGAATAGCTCACAGAACTGAAAGGAAGACCCATATGACTCAGAATCTCCAGAACAGTAACTGGAATTTCAGTCCTGCCAGGACCTCTCTGCCTGCCATTTCCCACCTCTGCTTGTCTTTTTCCTTTTCCTAAGTTGTCCTGTTGTTTCCTACTAAAACATGGCACTTTCTCCATGAGACTGGGAAGTAACCAACCAGTAACCACACGATAAGTCAGAGTTTCTTCATTCCAATGTCAATGCATCCATTCTAAGGGAAGATTCTGATTGTCTTTGCTTGGGTCACATTGCTTGGAATTACTCTTTCTGCGGGGTGGTGGGGGGTGTAATGGTTCCTCCATCAGCAGTTGAGATTTCCAGCTGAAACCGTGTGGATGAGCCATCACACTTACCCCATCAGCCCTGTCTAAATCCCTAACCCACAAAACACTGAGCAATAAAATAGTTGTTTAAAGCCACTGAGTTGTGGAGTGGCTCCGCATCAACAGAAAGCACACCCACATCTTGCTCCACATGGAGGAATTAGGAAGGCCTGCCTAGCCCAGCCGGCATGGCTCAGTGGTTGAGCATCAACCTATGAACCAGGAGGTCACAATTCGATTTTCAGTCACTGCACATGCCCAGGTTGCAGGTTTGATCTCCAGTGTGGGGCATACAGGAGGCAGCTGATCAATAATTCTCTCTCATCACTGATGTTTCTATTTCTCTCTCCCTCACCCCCCCTCTCTGAAATCTATAAAATATATATATTTTTTAAAAAGGCATGCCAAAAATTGGGCTATTGACAGGATCAGAATATTCTTTGTCATTATCACTGGGTGCAGAGCATTTCTCTCAGAAGACTAAAACCAGCTCTAACTGGTTTGGCTCAGTGGATAGAGCATCGGCCTGTGGACTGAAGGGTCCCAGGTTCGATTCCGGTCAAGGGCATGTACCTTGGTTGCGGGCACATCCCCAGTAGGAGGTGTGCAGGAGGCAGCTGGTTGGTGTTTCTCTCTCATCAATGTTTCTAACCCCCTATCCCTCTCCCTTCCTCTCTGTAAAAAATCAATAAAAAATAAGAATAAATAAATATTGCACTACCGTTTAAAAAAAAAAGAAGACTAAAACCAGAACTAAATGAGTTGTAGGGCTGGGCCATACCATTCTAATTCAACCATCTTATTTGGTCCTAAAAACCTTTCCAGCAGCCCCTTTAGGGTCAGAGAGCATCCCAGTTTTCTGAGAGCCACTGGGTGCCACTTTAGCAACCCTGAATCTCTTTGACCTTTACTAATCTTCTTCCTGAACTTGAAAAATGACTCTTGACAGAAAAAAATTTAATATATGAAATTTGATCTCCCACTGGACATAACTCTGCAATGAAGTTTCTATTGGATATCAGTGGGAGCAGTCAAGCTGCTGGACTATTTGTTTCCCATGTTAACACCTACATCATGAAAGTGATAAGTTCTGCCCATGGTCTCCGTGGCCTGAGGAGAACTTTCCAGCAACTTAAGCATGTCTCCTCATTATCTGGTGGTCAATAAATCATTTGCCTAGGTACACTTCACATTTGCCCCATACGCCAGCACAATAAAAGTTTGAATTAGGTAATGCTCCTTTTTATTATCATAAATGAATTACCTCATGGGGCAGGCAGATACACAAATGCACTGCACTCTTCCACTAAGTGGAAGGTTTTTTTCAATCAGCTTCCCATAAATGCAGAAGGCAAAAACAAAATAACCACATCCCAAGATTGCCCAGTATCGATATAAATTTATTTTACTGGATTCATTGCTGCGCTTCATTTAATAATAAATAATATAATTTCCGTAGTAACTATGCATACCATTAAAAACAATATTAAACATACACCTCAAACTTTCAATGTTTTCTCTGAGCCCCAAATGGGAAGCTTTCTGCAGGGCATGGTGGAATGTTCATACTGGGGAAAAGTTCCATTTTTGTTCCCACTAGACCAGTGGTTGGCAAACTCATTAGTCAACAGAGACAAATATCAACAGTACAACAATTGAAATTTCTTTTGAGAGCCAAATTTTTTAAACTTAAACTATATAGGTAGGTACATTCTTATTTACTTAATTAGGATACTCCTAAGGCTTAGGAAGAGCCTCACTCAAGGGGCCAAAGAGCGGCATGTGGCTCGCGAGCCGCAGTTTGCCGACTACTGCACTAGACCCTTGAATTCTGGTAAAACAACACATTATGCTAATAAATATATGTAATAATACCAGCATCCATGTTCACCATAAATGGGAATATCATACTTTGATATATGAGCGGCGGCATATTTAGTGACTTTGGAAGTTTATGTTTCATTTTTAACTTTTAAAGAAGATTCATCACATAATGATTAAATGCTTCCTGCACCCAAGGGACAGTCTGCTGATTTTCTCACCCTTTGCAGTCCTTGGACTAGGACCAACACACTGGTTCCCCAGTCTGTGTGCTCCTTAAGGGCAAAGCCTGAGTCGTTATCTCAGCTCTCTCTAAAACCTGGCATACAGTAGGCACTCAGTAAATGCTTAAAATGAACTTAAACTTTTCCCTGACATTGAGGTAAGGATAGGGCAGGAACTTTCCTGGAATAGGAGAGCCATAAATGGAGTCTGAAAGGATGGGTGGAGTTTAGTCCAGTAAGGGAAAATGGGAAGGGCATCCCAGACAGAGGGAGGAGGTGGACAGGAGAAAGAGGTGTGACCTCTGATGATCAGAGCACACTGTCTGGTAGGCTTAGGGCTGAAATGAAGCCAGGGAAGGAGGCACCAGCCAGGTCATGGATCACCACAGAGCTTGGAAATCATGGAGAGTTTTCAGGGATAGGGAGCAGAGAAAGGTCTCGGTTGGGTTTCTGATTTACAAAGACTATTCAGGCCCAGCTGGTGTGGCTCAGTGGATTGAGTGTCATTCCATGCACCAAGAGTTCATGATTCCATTCTCAGCACGTCCTCTGTTGCAGGCTCCATCCCCAGTAGGAGGTGTGCAGGAGGCAGCCAGTCAATGTCTCTCGCTCATTAATTTTTCTATCTCCCTTTCCCTCTCCCTTCCTTTCTTTCTCTAAAAATCAATAAAAACAAATTAGAAAGATTATTCAGGCTTCAGGATGGAGATGGATATCTGAGAGATAGGGCTAGGGAGAAGGAGACACCCCAGGAGGCCAGCGGAGTCTGGGCCATCCTGACACTCCTTCACTGCCACCAGCTGTGCCCAGCACAGGCTGGCTTGGGCCTTGCTTCTGTCTCAGTGTCACCTACGACCCTCGACAAGGTCAAAGTAGCTCAGGATTCCTGTTCTTGAGGCATCTCAAGTCCTGGACACCGTGTTTTGAAAGGGAACTTCGTTCTGGAGTAGAGTGTCACCTTCTTTGTCCCTTCGCTCACCCCCACCCCTTCCGACCTTCCCATCAGTGGGCACAGTCAGCAGGATGGGCAGGGTGGAAAAGTGGATGAAATGTCACCATCTCTTTTGCAGTTTCAACATTTCTGAGGACAATCTTCCCTCATGGGACACAAAGTCTTGAGCCAGCATTGGGAAGACAAGCCTTGAAGGGCTGCATTTGCCAACAAAGAGCTTTCCACAAACGGGGGAGGAAGCACTTATTCCCTGATGACTGCTGTTAGAAACAGATACAAAATCACAGGCGTCCGGGGTCACAGACTCTCCCAGACTAAAGCACACGGTGAGCCCATGTGAGGGCCGGGCATTGTTTTCAAGGTGCTTTCAAGAGCACTGTGGGTTTTGAAAGAGAAAAGCCCAAAATCTTACACTGTTTTGTGCACATCTGAAACTGCCTCCCTAATGGGGACCCTTTCCAGATGAATCTGTGAAAATAGTAAAACGTTCTGAAGAAATATTCGAGGCATCAAAATTACTCAAAGTAAATAGAAGAAATGTCAGCAAGGCCTCACTGAATCCTTTGGATTCAGGTTGCTGTTCTCATGGCATAGGGGGCCTACTTAGTTGGCCAACTCCATCAAGAGCCCAGGCAAGGAAACAGGTTTGCTTTGCAGTGAGAGATTGAATTTTCACAGAGAGAAAAACTTAGCAGGTTACAAAGAAAAAAAACCCCTCAACTCATTCCTTCTGTAAATACACACTGAGCACCCACTAGGTGCTCTGCATTGCCCTGTGCTAAGGGAATTTGTGCATGAGTAAAATAAAAATTCCTGCCCAAGTGGAGCTGACATTCCAGCATGGAGTCTAAGGAAGGCCTAACCCATGAGGCTGTGCTGCCACGCACCTGAGCCCAGTGCAGAGACAGTGTAGCGTGCAGTGAAATGTGGAGACAGCCAATATGGGTACAGCCTCTGGGCACAGTCCATTGTGGGGACAGGCAGGTCTGATGGTGACAAGAACATGGCTTAGCTCCAGGGGAGGCCAGGATATGAATAAAGCATTTGGCAGAGAGTGAAGGGAGCCTGGAAATGAAGTTGGGAGTCGGCACCAGGAGCAGTGACTCGGAGAATTTCTTTAGCTGCATCATCCATGTGGGATGTGCATAAGCTCACGTCAGATGGCTGAAGGTATTTGAGGACCCAGGACACGGGTAAATAGGAGGACACAGACTCAGAAGACAGCAATGCAAACCTCGTTTAGGGGGCCTGTGAATGAATCAGTGAAATCCAAAATGGCTCACTACCTGCCGCATAGCTCTAGAGAGCTCAATTCTGGGGTACAGCCTCATTCACTAATCAGAACCCTTTATAAAAACCTCTCACCTCCCATATAACTCAAAACTCTAACTCCGGCTTTCCTTGAATGTCTAACAATGGATTCAGCCCAGGTCTCAAGCGAACTTAAAGGGGGACCTATCTGAGTAGGGACAACTAATCCACCTGAAAGTGATTGGATGAAACTCTCTTGACATCCAAGTTCTCCAAAGAATGCCTGGTTGGGGCACAGTGGATGAAAGAGAAGAACAGTATGCCTTGTAATTTCTCTAGCCCTTGACCCTCAATCCTGAAGGTGACCTGATTCATAGCCATGGCTCCCTGCTGAGCGGTCCTCTTGTAGCAGAAGCAGGGGATACACTAGAGTGAGTTCTCCAACTGGCCCTGGAAACCTGGCCACTGCCGGACCTCACAGTTGCTTATACTGCCGGAGGACACAGAGCTGGGTAGGCCTCTAGTAGTGACTCCACAGATGGTCAAGAATCAACGGTGTTCACGCAACCCTGGTTGGCTCCATGACACTGCGATTTTGATTCCTTGCTTCTTGATGTCAAAGGTACAGGACAGTCCCCAGACAGATCAACAATATATCATGTATAATCACAAAAATCTCCTTCTATTCTTCACAGATTCCTAATGAGAACCTAGGGGTGTCATTGTTGTGCTTTAATACACATCCAACCAACATGAGACAACCCAAGGCATAATCCCTAGGAGCTGCTTAATGAACTTTTCATAGTAATCAGGACATGCTCCCGTTGAAACAACCGTGTAATCTGAAGTAATAGTAGACACCAAAAGATGATATAAAAGAGTGCAACAACAAGGCACAATGGAGACCTTTCTCCCTTTACAAAGGGGTGATCAGTCACAAGTATTGTCAAACTCCTTCTATAAAGGGGCACATAATAAATATTTTAGGCTTTGTGGACCAGAAGGTCTCTGTTGAAACTGCTCTACTCTGCCATTATTTGAGCACTGACAATACAGAAACAATTGGGTGTGCTGTGTTTCTGTGAAACTTTATTGTGAAATGGTGCAATGAAATGGAGTAGGAGGACAGAGGGGACCAGCCTTTGATGACAGCACATTTAAAAGGTGGCAGTGTAGAAGGGGTGAACACCAGATTACAGTGTTAGAGTCATGATTACACATGTGTATATGTGCACACACATGTATTTGTGTGTGTGTGTGTGCACGT
This sequence comes from Myotis davidii, assembly GCF_000327345.1. Lineage (NCBI taxonomy): Eukaryota > Metazoa > Chordata > Mammalia > Chiroptera > Vespertilionidae > Myotis > Myotis davidii. The sequence goes on from NW_006286587.1 coordinate 12,026,403, forward strand.
GTGTGTTGGAGGATTTTAGTTCCTGGCACTTTAGAAGATTGGATATACTAAATAATTTCCTACTGAAAATGCAATCTGAGTAAAAAACTGCATCTCTGACCTAGATTGGGAGTAAGGAATCCTCAGAAGAACCCAGAGGCAGAGTGAAAGGAGGACCCCTGTGTGTCTGCAGCAAATTGTGGGAAACATTGAGATTTCCCTTTGTCAGCTGCATTGGGCTCTGGGGAAGGGCCCAGAAGCCTCACCCAAGCAAGAGGGGAATGAAATAGGAGCCCCCCACTGTGTTTATTAGATGCCAATCACCTTAGGTGCTCCACTGAAAGGACTCACAAGACTCAGTTTATGCTCACAGAACAGTTGACAAAGAACTCAGGCAGCAGCAGAAGGATGGTCTTGAAAGGGGTCTGGAGACCACAGGCTGTAGCTTCTTTGTCTCTCCCATAGTTGGTTTCACAGGAGAGCCTTGTCCTCAGGGTTCTAACAAGCACTGGTATGAGCACACACACACACATGTGTGTGTGTGCATGTTCATATGTGTTCATTTATGTTCATGTGCATGTGCTACCTTGGTACCAGCAAACCTCTTCACAGTGGGATCTCATATGGACACATTCTTGATACATGACTAAAGTTATTCATGAAATCCAACTCCGCTCCCAAGCCTCTAACAAATACAGGAACAAGTCAACAAGTCATAAATTGAAATATTGTTACTAAACAATGTTGACAGACTGCTACCTTCTGCTCCAAAACAACTCACTGATCAGTGATTATTGAACACTCTTTATCGTCAGTGAACATATGTCAAAGCCTTGGTTGAGGGTCAGTAGCCCAGGAGGCAAGCATGTGTCAGTACAGCCCAATAGAGGGGACCTTGGGCTGTTCACCACATCCACCTGTGATTCCTCAGTGTCAGGAATACCTACCTGGTCCAATAAAACTCAAAAGATAATCTGACTTTTGTGGCCCCAAATTGATAGTGTCAGGTAAGAGACAGGAACAGATACAAATCCATTATGGAGAAACCCAACTTCAAACAGGACCTTAAAGAACTCACACAGGTCAAGTTCAAGGGAAACTGGGTAGTTCACAGACAAGCTCCCAGGAGCAGGAACAGTACAGGGCAGAAACAGAATCACAAAGTCTTCAGAGACTGAAGTCATCAAGCTCCCAGTGTAAAATGCCTACTTTCCATGTGTTTTAAAAAATAAAAGAGAAATTTGAACATAAAAAAAAAGAATCAGATACTCCAAGAAATGGTCAAAATGATTTGAAAAAGAACCAAATGAAACTTCTCTACATGAAAACTATAATAATGGAAAACTTTTAAAAATGACTTAAATGAAAGATTTGATACACTCAAAGAATAAATGAAGATGGAATGGATGTATCCATTAGTTAGTCCAAAGGAACAAAGTAATGGAGTGAGTGAAGGGAAGAGGTGGTGAACCATTTCCGGGGAACAGCCCAGACATGCTACCAGGTTGGCCCAATTTGCTAGATCTCTTGTTCTGTTTTGTTTCAGATTTAAAAAAAATGACCTTTTCTATGAAATCTCCTGATTTTTAAATATTGGATAGAAGCTCAATTACACAAAACAGGCCTGTAGACATTGCAGCCAATTTGTGACCAATTGTGACCTTGGGCTACTTGTGACAGCAAGAAAGAAGTCAGGCTCTAGGTGAGCAGACAGATCACCGGTGGTGGGAGGTCACTGCAGGTCAGCAGGGACGTGGTGTCTAGAATGCAATTGGATTAAGCCAGGGTCACTGAGTGCAAGTGCTTTTTCTTCAAGTGTGGGGAGGGGGGTGGCAGGCAAGGCTGCACAGAGATGCCAGTTCAGTTTGAGAAGTTAAACCCAAGACACTGATACTCTGTGAACAAGCTGCCCTGATCTTTAGGAAAGGACATTTGCGTCAGGGAGTTTCTGTAAAACCAAACTGAACTTTCATGTCTCTGGGACAGTAAGCATACCAAGTAAACAAGACATTGGAGTGTTGGATCTTAATATGGTTATGACAGCATCAGAATTGTGGACAAGAATCTTGGAAACATCACCTCTCTCGTTGCCAGGCAAGTTGATGGAAATTTCCTACCCGTAACTTATCCTTATCGTCATCAAAGGCTTAATGGAAATCCTGGAACAAAGTAATAAGGAAATAGATTTTCTTAAAAAAAACAAAAAAACAACCACACACACATTTTTTATTGATTTCATAGAGGAAGGGAGAGGGAAAGATAGAAACATCAATGATGAGGGAGAATCATTGATCCGCAGCTTCCTGCATGCCCAACACTGGGGATCAAGCCCACAACTCAGGCATATGCCTGAACGGGAATTGAACTGTGACCTCCTGGTTCATAGGTCGACGTTCAACCACTGAGCCACACAAGCCAGGGCGGAAATAGATTTTCTGACACTGCTTTCTGAAGGAAGACTATCTCTAGTTTAAGAAGCCAAAGAACAGGAAAGTAAAAAGCAAGCTAGGAACAAATAAGGGGAAGAAGTGAAGAGAATGGATAAAATACCATTCTGATGTTTTGAAAGTCACTAAACACTGGCAAGGGGTATTCTGGGCCTCAAGTAAAATAGTGATATTGTTCACTGAGGTTCTCAAGACTTCCAGCAAAAAAGGTGTGATTTCACATCACCTCTGCTCCACCAGGAGTGCACCTTAAAGCCTCAATCAGCTTGCAGCCCTCTGTGTACAGTAAATTAAATATTTAAACAAGTGTAACTTAGTGGTGAATAGTGGTTTAAGGACCAAGAATGGTGGGCAGTAAATGAGAGTGCAGTGAGGGCCATCTCTCTTTTCAGCCTCTTGGAGTTTATTTTTGTGTGTGGGGCCATTCTCAGCATCTACTGAGCTCTCTCGTGTGCTGTGCTAAAGTCTTAAACTTAGAGGAGAATGCATGTTTGATCAAGATCTATGTAAATTCCACTCACCAACAGAGTGAATATTTTCCTTTGCCTTGAAAGTACAGTTGACCTCTGTCTGTATTTGTGTTTCTGCATGTGGCAAAGCCTTCATTTAATTTTTTCATTACCCTTTTATATTCAGTCTCTCCCCTTTTAAATCCTTTCTTGAAAAAGTAATATGTTTCCCAATTATGCGGCCTTTACAACAAACACACAAATCACAAGATAATTTTCTGTGTCTTGTGCCCTATGTGTTAGGTGCTTTCAAGAGCATTATTGAGCCAAACAAAGCTCAATCCTTGCCATTTATCATGAATATTGCCTTGGGTGAAGTTTTGAATCCCATTTTGCCCGTGAAATTCCAAATATCTTATTGTAAGCATTTTAGCACATTAAAATTGTTTAATAATATGGAAGTCATTTTCACTTTAATCTCTCACATTAAAAAAAAAATGACAGATTGCTTCCTTTTCTTCCTCTGTGAAGCTTTGTTACTAAATTGTCCAGAGGGACACTAGGAACGATGTGGGGAACTTGTTAAAATGCAGATTCTGATCCAGGAGTTCCGAGACATGGGTAGCGCAAAAATTCTGTTTTTCCAACAGGCTGCTGATCCCAGGACCATATATGGAAAAGCAGAACAGCAGTGGTTCTCTGCCTTGGCTCCCTGTGCACATCCCCTGAGGAGCTGTAAAAGCTGCCACCCCTGTGTTGCCCCATCCCACCCCAGAGATCCCAATCTAATTGGACCGGGCCATTAGAAGTATGTGAAAGCTCCCCAGCTGATTTCAGTGTAGCTTAGGTGGCGAATAGTGGTCTAAGGCAGGATCCAGCTGCCAGATATTCCACGTCCTCCACTGTGAGCTCCTGCAGGGCACACAGTCTGTGGCTTGGACGTCTCAGCTCCGTGCAAACGTTACATGTAGATAATTATGGAAGTGAAGCACTGCTCACAACATCGTCAGCGTGCTTAAAATTAAACATGACCCCTGTGGAGTGAATGACCAGGCTCCCTACTTGGAGAATTAGCACATTTGGGTCAATGGCTCCCATGGACACAATCTGAGTGGTCCACTGTGAGAGGTTTTGGAGTCTTATATTTTGATCTCATTCAAGCATCACAAACAAAAACTCTGGAAGAAATATATAGCATTAATCTGCATTATCTAGATAAAAGGACTTGAGGCCAAAGCAAATTAAGTATTTAAATAATTAAGGGCTAGTCTAAGTCTGTACTTCCTGAAGCAGAGCAGTATTCTATCTCCACCCTGTAGAACAACATAAGTGCTTTGTCTTATGTTTTATGTCAACATAAGCACAAGACTTAAGGTAAGGAAGGTATATTGGTGAGGACTTCTGGGACACCTTGTGATTTCTCAAGGAGCCCCAGGCTTTGGCCCAGCTGATTTTATTTTATTTTTAAAATATGTTTTTATTGATTTCAAAGAGGAATGGAGAGGGAGAATGAGATAGAAACACCAATGATGAGAGAAAATCACTGATCAGCTGCCTCCTGAACACCCCACACTGGGGACCGAGCCCGCAACCTGGCATGTGCCCTGACTGGGAATCAAACTGTGACCTCCTGGTTCATAGGTTGATGCTCATCCACTGAGCCATGTCGGCTGGGCTGGGCTGGCCTGGCTGATTTTAAAGATGGGCAGTTTGAGTTATGCCCCTGCCTGTTATAATGACCCACCAGGTTGTCCTCAGACCTGCAGAGACCCACCTATGAAAATAGTTATGGTGTGACTATCAAGGTTCCAACATGTGTTTAAAGGAGTACAAATACAATAAAAGCAATGCATTGTAAAATACAGATTTAGCTCAGGACACAGGTAGAGAAGGAGATGGTAGATTCAGAGCATTCCGTGGGAAAATTTAAAAAGCTTCCAGGCTCTATTCCCATGCTTTAAAGTTGATCATAGTGATTCCCCTTCGTTGATTCACTTTTAGAAAGCTGTTCCAGGTCTAGTTATAACTCCTCGTATTCCTATCTGCTGGCAGCTGGAGCCTAGGCTCTACTGAAATTTTCTTATGTAGTTGAACTTCTACATGAAAAGCACTATTTTCGCCGAAACCGGTTTGGCTCAGTGGATAGAGCGTCGGCCTGTGGACTGAAAGGTCCCAGGTTCGATTCTGGACAAGGGCATGTACCTGGGTTGCGGGCACATCCCCAGTGGGGAGTGTGCAGGAGGCAGCTAATCAATGTTTCTCTCTCATCGATGTTTCTAACTCTCTATCTCTCTCCCTTCCGCTCTGTAAAAAAATCAATAAAATATATTTTTAAAAAAAGAAAAGCACTATTTTCTTCATTTATTGTTATATCCTTTCTGTGTCCTTTAGGGAATTATCCATAAATACTATTGAATAGTCAGATAACATTGAGGACACCAAAGGAACAGTCTGGCAAGATTCTGCTGGGACAGAAAACATCAAGGAGTTACAGACATGGCAAGGTTTCTACTGCACACATCTCTGTTCTACAATATTGATGTGTTTGTAAAACAAACCACTGCAAAAGGATTGATCCAATGAAGAGTTCAAATCCAGGATTAATACTGAAGGCCAAGTGTAACCAATCCTCACAAGCATGTGAGTTCAGATGGGGATCACAACATGGAGATGGGTGTCACTTGCAATCAGACTTCAGCAAAGCTATTCCATGTGTTTCAGAGTCTCCCAAGGGGGTTCAGAAGTCCCTGTCATTGTCCTGCCAGGTTTCACTTCCCTCTCACGCTGAATCACTAAGTACGACCTCTCTGCAATCGTGCCCACAGGTCACCAGTTAACTGCATAGTAGAGAGGTCCCCAAGCTGGGCTGCTTGTATCGCAGTGTGTGCCAGTACTTCAGTCTCTGTATCTAGAACGCAGACATTCATGGTTCTCTCTGAAACACTCTAAATTAGAGTCCCAGCTATCATATTTACCTACAATGTCTACTCTCCTACCACATCATCTAAGACTCTTCCGTTAGCCCTTTTTTATATTGAGACTAGAGGTCCAGTGCATGAAATTTGTGCACAGGTGGGGGGGCAGGAGCCCTCAGGCTGGCCTGTACCCCCTTACAATCCAGGACCCCTTGAGGGATGTCCAACCTAAACCGGCAGTCTGACATCCCTCTTGCAATCCAGGACCGCTGGCTCCTAACCGCTTGCCTGCCTGCTTGCTTGATCACCCCTAACCACTCACCTGCCTGCCTGATTGCCCCTAACCACTCTGCCAGCCCGCCTAATTGCTCCAACCACTCGCCTGCCTGCCTGATCTCCCCTAACTGCTTTCCAGCCTACCTGATTGCACCTAACCACCTCTGACTCAGCCCCCACTGTCGTCGTTTCATCCAAAAGGACATCCGGAATGACGTCGGAAGGTCATTCTGCTGTCTGGTCTAATTAGCATATTACCCTTTTATTATTATTATAGATATCTTCCAAGAGACTCTAAGTATGTAAATGTCACTTCACCAATCATTCCCAAACCTTCAGGACTCAAACAGTGGGCACAGCTAGATGAAAACAAAGATCTGTACAAGCAGAAAGTATTTGGCCATAGAACCAAAGAAATAAATGGAAGGAATGTCATTTTTATTTAATACTCTTTTTTCAAAGCCAACAAGGACATGTTTAGGCTGGCAAATGGTGGGGTATCAACTGTATTTGGCATTTCAAATGTAGCCCAACATTTTCAGAACAATAGGAATCTACCATGTGGTCTTGTTAAAGATGTTACTGAGATCAGAATAAACTCACCAAATAGGAAAACCCAAATCAAATTATTATTCAAGTAAACAAATTGAAAACAAAGGCATTCCCAGAGGCTTTTGACAAGGGGAAAATGGATTACTAAATCAAACATTTTCATAAATAAATTAGCAAAACGCATTATGAAACACTAACATTAATGACACACACCAGATTGCCAAATTCCTTAATCAAATCTTTTCAATCCAGATCCTTATATTGTGAAAGGGCCAGTTCTTACAGACAGCTCATAACACAGAGCAAGTCTCTCCAATGACGTTTCTGCCATCACCAAATGTTTTCTTCTGATCTGTCTCCAGGCCTGACATTTTTGTAAATTAAACTGGATTACATTATCCATGATGGCTTAAATTCAATTATCTAAATAACTAACCATCCAGATCCAGGACTAAATTACCCACCTGCTGCCTGAACTTCTTTGGTTTGACAACATGCTGGTTTTATTTGTATTTTAGAAAGTAAAAGTAGACCTGGATTTCTCCTAGTCTACTGGAGGAAAACATTCTTTGTAAGGAACCTAGACATTGTTTTTCATTTAGAAAGTATGGTCAAATCTTCACAGCAAAAGATTCAGTAATACTGAAGTGTTCAGAGGCAAAGGCTAAATGGTCATCATCTCCCCTCTCGCCCTCTCCTCCTATGTAATTACTCTGGTCTGCTTTCTTGGCCAGTTAGCTTTACACAATCTCAAACAAAGCCAGAATAGTAATCTTTGCTTTTGTGCAGATGTCTAGGTCAAAGGGAAGTTAGGTTTTACTTATAAAAATACTGGCATATTTCCTTTTCATAGAAGACTTCAGAGGTTTACATTTTCTCTAACGGTGTCTATACATTCATGTTTCCCTTCACACCCACCAAACTTCATGTTACACATCATTTTACATCTTTTCAGGTTTCCGGGCTCTTTATGCACATATTTTTAAACCTGACATAGGGAGTTAGAACAGCCTTTTAAGATATAAACAAAAAATCATAAGATTTAAACCTGCCAAAATATGTGTATACATACATGCACACATATGCACAGGTGTGTATATGCATACATACAGACCTATACTTACGTATGCATGTATAAACGTGTATACATACACACGTATATGAAAGACAAATATATACATAGACAATAAAACAAAAGATCTACTTTTTTTCCCCAAAGTGCAAAACATTATTTTTATTATATTATTTATTCTAAATAGGTCTTTGTCGGGTTTATATAAGACATATAAGTAATATAAGACATAATAGTCTAATTTGCCAGATTGTAATCATTAGACCTAAGCATAAGTCTTTCAGTCTCATCAGAGCAACTACAGCCATGGACTCTGGCCTAGGGCAGTACTGACCAGAAATGGGCCATCACTCGGCTTTCCACAGAGCTTATGCTCTAAGGAGACAGCCTAATACTGTGCACTTGGCTCTAAAGGAGACTCAGGTCTTGGCTGAGATGTCTCCATTTTAGAATATCTCCTGTGGCCTTTCAAAGTGGAGCTGGGAAAAAAAGAACATAGAGCTGTAGCTAACTGTTGGCTTCCTAATCAACATTTTCTTCCCCAAAGATGACATATGTTTCAAGGTAGCAAAACTGCTAGCTCTTTCTGTCTGGAGATGAAGTGGCAGATTTGAGCCCAGTAGTCAGAGTCTACTGTGACCCCTGATATACTGTGCACACTTGGATAGAAAGCTAAGTGAGATGGTATTTTTACACCGGAAATTCTGTTGTCTAATATGCTAAGAAAATGGAGTTGTTTTGGGGAAATTTAGATATCATGTAGAATCATTGACAAGGCTTTCACGTTTATCTAATCCATTGCCTGATTTCACAGACAGTAAAACTCAACAAGAGGGAATGACTTGCTTAAGGTCATGCAGCTTTTTTGTGTCAAACTGGGTCACCAAACTCCCAGTGATCCCACTGTCCTCTGTATTATGCTGCTTCTCTGTCACTCAGGGGTTCCTGATAGTCAATGAATGAAATTAACAAGCTTTTGGTTAAAGATGACACGTGGTTTACATTTTTTTTAGATCCCATTCTTTCCCAAACTCTACAAAAGCAACAGTAAGGAAATATGAGAAGACAACAGAAATAAAATATTGGAATCTCAAAAGAAGACAGATTGGTCTTAATGAACTCTAAAAATCTAAATTCCTAGCCAAGGAGATGCTTAAATATCCAAAGTTTCAGGAATTATTTGCACCAAGTTCTTTTGGAATTGGGAGGTGTTCATTGCAACACATAGAAAAAGAGAATTTGTTGGAAGTCTATTTAAGGGGCCGTTAGCACCCAGACCCCTTGCATATTGCCCATGAAGCAAAGTCGCTGGCCCTCCCTCACTTCAATGGGAGAATGGAAGCTGATAAGTGAGAATGATGGTTTGTAGATGTTGAATAACAGTCTTGACCACAGAGCCACGAGCTGATAAGCCAAGAGGAGGTGTCCAGTGACCATCACTGATAATATCAACAATCATCTTCTTAAATTGTTTGCCGGGCCAAACCGGTTTGGCTCAGTGGATAGAGCGTCGGCCTGCGGACTCAAGGGTCCCGGGTTCGATTCCGGTCAAGGGCATGTACCTTGGTTGCGGGCACATCCCCAGTAGGAGGTGTGCAGGAGGCAGCTGGTCGGTGTTTCTCTCTCATCGATGTTTCTAGCTCTCTGTCCCTCTCCCTTCCTCTCTGTAAAAAATCAATAAAATATATTTTAAAAAAATTGTTTGCCGGGTATCCACTCCAAATTAAATACAAGACACCTAAACAGTGCAGACCAGAGCTACCCTGCTCTAGATATACCCTGCGCGCAATACCAACAAAATCCCCCCTCTTCTGCTGACTTTGAGTTAATCAAAAGGATTTCACCTTGGATGAACCCGACTAAATCAGAGGAGCCTTAAAAGAAGGTGAAACACCAGAAAGACATTCGCCTGCAGGACTGAGATAAACAGCCATGCTATGAATTGTGGTAAGCAATTGTTGGTGGGTTGCACAGAAGGCCCAGTTGATAACTAGTAATAATGAGGCCTCAGTCCCATAACCACAAGGAATTAAATCCTGCTAACAACCATTGATCTTGGCAGTGGACCCTGAGACTCAAGTAAGAATCACAATCTTGACCAACACCTTTACTCCGCTCACTTGAGCAGAGGAACCAGTCATCCCATACCCAGACTCTCAAAGCATGGAAATTCAGAAAGTGAATGGTTGTTACCTTAAGTCACTATGTTTGTGGTAACTTCTTATGCAGCAGTAGAAAGCCAATATTTCTGGGTAGTATCAATGGGAAATATGGCCTAGATAGAATAAGGCAGGAGTAGGCCAAGTCCTGCTACTTTAGCAGGAGTGAATTTTTCATCTTATATTATCTGTATTTATTCCTCCACTTCTAATTGGAGAGCAGACTATGTTTCCCACTTTCCTGACTCAAATTAGAAACAGGCTCTGAAACTTAATTATCTCAGTGGGGGTGTGGGAAAGTTCAGACCAGGCTCTCATCACATTAGCTCCTGGGTGAGGGTAGGCTATCAAAAGTCACCAGAGTGAAGGCAGGGTACTCTAGAAATGTGATCCTAAAATGCAAATGGCCAGAAAAAGGAGTCAGAATCATTATCTCAAAAGAGAAGAGTCAAAGGCAAAATTAATAAAACCTGGAGCCCTGATTATAGACACACCAAGCCAAGAGCTGAACATAGAGAGCCAGAGCAAAGGAGGCCACGGGAAAAGCACAGTGGGCACCAGGGAGGTCAGCAGGTGAGAGGTATAGGTGGGCCAGGATATTATAAAAGTGTAGAGTTAGGTGATACACCGTTAATGCAGGCCTTCAGGGACTTGGAAAGTCTCCGAGGCAAGCCCACATTAGCCTCTCTGGAGAGCCTCTACAGGTCTACTTTGGAAGTTGTGTGTGGGGAAGCAAGTCCACCCCTGCCCGCCCAAACTAATCCATACACCTTGGCTGGGACCGGTTGCGTGTAGGAAACTTCCCCCTAGAAGCCATCTAGCTTAAGGCAGGGAACACACTGATGGAGGTCTCAGATGCAATCATTGTAAAGACAATTCATGTTCTTAGACATGTCTCACCTGGTAAGGCAATTTAACCTGTTAAAAGAACAGTAAAATAAAAGACCCAGAACATTTTGGCCCATGCTCACCCTTTCACAGCCCATCATAGAGTCTAAGAGGTGGGAGGTATTTTAGTGAGCATCGGTCTCAAGGCCCCTACACACATAGAGAAAGTTCAAAGAAAGTATATGACTCTGGCAAAACCTAATACTTATCTTCAAATATTCAAACACCACTATAGGACAAAGTGACAAAGAAAGAACTAAGTTAGAATTCCAACTCTGTGTTCATGAGGGGTGAGAGTTCAGGCAAGTCACTTTATTTCTCTGAACTCAAGTTTCCTCATCTGCAAGATGAGGATTATGAATATAGGCATAGGATTGCTATGGAAATTGATCAACACAATCATGGAGAAACCCACAGCACAGTGTGTGGCATATAACTTTTATATATATATATATCCCGATGCATGAATATTCGTGCAAGAATAGGCCTTCCTTCCTCTGGCTGCCGGCACCCAGGACCCAGGTCTTCGCTCTGGCTGCCGCCTCCCGCCTTAATTCCGGGGCTTGATGCTGAGAATGATTTTTAATTTAACTTATTGATTTTAGAGAGTAATGGAGACAGAGGAAAACATGGATTTGTTGTTATACTTATTTATGCATTCATTGGTTGGTTCTTCTATGTGTCCTGATGTACGATCTAACCTGAAACCTTGGCCTATCAGGTTGATGCTCTAGCCAACTGTGCTACCTGGCCAGGTGTACATTTTCTTGTGAGTCTTAGGACCAACTGTTCTTCTCTCTGTTCTCTTTAAACCCATTTCTCAGAATCTTCTTGGAAGAAATCAAAAGTACTGATTTTTTAAAATCTGTCGTCCTAAATCCTGCATCTTAGAACAAACCCATCACACTCTTGAGACCCAATATGAATTACCACTGGTGTTCCCCGTGTCCCACACAGCCTCCTGGCCTTGGAGGAAAATGTGTAGTCTGGTCTGCAGAGTAATCAGGAAAAATCAAAGCCCCAAGGCACAGTCCTGAACACGGTCAGAGGAAAGCTGTCTTGAAAGGGTCTGCTCACTAGATTATGGACACTTCAAGCATGTTAAACAGGAACTGAAAAGCAACAGTGGAAACAAGACTCAGGGGAACAAAAGTGCAACCATTAAATTTTCATGATTTCAGAAGTTAGGACATGTGTTCATCACTGTAGCACTTTTTATGTGAATGAATTTATAATGAACATAGCTGTTGAAAATAAGCCTATTCACAGAAATAGCTTAGTACATCATGCTGGTGGCATTTTAGAAATTGTTATCAAAATTATTTTACCATAAAAACTAAAGAGCCTGGCTGGTGTGGCTCATTGGTTGAGCATCAACCTATGAACCAGGAGGTCATGGTTCAATTCCTGGTCAGGGCACATGTCCAGATTGCAGGCTCAGTCTCCAGTAGGGGCCATGCAAGAGGCAGCCAATCTATGATTCTCTCTCATCATTGATGTTTCTATTTCTTTCTCCATCTCCATTCCTTTATAAAATCAATAAAAAAATATATTTTTAAGAAGCCTTTAGTGAAGTAAAGGATCCTAAATTCCCTAACATCACTCCCTGTTTTCAACAGGCTAAGAAAGTTTCGCAGCTGTCAGCTAATGCTTTCTTATCATGCACTTTGGTGAGGTCAGCGGGCCATCTTTTTCTTCAGAAAGAAACTCGATACAGAAAGTTTCAAGGTTTGTTTAATTCATGTATAATGAATTCTGGTTTTTAGCTCAAATCCCCCAGTCCAGTCATTTTCACATCATTTTAATCCCCAGCACACACACACACACACACACACACACACACACACACACACTGAATAAGAAGAACTCCTCCATGGTTGACTTGTGTTTTAAAATTTTTGTTGCCTCTTTCATATCTGAGGAGCACTGCTTCAACTTGCCTCCCTCTCTCCCTGTTGGGTTCTCTTAGACAACAGACTCTGAAACAAGGATTTGAGTGCAAATGGTTTATTGAGGGGAGGGGAGGGGTAACCTTGGGAATCACTGGGGGAAGTGGATAATGATACAAATGGAAAGGCAGACAGCATAGGGTATTCTGATGAGCAGGTTAGCACTGTGGACAAAGGGGGCTCAATCCCAAGGTTGAGCCCTAAAACACTGTCAAGAACACATCTCCTAGGAGTTTAAAGAGCTGAGATATTTACCCACCAACTTATTTTGTTATTAGTAAACCCAGTATGCTCCAAATAAACTCCTCTGCACTTGTGGCCTACCCCACACACAGACCACGCCCACTCCTGCAGCCAGCAAAATGCCTCTGATTTTTTTGGGTGCTAGCCATGGGAAGTCACTCATCAGAGCATACATGGGAATGGTGAGTGGCAAGCAAATGTAATCAGGGCCCTGACCATGTCAGCTTCATGCTGTATATAGGTATCCTCAGTTCTAGACACTACCAAGCGGCCTTTCTATTACTTGTCTTCACTGTCCAAACAGTCAGGCCGCTTAGCAATGGACCCTGGAAGCTTTCTCTAGAAGATCCTGCCTGTGACTTGTCTGCACACAGTCCTGACCAGGCCAACACTGGCAAAGAAAAGAGGGGCAGATACAGACGGGCACCAATGAGCGTATACAGTATACAGAGTGGCTAAGAGCATGGATGCTGCCTGGGCAGTGTCACTAAGTGGTTAAATGCCAATCTACAAACTAGGAGGTTACCATTCAATTCCCGATCAGAGCACATGAAAGGTTTCGGGCTGGATCCCCAGTGTGGGGGGCATACAGGAGGCAGCCCATCGATGAATCTCTCTCATCATTGATGTTTCTATCTCTCCCTCTCCTTTCCTCTCTGAAATATATATACATGATCTTTTTTTTATTTTTAAAGAGCATGGATGCTGATGGCCCATAGCCTAAGACGGGAGTTCAGATCTCTCATTTCTTTGAATTTATGTCAGCACTGGACCATAATATTTTCTATGAGTTAACCCTGTCAGCCAGATTTCTAAAAGACCCCCCCAAAAGCAGCACCAAGGATGTATCATATTAATACTTGATTTATATAAACACCAGCACAAACCCAACAAGGGAGGCTTGTGCTTCAAGAGCCTAGCCATGCAGCAAGAAAATTTTTTTTCTGGAAGAGCCTGTAGACCTTATGGGAGGGATCTGTAAGGAATAAGCTCAATCCTGGCAAACTAAAAGCAATGGCAGAGACTTCCACATTTGTTATAATCCCACAGAACCCCAGCCAGGGAAGGAGAGCCATGTGGAATTGATTGGGCATCGGTAAGGCCCAGAAGATTTTAGCTTAAAGATAATTTAATTATGAAAAGAAAAGAAACAGACCATGAAAGGAGAAAAAAATATGGTGGAGGATGCATATAAAAGAAAATTCTTGTGTATTTGTGTCTGTGAAAAGAGACCATAAGAGAAAAGATATAGAAAGGTAAGAACTCAGTGGGAAGGAGGATGAATGAGAGAGAAAATAAAAGAGGGTGAAGGAGAGAAACAACTTGTCAGTTGATATTTTTAGTTCCAGACACAGTAAATAATTCTGGCTGATTCCAATTTAATATTACCCATTGGAATAATAGTTCATAAAGCAGGAGAAAAAAAAGAATTAAATAAGCAGGCCTCAGGGGAGCAGCAGGAGGAAATGGACCATCTTTTCAGGTGTCTGCCCTTAGTACTCATCATTTTTTAGTGATACCCCTCTGAAACTCAAATTCCCAGGAGAAAGATTCTGGCCTATTTTTTCTTATCACATGACCTATCTTTGATTGAGGGGTGAAGGAGGGTTCTTGATTGATTGACAGACCATATAGAATGGGGTGGGAGGGCACTCCCATGATGGCGCTAACACAAAGAACAAGAGATGCCAGGCAGGTGGAAGCATCAAATGTCTACTAGCAGCAGGGAACCCCAAAGAAAGGAAGGTGTTGGGGCTCAAAGGGAGATAGGAGGACCAGTTATAAACCTGGGAAAGATTAGGAAACAGGAAGGGGAAGAGATGGATGAAGAGGGAAAAAAAATGGTAGGAATGTGAGAAAATGATAAAGAAGCAAGAAGCTAGATTTAAAAAGAAGAAGAAGAAATTCAGATTCCACATATGAGGTAGAGCCAGACAAGGGGAAAGAAGAGAAGAAAGCAATATGGAGATGAGATGATGGCAAGGAATCTCACGTAGGGCTCACTCATGACTCCATGAGTCTATGCTGATGTTGTCACAGACATTCTACTTCCTATACCTGTGAAGTGGATGGCAAGTAGTAGCAGTCCCAGGCCACCTCAAGAGAATGTGATTTGACATCCGCTCCATTTGGCATGGACACCCACTAAGTGATTTGACATTCATGATTGGGATTGTCCCAGGTCTCTACTGGGACAATAGACAACAAACTACCCCAAAACTTAGTAGCTTGAAACCACTTATCTCTCATGGTTCTTGGTTTGACTGGACTTACTGAGTAGTTTTCACAGGATGTGTCACATGCAATTCAGTTTGGCATCAGCTGGGGCTGAAATTATCTGAAGGCTCACCTGGGCTGGAATGTTCAAGTTGATGCAGTCACATGACTGGCAGCTAATACTGCAGCTCACCTGAGGTTGTCAATTGAAATACTTCCATGTGGCTTGGGAGTTCAACAGCACAGAAGTTGGGTTCTTGCAGGGAGTCTCAAGAGTGAGCATTCTAAGAGGCAGAAAGAGGAAGCTGTCCATCAAGTTAAGCTAAGTCTGAAATTGCCACAGCATCATGTCTCTCCTGGTTAAAGTGGACACACTCTAATTGCAGTGATGATCCAGTTCCAATCCCTGAAAGGCTCAGACATGCTATGGGTCCTTGGTCCTGCTTGTTGAGTTCTCCCCACTTCCATTACTACTAATATGGCAGAGATTTCTGTTTTTATAATTCCCATATGTATTCTTGCAATAGATCTATTACCTGAGGCTTATGGAGTTCTTTAAATCCCAAAGTATCCTACTGGCAAATATAATTATTAGAACATAATAATGGCCACCACTAAAGAGTGCTTAGCATATTCCAGGCATTCACTAACTCATAAACCTTACAATAATTTGAAAGAATTTAGAGAAGAAGAAAATGAGTGGCTAGAGAATGTCCAATACTAGGGAATTGGTTGGATAAATTATTCAAATTCAGGTCAAAGTGGCCAAACTGCATTTAAAACTCAGTCTATCACATTATAAATTCCAAGTCAGTCTGGTTCTCCAACACCATTTTGTAGTGGCTTGAGGCTTTTTCTGCAGAAATACGTACCATCTTCACCATCCATCAGAGCAGGACAGGGAATTAGGTGGAGAGTCCTGCACCGTCATCAGTATCACAGTTTTGCACTTGGTTCCAAGTTAGAAGCCACTATCTGGTTTTCCAGTGGATTTCCAAAGGCCAGTGCTCAGGAGAGTGTGCCTCCCAGTGAATTCCTTCTTGTCTGGGAGAATAAGAAGAGGACTGCAGAGCAGGATGGCCCTGAGGAAGGCCAGCTGTGGATTCTTAAAGGAAATTAAACAAAAGACTACAAAGAAAAGCCTTATGGAAACACAAACACCATCCCACACCAAAGTTCCTCTCTCTCACAGGCCATCCAAACATCTATTTACCTAATCGTGCTTCTTTTTATGCACACACATAGATATGTCATTTACAATAGTGCCATCTGTGTTACCATAGTTATGGTTCTGCCAGCATTTCCATAAAAATGATAGTAAATTTTTATTTTCTGAGGTTCAGAAATGCCCTATAAAAACTGGGTCTAGACTGAAACTCATTCCCAATAGGTTCCAACCCAGACACTAATAGAATTTGTTGGCAAATTAAACAAATATCAATTTACATGGCAGGCTAAAAAAGTCCAAAGATTACTTTTTCTAGAGGCAATATAAATTCATGAAAGAGAAAAAAACAAAATCCCCATATAAACAAGATTAATAAGTTTTAATAAGTCTGTAGGTTGGCCATTGCTTTGATTAATTTAAAATGTTAAAAAGTCAGATTAGTACTGTACAATCTACAGATATTTCCTGATTGCATTTTCTAGAGATCTTTTGATAATAGGCCGCAGAGATGGCTAATGCTTACCTCAGGCAAGAAGAAAATTCATTAGAGGGCTTAGCAGGCTCTCACAGGACTACGGGAGGAAGGGAAGGGGTGCTGAATAAGCAGAGCTGAAAAGGATGGAAGCAGATCCAAACAGCTTTAGTAGCATGAGCAGCTTGGTAGTACCATGTCTAGATAAAGGCACTCTAACCCTGTCATCCTCTGCGTGTTTTCAGTCTAATTTAAAAAATGCTAGGGAAAGGTTTGGTTAGCTAAGCCTATCATATGGCTACCTCTTGTTTGTACTGTGTCTGCTCCTTGGGGTTACCACAGTGCTAGGGAGAAGCATCCATCACCTCATTTATAACTGCAAGGAAGGAAGGAAGGCAGGAAGGAAGGAAGGAAGGAAGGAAGGGGTAAATCTTTCTTACATTAGAATGACAACTAATAAATGTAGCAGGAATAATAGAAACTGCTTTCTCCCCTTCCGATGGAGGGAGAGAGGGAGGAGAGGAAGAGGATGGAGGAGGAAGGGGAAGGGGGGAGGCTGGGAGGGAGAAAAAGAAAAAAGAAAAATAGAAAGAAAAGCAAAAGGAAGAATGGAAAGGAAGGAAGGAAGGAAGGAAGGAAGGAAGGAAGGAAGGAAGGAAGGGAGGAAGGAAGGAAAGGAGGTAGGGAAGGAGGGAGGGAGGAGGGAGAAATGAAAAAGAAAGAAAGAAAGAAAGAAAGAAAGAAAGAAAGAAAGAAAGAAAGAGAAAGAGGGGGAGGAAAACACATGAATGTCTGGTGCTCAGGGATAGGTTAGATAAACTACATTACAAATACACAATGGAATATTACATAATGAAAAGTTACAGGAAAAATATTAAATGACTTTCAATATATTAGCAGAGTAGGTTACCCAATAGTAGGTTCAATATAAACCAATTTTAGGAAGGAAAGAAGGGAGGGAATGAGGGAAGGATGAATAAATAAGAACCCATGTATGCATGAAAAAAATTGTGATGGGATTTCAAGTTATTTTTAGTTTCTTATTTTAGCTTATCTCTGTGATCTAAATTCTTGCTTTTGAAAGGATGATTAAAGAAAACAAAAGCATTTTTCAGGTTTTAATACTTCCTCTTATCTCTACTCCCATTAGTCACAATAACCAAGACATGAAACAAACCTAAACATCAGTCATAATGCCCTTATTTCACTCAACATATACACATATGCACATATATATACACAGACATGTATATATATATATATATATATATTACATACAAAAATGGAAAATTATTCAGCCATAAAAAGAAGACAATCTTACCATTTGTGACAACATGGATGGGCCTCAAGGGCATCATGTTATGTGAAGTAAGTCAGACAGAGAAAGACATGTAAAATTTAAAAAAATAAAATAAAACTCATAGATAGAACAGATTGGTGGTTGCCAGAGGCAGGAGACGGGTAGGGAAGTGGGGAATGAGTGAAATGGGTGAAGGTGGTCAAAAGGTACAAAGGTCCAGTCACAAGATAAGCAAGCCCTGGGAATACAATTAAAAACTACACACACAAAACCTTGAATCTCTGTGGTAAGTCAGCAACTAGTATTGCTGTCCCATTACATAGATGGAGAAGTTGAGATTCAGAGTGGAGTCACATTCTCAGGCAGAATCACAAAGTGGAACTAAGGAAACCAGAGCCTTAGTCTCCAAGTCTCGACTCTGTTTTCCTCTCTCTCCCAGGAGGGCGGGAGTCACCTGGATGGGACCTGTGACAAAGGGGTTGAAGCCAGCAGGCAACCCCCTTCTGAATCAGCCTGCCTCCCTGATTTCTTGAGCTTTGAGGGCTGCCTTCGCAGCATATTGAGCTTGGCTTCTTCTCCCTTTGGCGAGCGAGGATCATTACAGTGATATTGGAAACCCTGCACGCTGTATTGGCACTGCTGAATGCAATCTCTCACATGCCATTTTGAAATGATCTCTGTGTCTGAAAGGTCACTACCGCTGGCTAAATGGCATTGATTTCTAGGCATTTACAGATGTACATGACAACTCCTGATAGGGGGTTTCATGGATTGAGGAGCCGAGCCAATGGGATGTGAGTGGTAAGTATCTCCTCTTGGCAGAGTTATTACATGAGAAAATAGACCTAGAGGCGCCCATCACCCGCAGATTTGAGATGGAGCCATGCTTTCCTCAGGTGACAGTTGCCTTTGCAACATCCTCACAGCCCAGCTGCCCCAGGCCACAGCTTACAGGCTGGCATTTGGCTGACCAACACCATGAGGCCCACGAGCTCCTGTTTGCAACTCCTTTCTCTACACACGCAGGGACTCAAACCAGGTTTAGTGGTCTGTGGGGGTGGGGCTGAGGCACAGGGTTCACAGATGCTGCTTTTCACTGTGGATTCTGAAAGCTCTTATAAAGAGCAATTGGGTTCCATTTAAATGCTTTTACCTTGAGATACTTCTGCTGGTGCTGAGAGTTTGTGGTAATTCTGATTGCAGGAAGGCAGTTGAGCCATGACCTGCCATTTCCTAGCATCAAATGCAATGCCATAAAGTCAGCAATGAGTCTGTCTCATGCCGCCCCCTGTGCTTTTGCACGATGGTCTGCCCTCATGCCCCACAATCAAGCACTTGAGAGCTTCAGATCAGGCTGTGTGCAAGGATACAGCAGATTTGCATCCCAGGAAGAGACAGATTGCAAGCCACAGCAAGTTAGTTTGCTAATCCCCCATACCAAACATGGATGCCAAATTAACCCAAAGAAATCTGTATTTCAGTAGAGATGGCTCCTGCCTACTGTGTGGGTTTCTATGGCTGCCTCTTTTACTAGGTATGTAGGTAAAGATTCTGAATGTTTCCCTTGTAGTGCCAAGTTTTTGATAGGAAAAAAACCACACAAAAAGCAAGATTGGATGTAGGGTCAGACCTGGATTAAAACACCTATATAATAAAAGTCTAATATGCTAAGTGTCTGGTCATCCAGTTGGCCATTCAACCAATCAAAGTGTAATATGCTAATGATATGCTAAGGCCGCTCAACCACTCACTATGATGTGCACTGACCACCAGGGGGAAGATGCTCCAACCAGTAGGTTAGCTTGCTGCTGGGGTCTGGCCGTGGAGTCCTTCCACAGTCCCTCTCTGGCTGGCCAACTTCCAGCATCCCTCCCCGGCCCCAAACATGCACCATTGGGGTCCTCAGCCTGACCTGCACTCTCTTGCAATCCAGGACCCCTCAGGGGATGTTGGAGAGCCAGTTTTAGGCCGAGGGACCCCACTGGTGCATGAATTCGTGCACCGAGCCTCTAGTTAGTTAATAAAATTATGTAGGTTTCAACTGTACAATTCTATAATATGTCATCTGTAGGTTATATTATGAGTTCACCACATAATGATAAAGGTAGCATTCCCCTAGGCCAGTGGTCAGCAAACCGCAGCTTGTGAGCTACATGTGGCTCTTTGGCCCCTTGAGTGTGGTTCTTCCACAAAATACCGGCTCTTCCGCAAAATACCGACTTCTGTGCGTGGGTCACGAAGTTTCAATTGCACTATACATTCATGCCCGCACGTGGCATTTTGTGGAAGAGCCACACTCAAGGGACCAACGAGCCACATGTGGCTCACGAGTCGCGGTATGCTGACCATGGCCCTAGGCTGAGGCCCTAAGGAGGGGAGTTCTCCGTAGTGTGGGAGCAGGACTCCGCACAAGGATGCTGGCAGCTGTCCCTTTAGCTCTCTCTTTCTGGAGCCATAAACTTCAGTCAGTCCTCACACAACTCTCCTCTGCTCCACCCTCCCTCCACGGGAGCCCACGGTGAGTGGCTGTGAAGGAGATTTTATGCACTGGCCCTTTAAGAGGGTGCTTGTATCTCTAGCAGATTTCTCTCTCTCCCTGGAGGACAGAATCCCTACTGATTTTCATAGTCAGATGATATGTGGGCTCCTCCACTCTGGAGCTCAAGGCTAGGTGGAGCTCAAGACCCCACAATTCTCAGAGGGAACCTTGCAGCCGAGATATCGCTCAGAATTCTCAACCGCTGTACATAGGTGTGGGGCCTGCCTTTTCTCAACCGCTTTTCTCTGCCCTTCTCTCCAGTCTCAATGTGGCTTCTTCCATAAATCCTTGCTTATAAGGCTTTTGTTCAGCTAGTCTTCAGTTGGTTATGCAGGTCGATTGCTCTTATTTTAATTGTAATTCCAGTTTGGTCTTGGGAGGAGGTGAATGCACCTCCCACCTTATTCACTGCTATCTTGGAGCCTCTCTGTGCTTGTTCATGTGTGCATTTTTTAATTCTTATGTTTTAATTTCTAATAAGCATTGATAGAAATAACCCACATAAACAAAAGCTCTTTGAAATCCTCACCAAGTTTTAAGAGTGTTAGAGAACCACTGATATAATCTCTTTGCACCTCTGCTTCCTAATAGATCAACAGGGTGTTATGACAGTAAATTAAAGTACACGGCTTTGGGTGCAACACACAAAATCTATATATTATTATTATATTATTAAGTTTTCATTTGTTCTTCAGAAAAATACAACTCCCTTATTTTCTATTCTGTCATCATATCTCTGATCCTGGCACATTCACTTCCCTGATGAGAGGTTGACTCTGACATCCTACGTCAGATGAAAAAGTTTGGTGGCAGGAAAATCTACCAGAGACAGTAGGGATAAAGAGGAAACTTAAACTGAACAGATATTTCTCAAGTAAGAATATCAGAATTAAATAGAGGTTGGGAGTGATGGAAAGGGAGGGATTCAGGATAATTCCAAGGACTCTAGCTTGGAATACTGATGTAGAGAGGTCATTCATTGAGACAGAGTAGTGGAAAGAGAACTGAATTGGAAGAGAAAGAGAGTTGTTATAAATTCTGGTGTAAAGGTAAAGGTAGAGGTCATCCTGAAGGTCACAAAATGGCCGTTGAATCTCAAAGGAACCTGGTTATATCTTTGAGACATTTCTGGAGCAAGCAGAGTAGGGCTTGCAGCTGGAACAATGACGCTGGCAGAAAGCAGCGTGCTTTTCTCTAGACTCCCTGCTGTTGGTTCTTACTGTCAACTCTCCCGACACTTCCGGTCTCTGACTCAATTTCCCCATTGGCCTTCCGATCTGCTTTTATAACCCCAAACTTGGTACTCTTCTTCTACTCCCGAAATCATCCCTCTTCTCAGACTGTGCCTTCCTCAATCCACCTAGAATGCTTTAAATACTGAAATCAAATACCTATGGTTGACCCTGCTGTTCAAGTTAACACATATTCTCATTCTTTGCACACTCCCCAAACCAGCCCAGGGAATTGTCTATGCTTCCTTTGCTAAATCACTTTATTAGAAACAGAGAGAGGTGTGAGGTCACACAGGGTGAACTTGCAGAGCAGGGAGAGAGAAGGGTCCCAGGAAAATGGGAATGATAAGCCATTAACAAACTTAAAAAACTCTCTTCTTTCTCATGTCATTTTAATGAATTTGGTTTAGAGCCAGATCTCTCACCTTCAAAAATGATTAAATTCTTCATAGCAAATGTGATTTCATTCAGAATTCATATGAAGCAACATAAGCAATAATAACAACATAAGATATCTGTAACCCGTGCAATGATTTATTGGTTTCTAACAATTGTTTATATGAATAATCTCATATATTTTAAGCATATAGACAATTACTTATAATGCATGACTGACTAAATTCATTATCACTACATTTATTATTTACTAAATATTTTGCAGAAAGATGAGAAATGATACTAGTGTGGGACAAAATTTGTTTTGTTTGGATCACTTGCAAGTTTTTTCTCAGTGATGGGTAAACTAAAGATCTATGGTAGCTAAGTTTCTTCCAAGGGAGTATTACAGAGACAGAAGTATGATTTATCTGTCAATTCTGACCTAAGTTACAATTAGCAAATATCTCAAAATGCTACTACTTGTTAATAATCATCTTTAAATGGTTGAAGGAATCTGTACTAGTCAGGATATGCTAGGTTATGTTGCAATAGCAGACAATCCCCAGGTCTCAATGATTTGAACAGCAATGGTTCTTTTAAAATGAATGTTTATTAGTTATAAATTAGTTGTCCAATCTATAAGTGAGTAAAATGGGGCACAAATATTGACCACCCTACTTGATCTCTCAGCAACACTCAAAACTATGGACCTTTCCCTCCTCCTTGAAATATTCTGTTAGCATAACCAGGACCCCATGGAAATCAGACAATCCCAATTTTTGTATCTATTTAACCACGAGCCCTGCTTCTGTCTGGGGAGACCTGCTGCTAGCTTCATCTCTGGAGAAACACCAGAAGACAGAGAGACAGTTCTTTCTTGATTTTTATGACTCAACACTGTCTTAGTTTTCTTCCCACTCCCCTGACCCTTCTCTGTTTCTGCTATAGATTCACCTTCCTCTCTCTGGTCATTTAATATTGGCATTCCTAAAACTTTGATATTTAACTATTTTTCCTTTTCTCTCTATACTCTCTTTATTATAATCTGTAAGACTGAGCATTCTATACAAATCCACAGCATTTGGCACTATAGTCACCCATTCCCACTGATTCCAACCTCACTCTGAGACAATATTGGCTCTAGAACCAAACATGATCAAGGCCCCATGGTGAACAATGCCAGCCCAAACCTTGCATCTGCCTGACCAATATCACTGTTTCCGTCTGTGAAGACCTGCTGTTGAGCTACAATATTTGGAGAGACACGAGGGAATAGAGAACTAGATTATTCCAATCACCCATAGGACTTCTAGTTATCACCAATAATTTCCTCCATTGCCACAGATAAGTTTTACCCTAGCCTGAATATTACCTTTGTCAGCTTACTTCCCCTGTCCTGGCTGCCATTGTTCTTCAAGGAAGATGAGACATAAAACTCATCTTTCTTGAGATTGGTTTTCATTTAATGCCTTTTCTATTGAGTATAAATTGTTTTACTGTTTCTTTGTATATTCAGTAATTTTGGATTATATTCGGAGCATTGTGAATGGTATATTGTAGACACTGAATGCTCAAAACTCTATTCTCCCTGGAGTGGGTGGAAATTCAAATCTTAGATCAGTTCTTTTAACCTTAGCTGGGATACTTGGATTCTATCCTATGTATCCATGATTGATGGATCAATAAGAGAATTGAGATGAGTTTATACAATAATTTGGGGCTCCCCCTTTCTGGTTATCAGCTTTTCAGGATTCCCCCTCTCTTTGCAGTGACTGGGTAGCCCTTTCCTTCAGTGTCTCAAATCAGTAAGATTGTGAGTTTTATCAAGTTTTAACTTACCCACATGGTGCTGCAGGGGGCCTTTCCTCAGGTTAAATGTTGTAAAAGTATAGGATAGTCACTTAGTGCTGGTCCTTTGTTTAAACAGTAGAAGTCATTGCAGTTTCTGCCTGTTTAGGGTTCATTTTCTAATGCTTTATGTATATATATATATACCAGCACCAGCTTCCCTCCGGCCCCCAGCAGGCACCTGGGACCTGGGCTTCCGTCACAGCCCCGGCTTCATCTAGAAGATCGTCCGAAAGAACATCTAGTCTAATTAGCATATTATGCCATCTAATAATAATAATAGACAAACATGGTAATTAACCGTAACTCTGGCACGCTTCCCATTGGCTAATCAGGGTGATATGCAAATTAACTGCCAACCAAGATGGCGGCCGGCAGCCAGGCAGCTGAAGCAAACAGGAGGCTTGCTTGCTCCAGTGATGGAGGAAGCCAAGGTTCCCCACCTGCCGCTGCTGGAAAAAGTTAATGGGGGAGGGGGGATAAGGACACATTTGTAATACCTTAACTAATAATAAAAAAAAAAAAAAAAAAAACAACAAAAAAAAAAACCCAAAAAAAAAAAAAAAAAAGAAAAGAAAAAAAGGAGAGGTTGGGAGCTTCAGTCACCCGCCAGCCTGAAAACAGCCCTCAGCCCCTCATCCAGATTGGCCAGGCACCCCAGTGGGGACCCCCACCCTGAAGGGTGTGTGACCAGCTGCAAATAGCCGTTATCCCCTCATGCAGTCTGGCCAGGCACCCAAGTGGGACCCCCACCCTGATCCGGGACACCCTCCAGGGCAAACTAGCCAGCCCCCACCTGTGCACCAGGCCTCTATCTTATATAGTAAAAGGATAATATGCAAACTGACCCTAACAGCAGAAAGACTGGGAATGACTGGTCACTATGACACACAATGACCACCAGGGGGCAGATGCTCAATGCAGGAGCTGCCCTCTGGTGGTCAGTGCGCTCTCACATGGGAGGAGCTCTGCTCAGCCACAAGTCAGGCTGATGGCTGCCAGTACAGCGGTGGAGGTGGGAGCCTCCCCTGCCTTCTCAGCAGCGCTAAGGATGTCCAACTGCAGTTTAGGCCTGCTCCCCGCTGGCAAGTAGACATCCCCCGAGGGCTGCCGAGCTGCCAGAGGGATGTCTGATTGCCATCTTAGGCCCAATCCCCCGGGGAGCGGGCCTAAGCCAGCAGGTGGTCATCCCCTGAGGGGTCCCACACTGTGAGAGGGCACAGGCCAGGCTGAGGGACTCCCCCTCCCCCCTGAGTGCACAAATTTTTGTGCACCGGGCCTCTAGTATATATATATATTAGTCCAGACCTGCTTCATTCACATCACTCTTTCTTAGAGCTAGCAACTAGCTTCAAGGAAACCCCAGGGTTTGAATTTCTGAATTTCTAATTCACTAGTTGTGTTAATTGTGTGACTCAGACAGATTTCTAAATTATAAAATGAATATAATGATCTCTATCTCATAAAATCATTACAAGTAATAAGAGAGTGGAATATCAGTTTATTCTCTTCACCTCAGCCTCCAACTGAGCTCATAATTAATTGTCAAATATAGACTATTAAAACTATTGGAATCACATGAGAAGTTTTTGTTTGTTTATTTGTGTGGTTTTTATTTTTAATGGAGTATTGCAAGGTTTGCAGAGAAGATTCTGAAGTTGGTAAGGGATGAGGCTTGAATTTTTAAACAGTCCCCCATGGACTGTTTCTTAGATAAGTTATTTTGCTAATAAAATTGGTGATGATATACTTTTCTTTCCTCTACTGAAAAGATCCAAAAATTTTCTGAATAATGATTATATTCTATGAATGAGTAATTTGCTATAGAATTTCCAGTGTCTATTTAAGAAAGAAAAAAAAATAGTGCCAAAAACTATTCATAATGACAACAATAAATGCAGTAGCATATAACTTTTTTTAAGTTTCCCATGGGATGGAAATACAAAGCCATAATAATATATACAAAAATAACTTGAGGTTTGGAGTACATAAACAAAGGTTTATTAGCACAATACCAAACTAATGTATAATTGAGCATGAGAACCAAATTATAAGTAGGTACATAATGTTAACATGCCATTTTCTTACCCAAAGCTGCTTATATCATATACATAACCCCTGTGAAGACAGAGCCATAAGGTAGGCAGGGTATCATTGATTAGCTTTGGGGTTACTTGGTAGTCATTGGCCGTGAGGTATAGATACAATACAGCTCCTTTTCCAAGAGTAGATATTTTCTGAAAAGGGTCTCCCTATTGTTCCTGTTCTCTTAAAAGTCCCATTACTATCTACATTCCTTGGCCACCAATAAGAGGATTAGTGGTGCCTTTCAAAGTGGATTAGTGTTCCCTATGCATTTAATTAAAGTGGGCCTCAGTCCATTATTTTTAAAAGCAAAATTGTGCCTAGAAAAATCCCTATGCACAGACATTGACTTCAAGTATGTCTCCCACTTGGATCCTTAAAGTGAACCAGTTGGCTTCAGAGTTCAGAATTTCTGGAATAACATATAAATTCAGTGCTTCTTCTCCTGAGAACAGAAGTGTCAGCTCTTCCATGAGTGGGAAGGAAGTAGAGAGGGTCATGTCCCTGATATAATGTGGATCTCACACTTTCTAATAATGTCCCTCTTGCAAGTCATTTTGTTAAATGGTAGTAATAATAATAATAATAATAATAATAAAATTAATTTTCTTCTCAATTTGATAAACTTGCAAAAGGAGAAGTCAAATCAGAATGGACTCAGGTCATTAAGCATGCTCTCATAAGACAGTACCATCTTAGGATTTGTTAGTGCCATAAACATCAGAAGAAATTATTCCATAGATGGGCTGAAAATGCTCTGGTCTGCAGCCAGGTTGCCAGTTTTTGTAGCTTTTCTTACAATAGCAAACATTTCAGCCCTGAGGCACTTTATGCCCCAAAGTACACGTATTGCCTGACTCTTTTCATAAGGATCGCAACAAATAATCACAAAACTTCTACCCCAGTGATACACAACTATGGCTACTCATTAGAATCACCTAGGAAACATTAAATGTTTATGCCTTACTCTTAGAAACTCTCATTTAACTAGTCTAAAGCAAACCCAGGCATAGTATTTTCTAAAAGCACTACCGGTAATTCTGTAACCACTGTTCTCTCCAAGTTTCTCTCTGTCTGGGGCCTGCAAAGTAATCCTTTATGGGTCCCAAGAAAATAAAATCTTTCTTTCTTGCCTTTTGGGTTAATTTTCCTAAAGAATATTTTTATTTGGGCTAAAGAGACTATCTCTCTTGCATCTAAATCTTGGTTTTCAAAATGGCAATGAACAATGTGTGAAAACAGGGAGGAGAGTGGCAAAGCATGTGGGAGAGGAGTCCAGGCTCACCTCATTCCTGGTACTCACTGAGTTGTACATATACTTTAAAATAAATGATAGGGGAAGGGGAAGGCATTAGTGCAGAATGCCACTGCCCTCATGAACTTCTAAGAGCCCATAAGTGGCTTGTGGGCTGGTTGGGGCCAGCTGACAGGGAAAGTCTAACAATAAAGAATCATCAAGTGAACAACTATGACTATGGACATTGGTGACCACACCCATTGTGTGAACCAAGTGATCAAGGGACTCTCTGTAGAGCTGTCTCTAACTTACTGCTTCTTTGATTGTAATAACATCAGCTAAGTCCCAGGGTATTTCCTTTCTCCCTCAGCTTCTTGGGACTCTTACTGTGACAAGTTTGAGTTTTTCTTTATCATCTGTATGTACCTCACACATACACAAAAACTTTACCCTAAAGATTGGATTGGGTTTTACAGATGTTTCCTCAAAATTGATGCTATAAAACTGCCTTATCTGTGAGGGCACTTGGGAACGCACAAAGGTAACACAAATGAGTTTCGACTTGAACCACTAATGATACCAAGTACCAAAATTATTTCTGATTCAAAGTTTAGCAGAAATAGCAAGACCCAGCCCAGCAATGGTCTCTCAGAAAGATCTAAGACTATCAATAACAGCTCCCCAATTGCCCATTCTCTCTGAATTAGGCTCAAGTTTTACATGTGAGGGTTAGGAAAAGCATTTTGTATGTTGCTTGAACAGAGGAGCCATTTCAATTATGGAAAACCTCTTTTTATACTTACTTATAACTTTATGCCTATAGCTCTTCATACCTTACATATGATCACATCTGACAAAATACGAAAATAACACGAATGAGATTCAGCATCATTCACTGATCAGAGCCAGTACTAAGTTTGCTTTTGATTAGTTTACAAGCAATAGCAAGACACACAGCATCTTGAAAATAAATTACATAGCTTATAGAACATTTTCCAGTGAGCTCTGGCCCATAAATACAAAAATTTGGGGCTTATCTATATATATAAAAAGCCAATGACCAGAATGCCATAATGACCAGAATGACCGGTTGCTATGATGCCCACTGCGGCCAGCAAACCAGCCCAATAGGGGGTGGGGCTGGCTGGCCAACCTCCCATGGCTCCTCCCCCAGCTGCTGACCCCCAGCCTATCCCCCCACTTATGACCCTTCCCTCCAGCCAGCCCCACCCTGATCGGGCCCCAATTAGGGCAGGCCAGCTGGCCAACCTGTCTTCTCCTCCCTACAGGGCTGGCCCCGATCTGCCCAGATTGGGGCCGAACCGGTCGGACCCCACCCATACACAAATTCGTGCACTGGGCCTCTAGTTTACAATAAGCAACTGACACAGACTAGGTATAGCCTAGTAAAAGGAGCTTACAGACAAGGATTCTTCTTTATATTTCTGCTGGCAAATGCTACTGGTGTGTTTTCCAGGAAGTCTGGTTACTAGTGTGTTTGCAAGGAAGTTTGTCCAATTCATCAATTTCTTTCCCAGATGTCCCAAGTAAAGGTCAAAAATAGGTGGCAGACCTGATGCTAACCTTTTCATTTTTAGCACTTATGCTTCCATATCCATTGCCATCTTGGCATCCCAAGAAACCTCTGGGGAAGACAGAGCAAGATTCTTCTTCTGAATAGAATGGGGGAAATTCAAACTCAGAAAAATTGAGGGAGTCATCCAGAGTCTTAAAGCAAACTGGGAATGAACCAACTTGAGCAATTCAGTCCTTGTTCCTTAATATTCTATCTTATACTTCCCTTCATAAATCATGATTATCAATCAAGAACAATATATGAATCACTCCTGAAACACACACACACACACACACACATGCAGAAAAAATTATCAGAAACACTGTTTTCTTTTCTTTTTTTTTTAAATATATTCTTATTGATTTTTTACAGAGAGGAAGGGAGAGAGAGAGAGAGTTAGAAACATCGATGAGAGAGAAACATCGATCAGCTGCCTCCTGCACACTCCCCACTGGGGATGTGCCCGCAACCCAGGCACACGCCCCTAACCGGAATCGAACCCGGGACCCTTCAGTCCGCAGGCCGACGCTCCATCCAGTGAGCCAAACCGGTCTCGGCAGAAACACTGTTTTCAACAATGACCATTGGATAACATACTCTGTGCTTGATAACTACTGAAATCAAGAAATCCTAGAGCTCTAAGCTGTGTGGGTGATGGAGGTACCAACAGATGTCTTTTTACCTACTTCTTCCAGGGAAAAGGTGGTAAGAATAATGATTTGTTCTCTTATGCACTCATAATATTTTATCATTTTTATATGAAGTATATCTTACCCATATTCATCTTTGAATCTCTGATGCCTGGCATATAGAAGACATACAGTAAATGTTTTGTTGCACTGAATTGTCTATATTTCTAGATATTCACAATATGATTTTGAAGCAGGCAGATCAGAAATAACTATCTTTACTTTGCAAATGAGGGAAAAATGCTTAAGGAAATTAAATGATATTTTCAAATTTACAATGTATAGGTATCTAAATCAGGGCTGATCCTAGATATTAATGAATTAAAAGAAGGTTGTACCCCCCAACCCCTGGGTTATGTGAATATTGTGGCAGTGGCTTCTTGTCTATTTTCACAGTTACTGAACAATATCTTCATTGATTAGGTAACATTTGCCCCTAATACATTCCATTTCAATTCTTGTTATTCAAAATGCAGTCACTGAAAACCTTCTGGAATCTTGAGGTTAATGAGGTTGCAGGGTGAGGTATGAAAGCTGGGCACATAGTGCCAAGATTGCTGGCACTGAATACTCATGTGCCTTGAATAAGTCCCATAACCTTATAAGCCTCCATTTACTTAACTGTAAACAAAAGGGGCTAATTAGAAGGCTTTGTCCCTATGCCTGCTTTGAGTTCTAACCACCCCTGCTAACTCTCCTCTTGCTACTTTATTTCTGTGCCATGTACCTATTTAAGTGGCTCTGAAGAAATTAGAATTACATTTTCATTTATTTCCGATTCTTACAGCGAAGCAGTCTAACTTCACTACCTATAAAACCTCTGGGTAAGATGCATGGCCATCATCTTCAACCACCTGCTGGATTAACACAGAGCAGAGCAATGAACCTCATCTGGACTCAGGGTATGACTAACTC
>NW_006286587.1:12057976-12070475 GCF_000327345.1 Myotis davidii
ACCTTAGGAGAAGAATGAATGATCTCAGTGAGAATTTAAACAAAGAGATAGTAAGCATTAAAAAGGACATAGAAGCCATTAAAAAAACAGTCAGAAATGAACATTTGAAATGAAGAGCTCACTAAAAGGAATAAGCAGCAGGTTAGATGAAGCAGAGGATAGATTAAGTTATTTAGAGGACAAGCTAACAGGAAAAACCCAAGCAGAACAATAAAAAGAAAAAAATGATTTTAAAAAATGAGGAAAGTCTAAAGGACTCCTGGGACAACATCAAGCATATCAACATCTACATCAAAAGGGTACCACCAGGAGAAGAGAAAGAGTTGGGACTGAGAACCTGTTTGAAGAAATAATGACTGAAAACTTTCCTAACCTGGTAAAGACACACACACACACACACAGTCCAGGAAGCACAGAGAGTCCCGTACAAGATGAACCCAAGGAGACCTACACCAATGTACATCATAATTAAAATGGTAAAGCTTAAAGAGAGAGAATCAAAAGAGCAGCAAGAGATAGTTGCCTGTAAAGTAGCTCCCAGAAGGCTCTCAGCTGATTTCTCAAAAGAAATACCTTAGGCCAAAGGGATTGGCATAAAATATTCAAAGTGATTAAAAGCAAGACCCTAAAATCAAGACCACCCTATCTAGCAAGGCTATCATTTAAAATGGAAGGCAAAATAGAGTTTCCCAGACAAGAAAAAGCTAAAGGAGTTCATTGCCACCAAACCAGTCAGTATTGCAAGAAATAGTAAAGGACCTACTTTAAGAAGTAAGAAAAATAAATAAATATATATAGAGAGAGGAGCATAGATATAAAGAATAAAATGGCAATAAATAAGTGTCTCTCAATAATAACTTTAAATGTAAACAGATTAACTGCTCCAATCAAAAGAGAGCATAGCTGAATAGATAAGAAAGCATGACCCATAGATATGCTGTCTACAAGAGATCCACCTCAGACCAAAAGATACACACAGACTGAAAGAGAAGGATTGGAAAATAATATTCCAAGTGAGTGAAACAACAACAAAAAAATCTGGAATACCAACACTTATATTAAAATAGACTTCAAAGTAAAGTTCATAACAAGAGACAAAGAGGATACTACATAATACTAAAGGGATCCATCCAACAAGGGCATATAACACTTAAAAAGACACATGCACCCAACATCGAAGCACCTAAATATACAAAGAAAATGTTGGTGTATATAAAGGCAAAGATTGAACAGTAATATAGTCATAATAAGGGATTTTAACACCCATTGACATCAAGGGATACTCTTTCCAGACTAAATATCAACAAGGCAAGAGTGACAAATGACATACTACCAGTGGTTCTCAACTTGTGGGTTGTGACCCCTTTGGCAGTCAAACAACCCTTTCACAGGGGTTTCCTAAGACTATCCTGCATATCAGATATTTACATTATGATTCATAACAGTAGCAACATTACAGTTATGAAGTAGCAACAAAAATAATTTTATGGTTAGGTCACAACATGGTGGTAGGAGCCTCTTTACATCCTCAGCAGTGCTGAGGATGTCTGACTTCAGCTAGGCCTGCTCCCCTCTGGCAAGTGGACATCCCCTGAGGGCTCCCGGGCTGCCAGAGGGATGTCTGATTGCCATCTTAAGCCCGATCCCCTGGGGAGCAAGCCTAAGCCAGCAGGTGAACATCCCCTGAGGGGTCCCAGACTGCGAGATGACACAGGCCAGGCTGAGGGACCCTTTGAGTGCACAAATTTTTGTGCACCGGGCCTCTAGTTATTATTATATTAATCTTGCCCATAAAATCTTCCTGAGGATGGTCTTTCCAGGTTCACAGCTGTAAGTCCCATCCACTCTACCTTGTGATGCCCATGTGCTCTATTTGGCAGCTGGGTTGATGCCTAAATGCTGATTTCACATTATTAATTGACTCTAGTTGGCACCATGTCTATTGTCCATTCTCACAACCCTTTTAGGAGTCTCCTCTTCTCTGCCAGAAAGATCCCACTTCCTGTCAGATGGGATGTTTGTGAGGGAGGCAGGTGGCCCAGAGCTCAGGTTTGACTAGTGAGTGCTGGGCAGCCGGCAGACTTCCAACCCCAAATCCTCCACTCTCATTAAATCAATCCTTGACCTTTTTAAGTTTTGCCTATTCATCTTCCCTCCCCCCATCAAGGGCTAGGGATTTGTTGGAATGATCCACAGTCTATGGAAGGGCTACTTTTCCCTTTGTGCCTAAGATCCTACCCTAAAAGGCTTGTGCAGCCCTCCCTCCCCAGGGAGCCTCGGACACCCCCGGGAACAATGCACTTTATTTAATTAATCTTCCTTAAGCATCGCCTTTTCTTTGTGCCAGCCTGGGAAGATCATCTAGGAAGGAGCCTCCCCCTGTGACTAATCCTCTACTTTAAAAGACTTGTGCTTAGCTGCAAAGCTACCCTTTACACACATCAGCTCACAGGAGCTGTATCTTCTCACAGGCCAGACAGCCCCCTAGGCCACACTACTCCAGGGCTGCCATCATCCCTGAAATTAATCAAAGAGGGCCCCCTTTTACAAGCGTGGCAGCAAATATCCAATTCAATTTGCTTTCACCCAAGATTTCCCAGGAGTCATGCCGAATGAGATAATCAATGATGATTATCAGGCTTGGCTTGCCTGGCTGAGCCAAAGTGTTAAAAGGAAGGAGAATTTCTGCGTCGGTGCTCACTCAAGTCAGGTGCTAATGTGGGCAGATCCATTTCTGTTCTCAGCGGCTCCGAACCGTGTGTGCTGCAATAATCACACTGGGTAGGTGAAGGCGAGGCCCTCCTACCTAAAAGAAGAGAATTCCTTTTTACTTCTCCTCCCACTCCAGAACGACAACAATAAAAATGTACAGAGCATCTGGAGCAATAATAAGTAGGCTGTTCAAACCTATTACACCAGAGAGATTTAATTTAGACAGGCTAAACTTTCCGTCTCAGAGCCAGAGACTAGTCAATGCCTCTGCTACTAATCAAATAAAAAAGGTATTAAATTACTTGTTGCTACCATCTTAACCCTGAGAGGACTGTTTTCTGCTTGGCTGGTGGTTCTGAAAGATTACAACTCCCAGATAAGGAAGGTGAAGGCAAATGGCTCCAAGAGGCCAAGGAAATCCTCCAGATCCCTGCCCCCAACTCCTCTCTCTTGGCTCTGCTAGTCCTGTACTTGCAAGCTGGGTGTGGGGGCTCCTCAGCTCTGCACATGTTTCAAAAGCTGTGGCCTCAAGTGGGAATGTGGTTATTTATTAGTCACCTTAGTCACCTGTTGCTATATAACAAATTCCCCCAAAACATAGCAGCTGGAAACAGCAAATGTATCATCTCCCAGTTCTTGAGGGACAAGAACCTAGGCAACAATCTCTGCCTATAACCCCCCACTTAGGAATCACAGGGTCGCTGTAGCTTTTAAGGCCCCAGGACTTACCTTTTTTGAATTCAACATTCCTAAGTTTCCTGTAACTGACAGTGTAAATGGCTCAGGTGACTGCAATCCCTGGTTCTACATCCATTCATATATAATCTTTCCACTCATACAGCAAATACCTATCATCTATTTCCTATGTGCAAAGCCCAATGGGGGATACAGAAAAGAGTCATGCATTAATTCTGCCCTTGGATTGGCTCTAGCACAGAACATAAATATGTGCAGAAATCATGAAAATTTGAGGTAGAATGTGAAATGCCAAAAAAGGTGCCACTGATGGGAAGGCAATCTGATGATATAAAATCCTGTTGTTCACCCAACATTTTGTGCATTGATTATTCACTCTTCACATATTTGTTGAAGTGCCATTTATCTAATGCCAGTCACTTGACTTACTTTACCTCATTTGGTCTCAGCCATGCACTGAGGTCACTATTATTCCAGCTTTGCAGATGGGAAGCCTGAGGCTCAGGGACGTTAGATGCCCTGCTCAAGCTCACACAGTTGCAGAATTGGAACCCAGGCCTGTATGCATGCTCTCTTTAGGTGCTGTCTCCACACAAGGCATGCGGAACCCTTCCTTCAGCTCTGCTAAATGTGACAGTCATTTCCGGGGAGCACACAGCTGAGCCCCTGAAAGACGCACGCCCACTTTCTCTCTCACTGAAGGCCAGACCTCGGATTAGGGCAAGGAAAGTGAGGCACTGGCCTCAGGCTCAGGATTTCAGGGAGTGCCCAAAACCTCAGTAATCGAGATAAATAATATTTTAATGCAATATTTAAAATAAAACAAATCAATAAACTACAGCACTTGGGCTGACTGCTTTTTAAAAAAATAAGGTTTTGCTTGCTTTTTATATTTTTATTGATTTCAGAGAGAGGAGGGGAGAGAGATAGAAACATCAATGATGAGAGAGAATCATTGATTGGCTGCCTCCTGCACACCCCACACTGGGGATCCAGCCTGCAATCTGGGCATGTGCCCTAATCAGGAAATGAACCGTGACCTCCTGGTTCATAGATCGACACTCAACCACTGTGTCATGCCAGCTGGGCTGTAAACAAGGTTGTATTGCACTTTATGTGTCAAAACAGGCCGCATCCACTGGCCCAGCATGTTTCATTTGTGGAAAAGAGACTTTTTTTGCTTTTTTCAGACTAGAAGACAGAGCAATTGTCTGGTAGTAAAGTCCCTGTGGGTTGGGTCTCGTAGAATCACAAATTGTGACACCAGAAGGCAGAGTCTTACTAAGAGCCCGAGTGGCCCTGGTGTGATTTTCTGACATGAACAGGAATAAGAAGCCAGTGCTTGGAGAGCTGGGCAAGAGTAACCAAGAAGCTGGAGGGCAGTGCAGAGAGCTCAAGTTCCAATTTTGGGAGAGATGAATTCTACCATGGGGCATGCACAGAGTGGGACTTGGTGCCACATTTCCACGCCACCTCTCCACCCACCCCTCGCCCCATAAATGTGATGGGAGCTGTAGTTATTTTTAACATACAGACCTGCAGCGGCCTGGACTCCTCCATCGGTACACATGCCGTGACTCCAGCACCGGCACCCAGCAAGTATTAATGGGAAAGAGAGTGCTGGGCCTCCCACAGCCATTTTTAACTGTGGACATTATTGCTCAATTTTGAGCTGCATCCAGGGACTCGTAAGAGGAAGACATAATGCTTGTTTGTGGAACTTTTATAGCTAATTGACATTTTTTCAGTGCTCCCCTGACAGCTGTAGTTCCTCCTGATTGGAAGGGTCGCGGAAAGCATCAAGTTGTGCACTGTCTCCAGATGGGGCCGTATTTCTGATTTATCACTGGAAAAAAATAAATAAAAAGCCATCAAAATAAACACACTCACAAGTGATAAAGAGAAGCTGAAGTGATTGGCAAAAGCAGTTCTCTTTGTTCAAAGTGATGCATGCTATGTTTATGCTAATTGAGGATGTTTGACTATCTGGGGCTGTCGGATTTCCTCCCTTTGTGGGAACATTTTCCTCCCTTCCATATCTGCTCTTTGCTTGATGGAGAAATGGGAACCGAAGCAAATTCCTCCTCTCCCAGTCTAGGTGCCCTTTGGAGCTGGTTCCCAGACTGTCCTTAGTGCTAGCAGTAGAAGTCAGCGCATCCTATTCTGGCTGCTCTAAGTCAAGTTCACGGGACAATTAGAATCAAGCTGAGAAATTAAACTAGTGCAAGGAATTTCACTTTCCTTTCTGGACATACTCACGCACAGATTACCCAGGATGGTTGGTAGCTAGGACAGCACAAGACACCCCAATAGAAGTGGGGAATCACTTGGCGTAAATGCCAGTTTGGGTTTGTAGAAACTAATGAAAGGATGTATGGATGGAAGCATTTACTCTAGGCTTTGTTCTAAGGTTCTTGACTCGGAAAAGTCACTGCTTCATGTGGAATGAGTCCATTTGAGAACATTATTTTCAGGATAGAACAAGTCTTTTCATCCTGTTTCCCTCGTTGTCTCAGTGATTGAATCCTAAGTCAGAAGAAGGGTTCTTATTGGCCCAGGTGACATTCCATCCCCAAAGCAATCACTGTGGCCAGGGCAATGCATGGCTCTGATTGGCCAGCCTAGGTCACATACCTATGGAGGCTGGGAAGGGGTGGCTTCGCTCCACTGAAGGATGGGCTGAGAGAAGGGGGGTGGGGGATACATAGAGGAAAATCTGGAGGCTGACACGAGAAGAGTGTAAGGATGCTGTTCTGGTCAAAACAACTGATGTTTGTTGCTCTATTAGCTATTATAAAAGCACAGTTTTCTAGAATGATTCAATATCTGAAAGTTTTAGAGTCCTGGGTTCCCTGGGAAAGAGACTGACAGAGAATTGGGTGCAGGTGGCTTGTTGCAGAGCATCATGGAGGAGAGAGGGAACCTGGATGTGCCAGAGGAAGGAGTTGGGCTGTTATGAAGTTCCAACAGCAGCCTCAGTCCAGCCCACAAAGAGCTCAAGAGCCCAGATGTCCCTTCCAAGCTGCCCTGAACCAAGGCAAGGAGCCAGCCCTTTTTACCTCCTGCATTGAGCAGCCAGTGGCGGTGGACTGCCCCTAGGGCAGTGGTCGGCAAACTGCGGCTCGCGAGCCACATGTGGCTCTTTGGCCCCTTGAGTGTGGCTCTTCCACAAAATACTGACTTCTGCGCATGGGCCACGAAGTTTCAATTGCACTGTATGTGCGCGCCCACACGTGGTATTTTGTGGGCCTAGGGAAGTATCCCAGTGTTGGGGGAGGAGGCTCCCTTCAGTCAAGGGAAGCAATTCTTAGGGGCGGGGCTTAGCTACCAGCCATCACTAGGCAATATTCCCAGCATCTAGGGAAGGGGTGGGGAACCTTTTTTCTTCCAACGACCATTTGGATATTTATAATTTCATTCGTGAAATATAATTCACTTAATATAAATTTATGTTGCTATGAAAAAAGCTCCCAGATTTATTGAATTTCGAGTCCTGCCTGCAATTACCTTCGCAGGGCCAGACCAAATGATTCTGTGGGCCTTATATGGCCCGCAGGCCGGATGTTCCCCACCCCTGATCTAGGGAAATGGGTGCCTCATACTGGAAGGGAGTTTCATTCACGAAATGTAATTCACTTAATATAAATTTATGTTGCTATGAAAAAAGCTCCCAGATTTATTGAATTTCGAGTCCTGCCTGCAATTACCTTCGCAGGGCCAGACCAAATGATTCTGTGGGCCTTATATGGCCCGCAGGCCGGATGTTCCCCACCCCTGATCTAGGGAAATGGGTGCCTCATACTGGAAGGGAGGTCTGGGAGCAGCACCGGGATGAAGTGATAACAGTAATGTGAATGAGTAACTCCTCTGAATGTGAGGCCAAGGGTTTCCGGGTCTATTTACCCTGGTACCAGCCACCAGCACGGCCTGAGTGCACCGATGTCAGGGAAGGAGGTGGGCAGCCCTGCTGACAGGCTGAGGCATGCGACAGTCTGGAGCTCTTCGCGCTGAAATGATGGGGAAGAGCACCTCCCATGTGCTAATTTCATGCTGGTTTCTTTCTGTCATACATGGGATTCTATGAGTATCAGATGAGAATGAAGCATCTCTGTCATTAATACTCTAAAATTAAGGGGGGGGGAAAGGTATGAGGAACCTAAACGCTGGTTCTTGGGGCTTCGTGTTAAGAAAATCCATTCCAAAGTTGGATTACAGAAACCGCACTAATAGTTAAAGAAAGGAGGACACACGGCTTGTGCTTAACCAGTTCAAGGACAAGAAAAAGAGTAGTTGTTCAAAAGTGAGCCCCAGGGGTGAGCAGAAGTGTATTTCTGAAAGTGTGTCAAGGGGAAATTGATTCCTAAGAAGAGGTAGGAACTTGAGGGAAAGACTTAAAATGTGTAATCACAGAACTAGTCTAATTTTTGAAGGCTTTTTTTTTAAAGGAGAATCACAAAGAAATCCAGAGAATTAGGTATAAACAAGGGTGAGCAGTTCTAAAACAAAGAGCCATGAGAAAACATGGTAGCAGGACCAACTGTGTGTGGTTTCTAAGGGGGAATGATGTGAGAAACAAGTCCTCTCATTTGCCCTCCACTGTTTACTTTTTTTTTTTTATAAAAAAAAGTATAAGAATGGGTACCCTAAAATTGAAAATAAAACTACGTGTGTGTCTTCATGTGTGCACATGTTTACATTCTTCTGAGAAGTCCTGTGGGTTTCAGCAGATTTTTAAAAGTGACCATAATTGCCAAAATATGTAAGAAGGAATGTTTCAGCCTAAATAGCGACTCTAGTGAGTAAACAATTATCACAGGAAGAGAAAAAAATAGGAAATACTTTTATTTCCATTTTGACTAGATTTTTCATTTTCATGGTTCAACATAGAGTACTCAGAGAAGTTTCCTTCCTTCCCCTACCCACATCATCCTAATTTTCCTCCACATAGCAAATAATGTTACAGTACTTTCCCCTCGTCCACTGAAAATAACTTCCAAGACCCCCTACTGGTGCCTAAAACGATGAATCATACCAAACCCTACAGATACTATGATTTTTCCTGTACATACTTACATACCTATGATAAAGTTTAATGTATAAATTAGGCACAGTAAGAGATTAACAACAATAACTAATAGTAAAGTAGAACAATTGTAACAATATACAGCAGTGGCAGTAAATATGAATGTAGTCTTTCGACCTCTGATAATTCATCTGATAAGGACAGCTACTGAGTGAATGACAGGCAGCGTGGATCCGCGGGACAAAGGATTGATTGATGTCCCAGGGACGGAGTGAGATGGTGGGAGGTTTTATCACACTACTCCGAATGGTGTGCAATTTAAAACTTATGAATTGTTTATTTCTGAATCTTTCCATCTAATATTTTTGAACTGCACTTGACTATAGATCATTAAAACCACAGATAAGAAGGGACCAGTGTAACAGTTTTTGTGCAATTTCCCAAATGTATTCTCTATATCTTTATGTATGTGTGTCTGCATGTTATATAGGCAAATGTATATCAATATACACATATGGGATGTACTAATCTATGTAGATAAAATATATATTACATTAAAATGTAGATTTATGTATTCATGAATGTATGTATGCTTTTACCCAGACAGTAGTGTATTATAGACAGTATTTTCTACTTTCTTTCACTTAATATATTCCTATTGAGGCATAAAAATATTCCTCATTATTTCTTAAGGCTCTTAGTATTCTTATTCATGGATGAATCATAATTTATCTAACCAGACCCTCATTTATAATCATCTTGGTTATACAAACATATGTTAATATTATGGCGACTGAAGAAATAAGCTAGACCGTGCATAAATTTGTACATGTAAAATATGTGGAAAATAAGTTCCAATAAATTGAATTGCTGGGCAAAATGGTATGTTCTTTGGTAATTTTGATAGATATTGCCAAAGCACTCTTTAGTCTGTACTAATTTAAACTCCCTACATCAACATATGAGGGTGCCTATTTCCTCACACACTTTGCCAACAGAATGTATTAAAACACTCGTTCTCTTTTCCAGGATAATAACTGAGAAATATATTTCAATTTTATTCTGTGTAATTTTATTCACATTTCTTTTATTTTGAAAAGGTAGCACCTTCTAATATAAATACTATTGTATTTACTTTTTTGTGAGCCATCTATTTATATACTTTCCCACTTTTCTATTGGTTCGTAGGAGATCTTTATATATTAAGGTAATCATCTCTTTGTTTGAGATGTGCATCAGAATGGGGTTTAAGTAGCCATCGGAATGGATAAAAAAATGTCAACTATATGTATTGTCCACTATGAGTGGAAACATACAAAAAGAGCAGAGAAAAAATGAGAAGGGATTAGGATAACTAGAATAAAAGGAAGGAAAAGTCAGGGATTCCTGAGAGTTAAAATTGAAAGCTATAGGAAAGATATAGAGATATCCTGTGGAATAGGAAATGAGACATGCATCAGTTAAGATATGCTAAATAGCTGCTATAGATATACCCCAAAATGCAACAAAGCAAATATAGTAGCAATTTATTTCTTGCCCAGTAGTTGTCTGTGGCAGGTGGCTCTCCTTAATATGGTAATTCAAGGACACACATTCTTCCCCTAGGATCTTGTCTTGGTCCATACGCACTTATGGAAAGAAAAGTATATTCAAAAGCAAGTGGTTCATACCACCTCCATTTATATTCCATTGGGAGGAAGTAGTCACAAATCTATACTTAGCTTAGATATAAAGAGACTCCTGACTGGGTAGCCATTTCTCAGCTATAGCTCTATAACTATAAATAAAAGCGGGGAAAAAATTTTAATGAACAGCTGGCCAGCTCCACTACAACTGCTGAGAGACACAAAGGGATAGATCTGGTACCCACAACTCTAAAAGATGGGGCAAAAGGCATTAAGAGTGAGTAGAAGCCCTTACCTAGCTTAGCAGCCCAAAGTCTAAGTGATCAGATGCTTGGAGCCTGCCCTGCTATCTGCTGTGTCACTATTCTCTCCTCAGCATCTATAGCAGTGCCTAGCACATAGCAAGGGCTTAATAGTGATCTGTCCAATGAACAATTTTATACTAAAGAGGAACGAAGCTGAGGCCAGAGCTGGGGTGCTACACTGCCTGTCGAGGTGTACTTTGTGGGGAGAGTCACAAGGCAAATGACAGAAGCTCAAGCCCTATTTTGTTTTTCCATGCCCCTCCTTAGTGTTGGCCTCTGGGATCTCTTGTTTGATTTGGGGACTTTATAGCATCAAAGTCTGGGCTCCATGCTTCCAAAGAAGTTCAAAGTGGTTTGTTTTCAATCCTCACACTTTTAAAGCTTCTCTCCAAAAGTCTTGGGTTTTAGTATGAGCAAGAAGTAATTTTGATCATTTTTATTACTTTGCATGTCTTCAGCTCCTCCTCCTCCCAAATTCCTGTCCCTCCTCTTGATCCTAACCCGCAGGGAGCACCAGACTCAGACAGAGCACGAGACTGGGGCATTGCCATTTCCATTCCTTTCCCTCGAGTACTTTGTTCCCATTAAATAGCATGAGAAGCAGCCATCGGGTTAAATTAAATCCATTTGTATTTATTGTAGCCTCAGGACCCAATTCATGTAGACTGAAATTCATACCATTTGTAGGACTCCTCTGGCTGTCGGGGCATCCCTGACATGGCAATGTGTTCCAAGCACAGCAGCCAACGGAGGGGCCACTGTCTTGCCAGGAGACCTGCCTCAGAAATTTTAATTTTTAAATTTAAATTGGTATGCTTTCCACAGAGGAAGTCATTAAAGCTGCATGAAGCTAAACAAAACAAGCCAGGCAGAGCTTGTGGCAGGCTTGATGTATGCGGTCATTATGTCAGGATTTCAGCAGGGTGAGGAACAAATAGAGACATAATCTTGGCTTCTGCTCACCACTCTCTTGGGCAGGTAAAGCTTTGGGACCACTAACCATTGATCCTGGCCAGGTGGGCCCAGTGGGGAACAGTCAGCAAAAGTGGGAAGAGAGCAGTGGAGATTTCGAGGCACATACGGTGTCCAGAGTATGCTTGGCTTCTGGTGTGCATTGTCTTATTTAACCAGCAAAACACTCCTAGGATTCTCTCTCCTCACCTCATAGGCTCTACAAATTATGGATGAGAAACAGCTGCAATTCCCTTCTCAAAATCCAATCTAATCAGCTGAATTCACAATGTTTCAGATTTAGAAAAGGTAACACAATGAATTGACTCAAGATTATGACTTGCCATCAGGAACTGAGATGGAACCAAAACATCGAACAGAAATATATCTGCAGGAAAACATAAGAATATTCTCACCAAGAGGAACCAATGAAAATTATAAATACTCTTACATCACTTCAGGTCAGGTGTTGCTACCTAATGAGGCTGCATTAAATTTTGATGGGAGAAAGGGGGAATTTCTGATTTCAGAGCATTCTTGAATTTAGAATCATGAATAAGACATTATGGACCTCTTTGTTATGCAATCATTTATCAAAGGATACTTCGGTTGTTTCCATGTCTTGGCCACCAATTTAATTTAAAAAATATGGACTGTATTTATTTAATTTTCTATGTCATTTCCTACATTTCTTCCTTTTTTCATTTCTCTCTGCCTCTCTTCCCCTCCATCCTTTATTTTTTTTTAAAGGAGACTTAAACATCTTTTTTAAAAAATATATTTTATTGATTTTTTACAGAGAGGAGGGGAAAGGGATAGAGTTAGAAACATCGATGAGAGAGAAACATCGGTCAGCTGCCTCCTGCACGCCCCCTACTGGGGATGTGCCCACAACCAAGATACATGCCCTTAACTGGAATTGAACCTGGGACTTCCAAGAATAGAGATTTGACCACAGACAACAATGGTGGGCTGTTAGAGACAGAGCCCCTTTCTTCAATGATCCATAGTGTGAGTTCCCAGTGCACATGGTCCTCCATCCTTTAGTCCACGCATCTATAAATTACAAGTGTGTTCTCTGAGATAATAATAGGTCTTGTTTCTATCAATAATCACCTCCCTTCCCATTCTAAACAAACAAATCAACAAGCAAAAAGATTTCAAAATCAAATGTTTTGGGGAAATTT
>NW_006286587.1:12070593-12077579 GCF_000327345.1 Myotis davidii
ATTAAAATTTTTGTAAATTTCCAAGAATAGAGATTTGACCACAGACAACAATGGTGGGCTGTTAGAGACAGAGCCCCTTTCTTAAATGATCCATAGTGTGAGTTCCCAGTGCACATGGTTCTTCCTTAGCCCTCTCTATCTCCAAAACTTCAGGCTAGCCCATATATTTACTTGGGAAAAATTAGCAGAGACTTCTAAGGATCCCTGTAGTAATGCTGAAAACTGATTCTTAAGTTTGTCCAAAAAGATCCTATACTTTTGGGATCTTTTAATACTAATATTATAAAAATTCTTAATTATATATAATAAAGTAGAATTACTTTGTTATTAAAGCAACAACTGAATTTGTCTACTTATTTTTCACATTTTATGTATAAAAAATGACTCAATGATTTTAAAATAGGGCATATCACATTTCCATAAGCAATTTATCACCAGCTTTAGGGGAGATGAGTTGTTCTAATATAGATTCTGGTTGAGAGCACAGATTCATTCAATGCTTTGGTAAGTAATATATTTACATCAACAACACTGGGACTTATTATCAATTTTAGGGACCCCCATTTTTGGAACAACAACATTACATGTGAGGAACATAGATACATAGGCATACACAATCTGGGGCAACTTTTCATGAATATAGCTAAAATAAATAATCAAGAAGTATGGACAGCAGAATGCTTTTGGGGTTTGGTTTTTAAAATGTAGAAATGGCTACACACTTAAAATATATAGCCCACCATGAAAATAGAAAAAAGAACAAAGAAAATGAAAACTCTGCTAGTTTCACCATCATATATATGTTCGTATTTACATCTATATAATAAAAGCCTACGCGGCCATTACGGTGGAACAATCAGAATGACCTGTCGCTGGTGGACAGTGCACTCCCACAGGGGGAGTGCCACTCAGCCAGAAGCTGGGCTCATGGCTGGCCAGCGCAGTTGCAATGGCAGGAACCTCTCCCACCTCTGTGGCAGTGCTAAGGAGCAGTGAGCCAAGCAGTAAGGAGCGTGCAGGTGAGCCGTAAGGAGCAGCAAGGGGTGTGGATTGCAAGAGGGATGTCCAGGGGGATCCAGCCTAAGTCGGCAGGCGGACATCCTTCAAGGGGTCCCAGACTATTAGAGGGCACAGGCCAGGCTGAGGGATACCCCCCAGTGCACAATTTTTTTGTGCACCGGGCCTCTAGTATTTATATGTATATAGTATATATTTTATGCATATGTAAAAGCATATATTTTTATAAAAATATAGTTAATTGTATGGTTATTTATTAATACTAATATAATACATTATGTAATTATATAAATCTTATTTAACATAATGAAATTATATTATTATATTTTAAACATTAATAATATTGTACTTTAATAATGGCATCATAATAATAATATTAGCTACCACTAAATGTATGTTAAATTTGCACATACTATTAATAAGCTACTTACTTAATTACCTCATTTAACTCATAAATCTCTTACAGATACTATATGACTCTCCATTTTGCAGTTGAGAAAACTGAGAGAGCAGAAAGATA
The DNA here is from genome assembly GCF_000327345.1 of Myotis davidii. NCBI lineage: Eukaryota > Metazoa > Chordata > Mammalia > Chiroptera > Vespertilionidae > Myotis > Myotis davidii. Next base: position 12,072,131 of record NW_006286587.1, read on the forward strand.
AAGTGCCTTCCCCAAGGTCACACAGCAGGTGGATGGTGGAGACTACTATTCAAACTCAGAATAGTTCTAGGGCCTGCATGTTCCACCAATAGGCTATTCACATTCTCCAGAACCTACTGTTTTCACTTAATTTATCATATTTATACTTTTATGTCAGTAAATATAAAATGTTGAAGGCTGCATTGCATTTTACTGTAATAGAGGCACCATAATTTATGAAGCTATTGCTGTAAGCATCATTTCAGTTGTGTCCCAGTGTTTTTGTTACAGTACTACAATGAGTATTCCTGTGTATTTTTGTACATCTTCTGATTATTTTTATAGAATTCAAAATATCTATGTCAGATGTATATTGTTATATAATGCACCATCCTAAAACATAAGACCTTATAATAGCAACAATGTATATTTTTCACAATTACCTGGGTTGACTGGGCTCAGCTGGGCAGTTCTGCTCCAGGAGGTACTAGCTGAAATCACACGTATAACTGCAGTCTTCTGGAGGGTTGGCTGGAGCTAGAACATCTGGTATCTCTCACATGTCTTGTAGCTGGTACTGCCCATCAGCCAGAGTCTCTCTCCAAGTGGCCTCTCCAGTTGTGTAGCCAGACTATTTTACATGGTGGCTCAGAATTCCAGGTGACAAAAATGCAAACTACCAGTCATCTTAAGGCCTAGCCTCTGAAGTTGTACACTTCATTATTGCTGCATTCTATTGATCAAGGCGAGTCTCTAGGTGAGCCCAGATATCCGGTAGGAGAATGGTATTCACATTGCAATGGGGCATGTGAAATGGGAAGAATTCTGGTCACCTTTGCAAGCAATCTACAGATAAGTCAAAGTACATGGAAAGTATAAAGACTTTTGACAAATACTGACCCCCAGAGTATTACACCAGTAATAGCAGATAGAACCTGTCTCTTTTATAGGTTCATTAGTAGGCTGGTAGATGACTAGTGGTGACTTCATTTAATTTTATATTTCTAGTAAAATTAAGCATCTGTTCATTGACCAATTTCTTTTGTTGGTGGTAATACCATGTTCATATTCTTTGCCATTGTAAAAATCAAACAGTTTCAAAAAGCCATTTAAAAATGGATTGTGTCCCTATCATTCATTTGAAAGAACTCTTTACATATGTCACTAAATCTTTGTAAACATTTTTTACAGTGTGTTTTACATTATTTATGATGCAAACGCCATTTGCACCCTTTCATACCAACATCCCTGCCACATTCAGGCCCAGCTAGTCTAGCTTCTCCTGTGGCCACTTTCTCAGGCACAACCTCAGGGCAAGTTTCTGGACTGAACATCTACCCTGTGAAGTACCTAAAATGCTGGTTTAAAGAGCGCTTGCTGAGAGCAATGTGGTGGGTGACTTGACTCATTGTGGGCTGTTTCTGGAGTCAAAACTTCCCATCAATCATGATGGATTTTTAATAGTTCAGATCTGGAAAAAGGAATAGCAAACTTAGGGCATCTCAGCAGAGTTATCACAGGGAACCAAGATTTCTCATCATCTGGTGAGGAACCAAGGTAAGCTGCATTGAGAGCGTTCCTGTTTTCCTCTGTGCTTGAGGAGCTGTGCCTGGAGACAATCAGCTTCCCCTCACCGGCTGCAGAGCCAGGTCCGCAGAAGTCAGGCTTGTTGACACTTTTTCAGGTTTGAAGCAGATTCAGCTGAGGCTTGATGGCTTGGAAGCTTTGAATTGCCAGTCACGCCTTTGTGATGGGTTTTTGATGGTGAGGCTACAGTCCCCAGTTATGCAATCAAATACTAGCCTACCTGTTGCTGTGAAAGTATTTTGCTGATGTCATCAAAACCCTAATCAGTTGAATTTATTTATTGTTTTAGGAGTCTCTGCAAGTGTGGGGGCAGGAGCTATGTGGGAAATCTCTATACCTCCCTCCTCCCAAGTTTGTTGTGAACCTAAAACTGCTCTAAAAAGTAGTCTTTATTTGAAAAAACCCTTATGAGATGATACACTTTTACCAGGAAAGCTATCTGTGACCTCTTCAGTCTTGTCTAAGGCCCCTAGTAAATCCATGAGTTAGATCTAGGTTCATTTTCTCTGTCTTGCTACTGGTCCAGGATTTAGAATGATAATTTTGGCATTTCCTTCAAGACATCTCTGCCTCCTGAGAATTCTCTCTCTTTTTTTTCTTTTTTTGGCTTTCCCTTTGAGTTTCAGCAAATTTTTAAAAAATATTTTAGTACCTTAGAGATTTTCCTCAAATTTTCAGGAGCACAGCATGCAATAAAAATAATGTTTTATAGAAGCTCTTATTTCCAGTTGTTAGTATTTGAAACAGCTTATTTTTGTATTATTTATTAGTTAATGTATTATTTTCTATATGAACAACTGCAAACCTACATTTTCCCCACCCTGTACAATTCTTCTAGAAGTATAAATCCTTCAGATTTTTCATGTTTCAGCCTTAAAACTCTGTGCCCAAAATGCCATGTTTTGAATTGACTGATGACCTTTTAAATGACATTTTAAAAAAATATATTTTTATTGTTTTTTTAATTTATTTTTTATGTTGATAGTATTCTAGATATCTCCCATTTTCTTCCCCTTTACACCCCTCCTTCAAACCCCTTTCTCCCCCTCTCCAGGTCTTCACTACTCTATTGGCCATGTCCATGGTCAGTTGGCTTTTAGTAAGGGAGGTTTTCTTGGATAACTTGGGGGCCTTGACTGAATCCATTAGAATGTCTTAAAAAAAGAGCTAAGATTTCTGAGAGAGAGAAGAAATTCCATTTGTGGGCAATTAGGTTCAAGGCATGCCTGTGGAGTTCCATTCTACTTGTGGCCTCCCTTCTTTGTTGCTGCCCTATGGACCTCAGACTTGTTTAGCCAGCCCACAACCACCTAAGCACCTTCTTTGGGAGACAATCTGAGCTCACTAAACCCACCCCAGTGGTCAGGATGCCTTCGCCAGTCCTGTACTCAGGGACTCCAGGGGCCTGAGTTTTAAATTTCTGTCCCTTGGTGGAGCAGTAAAGGAAAAGAGCAGAAAGGAAAGAATAAGTACAAGAAAGTAAGCTTCAGGGGCTGGGCCAATGCTAAGCCTGCCGAGGACTGAAGGGGATGTGAGGAAGGACAGATGGACTTGATTGAGGGTGGGTCATACAAGACGAGATGAGTGAGGGTCCGGAGTTGAACTGGGGCTGTGGGAAGACTCTCACTAAGGCACTACAGTTCCGACCTTCCTCACCCACCTCTGCTTCATTGTACACCTGGGCCATCTCTGCCTGACGTTCCTTACAAACCTCTGGCTGAGCATCCCTCCCGGCCTCTGCCAAACCACACCCTCCTCTCCCTCCAAAATCTGATTTCATGCTCTACTGTGCCATGACAGTCCCCAGGCTGGGGCCATCTGGCTGTAGTTTGCTGTTTCCAGACTTCCTAGAAACTCCACTGTCTCCTCTTTCCCACAGATACACATGGGCACCCACGGCATCTGGAATGTCTGTGAGCTGCTGGCTATGAACCTTCCCTTTGCTATCTGCCAGGGCCCTTTAACAGAACAAGAAATAACAACCATTTAAAAGCCTAGAAGCATCTCTCACCTTTGGGGTTTGGGAGTAGCACCTCCAGGCTGTTCCTGTTAGTAAAGGAGGCCGATCAACCCAAAACCTGACATTTCCTTTTCTCCCAAATACTAAGAGTACTAACAAGTCTGACTTCACTGCAGGCTGTTGAATGATGTTCTCCTGAGGGGCCCCAGGCTGGGCTCTGAAGCTGGCGAGGGGAAGCTGATGGTCTCCAGGGACAGCTCCTCAAGCACGGTCATTGCAGGGACTCCGCAACAAGCCTAAGGAGTCGCCCCCGCCACCCCCGATTCCCCATGATGAGAAATCTTGGTTGGCTCTGATAACTCTGCTGAGATGCCCTAAGCTTGCTATTTTCCCCCCAAGATTTGAACGATTAAAAGAACCAACATGATTGGGGGAAGGTTTTACTCTAGAAACAGATTTAACAACCATACATCATACCTCTGTGGACACCCACTTTTTCTTTCTTTCTCCCATCCAAGTACTAACCAGGCCCGACCCTGCTTAGCTTCTGAGATCAGACGAGATCAGGCGCGTTCAGGGTGGTATGGCTGTAGACTTCTTTCTTTCTCTATACAAGCTGCCCCATCTAAGGCTCCCATCACCTGTGGTCCCTAATTTTTTTCACTTCTTTCACCTGCTCTAGTCCAGTGGTTCTCAACCTTCTGGCCCTTCAAATACAGTTCCTCATGTTGTGACCCAACCATAAAATTATTTTCGTTGCTACTTCATAACTGTAATTTTGCTACTGTTATGAATTGTAATGTAAATATCTGATATGCAGGATGGTCTTAGGCGACCCCTGTGAAAGGGTTGTTCGGCCGCCAAAGGGGTCGTGACCCACAGATTGAGAACTGCTGTGTCTAGTCCATTTCCAAGCAGTAGCCTGGGGAATACTTTTAGATCATTAGTCATCCTTACCCCAAGCCCCAAATACACACAAATTCAACTCATTAACCATTGACAATGCCAGGCACTGCGCTAAGGGAACTATCAGTGATCAGAAGAATGTGGTCCCTCTCCCAGAACTCACCATAAAAGAGGGAGTCAGATAGTTGTTAAATGTTCTATATTTCCCACTGAATTTGGGATGAAGTCTCACCTTTTACTGGAGGCTTTTCTTTTTTCAATATATATATATATTTATATATTTGTTGATTTCAGAGAGGAAGGGAGAGTTAGAGAGAGAGATAGAAACATCAATGATAAGAGAGAACCACTGACTGGCCACCTCCTGCACGCCCCCCACTGGGGACCAAGCCCTCAACCAGGACATGTGCCCATGACCAGAATCGAACCCAGGACCCCTCAGTCAGCAGGCAAATGCTCTACCTACTGAACCAAACTAGGCAGGACACTGGGGGCTTTTCTAACTTGGCCCTAGCAGCATTGGTGTTTACCCTACCCCTCCCTGCAGTCCCACCACACTGGCCCCTAGTACACAGAGCTTCCACTCCTGTGAGCATACCGTCCCACGCACCTGGACAGCCCCTCTGTCACTTTCCCGGTGCACCCCAGGTATGTCCAAGTGAGTTCCTGTATCTCGCCTCTAGAAGTCTTCCTAGAGATTAGGAGGGCTAGAAAAAACAACTCTGAATTTCTTTTCCTATAAAAAATATGCTGACCAAATCTGGACCAATGGCCTTTTAGCCACAAGATGGTGGAACCACTTCAAACACTGCTAGGGCCAGGGCTTGGGAGGGAAACAGCAAGGAGGGAGGGAGAGCGAAGGGAGAGTGGTAGGGAGAGAGGAGAGGGCTCTGGAACTAGTGTGGTGGGAGACCCACCATCCCCATCATCAATTTCACAACTTCTCTTGAGCCCCTGCTGTATTTTGAATGAACCATGGGCTGAACCTTGCCATCTGCACACTGACAGGCTGGTGGG
>NW_006286587.1:12077791-12105041 GCF_000327345.1 Myotis davidii
GTATGTGGGATCCAGAGCCCAGCTGTCAGACTCATCTGCCTGCTCACAGGTCAGTGGGAGGAGACAGAATTGCAAACAAGCCCAGGTCTCCATTCTAGTCAGGCCCTGAGGAGCCTAAGCTCACCAACTGGATTTTGGAGAGTAAAGTTTGTTTTATTTTTTCTCTCGCAGACCTATGCTAGCTGTCTCCTTTACAAAGGAAAAAGAACCAGGCATGATAGGAATAGTCACTCTGCCAACATGCTTTACTGAATAAAGCATAATTTATATACAGTAAAATTCACCTCTTACAATGTACACTTCTGTGAGTTTTGAAAACACATACAGCTGTGTAACCATCTGCAAAATCAACATATATAACAGTCCCCTCACCCCAACATTCTCCCCTGGTGGCCTTTCATGGGCACCTCCTCTCCCATCTCCCTCATGCCCAGACCCTGGCAACCACTAGCCTGTTTCCTTTTTCTGTGGTTTTGCCTCTGCGAGGTTGTCATATAGATGGAATCATATAATGATTATATTAAAGAATTATTATTCATTTTTTGCTTGATCTAATTGTATAATACTTGTTTCCCACCTTCTTTGCTGTAATTTCTTTGATCACCTCTGTATCAGAAATGATGTAGCATCATCTTTAGAGAGGATAGGAAGACACACTTTCCTCGGAGTCACAACTTGCTACTGGCAATGCCACATCTTGTGGGCAGTGCTTCTTGCCTAAGGGCAGGGCCTAGGAGAACTCTTTGACTGCCTGCCCAACACCAGCCCTCAGGGCCTTGGCTTTGGCAGGGCTGCTGCAGCTCAGCTGGATCCATGTCCTCCACCCTCCCACCCGCTCACCCCCACCTGCACTTTGCAGCTGCTGTGGAAGATAGAGGCAGCCTGCTGACCCCACCAAAATGCTGGCAGGGCCACCGGTCCGGGGGGCTGATCCCCAGGCCGGGGCTGAGCTGTGCTTCCTCCAAGGTCTGCAGAGGAGAACCCGGGGACCTGGGAGGGAGCCTGTGCATGGTAGGAGACTTACCCTGAAAAATCCTCCCAGAAAGTCTGTCTCTGCCTTTGAATCTCCTGAAGCAGGGGTTCATCAGGAGGAGCAATGCCCCCAGCTTTAAAAGATGCTTCCCTCTGCTCACAATTCTTCGACACTGGGGCACAAGGAAGGCCATCAGGCCATTCTGTGTGCTCTCTCGGTCCTTCTGAAACATCCATTCTAGCTCAAGGGGGAAGTGGGGGCCCCACACAAATTAATAGACTCTGAACTGGAGATTTTTGTGATGAGGGTGATGGAGGAGGAAGATGAACCTAAGTGCTTGAACAAATTTTCTGAATTACCTATATTTTGCCATTTCCAAGTAGATTGATGGCTAATTATAGAGATTGCTTGAAATATGTTTTATCTATTCAGACTACCCCTTCTGAAAAACCTCACTTTATTTGAGTTCCCTTAAATTTGTGGGTATGATGTTGGCTTGTCTCCACTGATCGGCCCTATGACAGCATATAGCTCAGATGGCAAACTGTTACCACTCCTGCTCCTGGCACCTTTCCAGGATACAGCTCTCAGCCACGGTCACCCCCCACCCAGACGAGCCATGGTCTGTCATTGGCACCAGGAACTATAATGAAAATAAATGAAGTTCTTCAAGCTTCCCGGACAGTATCCATCTTAAAAGGAAGGCAGACAAACACCAGCCCAACTATTGTGGGCTGGCTGGAGGGGTAAGATATAAAAGCAAGCAAGTATTAAATGCTCATTTCACTTCTTGGGGATTTTATTATGCATTTAGGTAAGTTTGAGCCCCAGAACCAGAAGGCTTTTCTATGCCATCAAAGTTATTCCTTGTGATTCTGGAATCTTTGGCCAGTTGTCTTCCAGAATGGCTTTCTTTCCTGCCTCCTCCACTCACCAACCCTGCCCACTCCCCTTTGACCTACCTCCCGATATAAATGAGCAGAAAAAAAAAGCTCAAATGGACCCAGCCGGTGTGGCTCAGTGGTTGAGTGTTGACCCATGAACCTGGAGGTCACTGTTCTTTCCCAGGTTGGGGGCTCAATCCCCAGTGTGGGGCATGCCGGAGGCCGCAGATCAATGACATTTTCTCATCATTGATGTTTTTATCTCTCTCTCTTCCTCTCTGAAATCAATAAAACTATTTTGAAAAAAGAAAATAACCAGAAGCTATACCTTCAAACGAATGCAAGCCTTTCCTCTCCCTTCCTCTCTCTGAAATAAATAAAAACATATTTTTAAAAATTAAAAAAAAGAAAGAGCTAAAATGGGAATACAACCTTGGAATCCATGGCTGAACAGACCTGGCCTCCGCATTAGAAAAGTAGTCACACAGAAGGGCCAAACAGAGCCTGGATAAAACAACACTGACATGACACCTGTCCCTTTATGAGCATGGGATTTTAAATGCCTTCGGGAAGTAGCTATTCCCAAGTTCAGAGGTTCAGAACAGCCAGGAGAACAGTCAGGAAAACAGCCTTTTCAGGTCAGTGAAGGTCACTGTCATGGTCCAGTGCCAGGAATATTATGCCTGATCTTGCCTCTCACAGGAATAAACACAGAGAAGTAATTTCTCAGGTGAGTGGCCCTTCAGATCTCGCCAGCAGAAGGAATAAAGCTTCCCACCTCGAATGAAGAGTCCACAGGGGATAGACGTGATTCCAACACAACACAGATTAGTGAGGGTGCTGTTTGCAATGGCAGAAAGACCGCTAGGAATGACCGCATTTAATTAACAGCATATAAACCTTATGTCCCCACACCTTTGACCATAAAGCTTGCTCCCCTGCCAGATGCTGGAGAAACATCCTCATCTATGCCTGAAGGGCCCAACCAGACTGCAGCTCAGCCTTCCATGGCCATGGAATTACAGCCAATCTTCCCAAATCCATTTTCCGAGTCACCAAAGGAATTTTCTTGGTCACTTAAGGGAAGAATAAAAAACTAGTGCTTTGGCCCAGGGATGGGTATCCTAGGATGTTTTGGATCCTTGCCCTTTAGTAGTCTTTCAACAATCCTTTCATTTCCAGAAAACTAGCCTGTGGCAAAGTCTAGGGCAGGTAGAAGATGCTTGGGGGTTCGTTTCCCACATGATGATTGCACTCTGCAGGCACCACATGGCCAGGGCTGCCTCGAGAGAGAAGACTTTCCAGTCTCTTGGAAAAGGTTCAGAAGGAATTTTACCTTTGCCCCCAGAGGGAGAGGCCATGCAGTCTGACTCCCAGTCTAGAGTGGCCTTGCCTGGCACTTGGCATACAGCAACTCAAGGACGCCCAGGGAAGGGCTGTGGAAGGGCTGGGGGGGGGGGCAGGGGGGGCATACAGTCCCAGTTGTTCTCCCAGAATTGATAGCTGATGCATGTTAGGTCCAGGCTTCAACTGGGGGAAAAGTCAATGTCAATGTGTGAGCACTTACCTCCTCGCCTCCTCTACGCCACTCTGGGAGCTGGGGCTGGGGCTGGGACTCTGCAAACCGATTTCTGCGTTGCCAGCTGCTCCCAGTTAGGCTCTGCCAAGTCAGAGCACTGGAGGGAGACCACCCGGCTGGAGGAGAGAGACTTGTTCCTTCTGCCTTCTGTTCCTGTGAGCATCGTCCTGGCAACACTTCCTGTCTGCTTCTTCTTGCTGATTGGATTACTTCCTGTTCATGTCAGCATCACCTCAGGCTCACTTCTTCCCCCAGCAGCAGCAATGCTCCCTGGTAGCGGTAGCTCAATCTAGTTTGCAGTTTTCCCAACATTTGCCAGCAAGCCTCTTGGTGACCTGACCCTCAGAGATGCCAGCACCACCTCCTCAGAGGAGGGGGCTCAGGGAGATGGTGAGGCAGCAGGAAGCCTAGTTACCTGAGGAGTCATGTGCAGCTAGAAGGCCCTAAATGGTCCTCCTCTTTCCTCTGCTTTAACTTCGTAGATTAATCCCTGGACAAAAGCTACTTAGGGAGACCGACTTGGAAGGGTCCCTACCTCCAGCAAAACACTCATTCTGACTCTGAGGAAGGAGGCCTTGGAGCCAGATCTTCCCACAGAAGCAGCAAAGAAAAAGCCCTGGGGTCTGGCTGTTGAGATCCACAGCATCTTCCATGCAGCCATGGTCCTCTGCTCTCTCCACCCCTCCCTGCAGGCTCAGCAAAACCCATCTCCCTCTTCTGCTGCACCTTCTCCTCACCTGAGATGTGTCTTGACCCTGGTGGCCTCTTGCTTTTATAAGAAACTAGAGGCCCGATGCATGAAATTTGTGCCCTGGAGTGGGGGTGTCCCTCAGCCCCACCTGCATCCTCTCGCAATTCGGGAACCCTCGGGGGATGTCCGACTGCTGGTTTAGGTCCGATCCTGGCCTGTGGCAATCAGACATCCCCCGAGAGATGTGCAGTGTGCCAAGAGGCAGGTGGCCAGGGAGGAGCCAGAACCGGGCCAGGCACTACACCGCTCACACTCATCCAAGCCTAGTGTGCCTGCTGCTGTGGAGTTGGGAGAGGCTCCCACTGCTGCAGCTGCACTTCCCAGCCATGAGCCCAGTTTCTGGCTGAGCAGCACTCCCCTGATGGGAGTGCATTGACCACCAGGGGGCAGCTCCTGCATTGAGCATCTGCTCCCTGGTGGTCAGTGTGCATCATAGAGACTGGTGTGCGGTGCCAGCACAGCCAAGGGTGAACCTGAGTGGGGGCTGCTGAAAGGCTTAGAAAAGACAGACAAGAGAATGAAAGCTGGGTCTCGGTGGGACGCTGCTTCTCTGAGAAACAGCAGCCATGCCCACAAACTGTGTCTTTATTTTATAGCAGATGCCATGAGGCAAAGTAAGGGCATGATCAAGATGTTTACAACATTCTCGTGGGTTTCAATCCTACTCAACTACATGCACCTGAACTCTAGCAAGCCTACATCACTCAGGCACGTGGGGCCACATGTTCGGACCATAGGTTCAAGCTTACAACTACAGCTGTTGGCTATAGTTGTGCTGGGAGGGCCCTGCCCTCCAAGCTGGGACTTGCACGTGGCAATGAGAGGACTGTGCCCTCTCATCAGTCCAAGGCCTGAACCTCACAGACTGGTTGACCAGTCATTTCAGTCTTTCAGTCGTAATGGTCACTTAGGCTTTTATATATATAGATTATCAATGACTGCAGCCATAGCCAATGGCAGTCTCCCCACTTGGTGACAGTGTTGTTGTTGGAGACCAAGAAGGCCCCTTTCTGTTTGTACCCAGCAGAGCTGGTTCTCTAAATAGCCTAGTGAATTCACACACGAAGAGAAACAGTCCTTTTAAAAATATTTACCTTTATTCTTAAAAGTATTACAGATGTCCCCATTTCCCCCATTGACCCCCTCCACCCCAGCCCACCTCCCAGACCTTCACCGCACTATTGTCTGTGTCTATGGATGATGCATATATACATATACATTCTTTGGTTAATCTTTCACCCTTCCCTCTGAGATTGATCAGTTTGTTTCAAGTCCTTTTGAACGACAGCCCTGAATTCTTACAAACTGGAGCAGGCTGACATTTTTGGAAGCCCTGCATTCGGGACATCCATCTATGAGTCATCCGATCAATAGAAACTGACCCATTTCACTGAACCACACAGTCTCAGTGTTACTGAGGAGGTTTTTCTTTCTTTTCCAGCAAAGGGCTTCTCTGTACATCCAAGGGATGGGTTACAGGCTATGGGTTTAGTCTATAAAGATAAACTTTTCTCTTATGGTGGAGACTAGAATGACTATGTTTAGGCCCACAAAAATAGTGAGATGACTTGACGTACAGGCAGGCTGCAGGTGCTGGCATCCTCGGGCTTAAGAAGGACACAGTGCCCCTGGGCAATTGCTGATCTGTCATATACTGAGCCCATAGCTCCATGCAGCTTCAGGACAGCTGTGCCTATGTGGGACTCCCTGTTCTTCTGATTCCAAAGCAAGGATTAGGTAGGAGCCCGAAGAGGATAGGAACTTCCTTTGGGCCTGTTGGCTACTGCATAGAGGGGTTTGGATACACCCTGCTGGACATCAGAGGGTCTGGGGAGATCATGCTTCTCGATGGTAAGAGCCTCTGAAATCTCAGGACCCCAAACATAACAAAGGTCAAAGTTACAAGACCCCCAACATAGCAAAGGTCAAAGTCACAGGGCAGAACTCTTGGCCCTGATCTTGTCCCTTGGTTGTTCATATTTAATCAGGAAGTCGTTTCTCCCTGTACATGGAATTCTATTGGATGAGCCCTAGTTGTCACATGCTCTCTCCATGTTCGTTGTTTGTGGTTCTGCAATTTCCCAGATTATTCAAAGTATCAGGATGGGCATGAGAAGTCACTGATCTGAAGATGTTTCCATTCTTCTGTGAATTTAACTTGAACTCATTCCCGATGTGCCATACCCTGGCTAAAAACCATTCAGTAAATCTGCCTGCCTCAGGAAGACTGTTCACTTCATCATTCACGTGCCATTCCAAGGTTTCTTCAGGAATCCGTCCAAGTTTTCTAGCCCATACCACAGTGCCTTACAAAGGCACCACATGAATAAAGCAATAAAATTTGATTAAGCTACAATAAATATATAAATAAATAAAAATATTCCTCCTCCAGGAATATTCTTCCAAAAACAGTGGCAACTGAGGAGAAAAATGATTGCTCCCATTTACAAAATTCTGACCAGCAACCTTCCAGGCGCCCTTTCATCTGCCCTCTCCCTCCCCTCTCCATCCCGTCTCTCTCTCCCATGTTCTCTTCAGGTTATAGCTGTGATGGGCTTTCCCCCTCCTGCTCGCTCTTTCCTTAATTTAGGGCAATCCCACTGCCACCTCCATGCTCTCTCCTCATGGCTCAGATCTCAGCTCAAATGCCACTTGCTCCCAGAAATCTCGGAGCCTCCCAGATTAATTTCTCCAGCACAGGCTCTGCCAGCACCCTCCACTCTTCCTTCGGAACATTTATCACAGTTTGCAGGCACGAAATTGTGCAATTATTGGTGTGTGTCTGAGTGTAATGAGAGTCCCTGAGGGCAGGCCCTTGGCCACGCTGCTCATCTGTGTGGGGCCATCCTGTGTGGGACATAGGAGATGTTCAGGAGGATGTGCTGAATGCCTAAATGGTGAAGTGTGGGGCAACACAGGGCAAGCCAGTTCTCTCACATCCAGGAGCGTGGAGAACACAGTCAGTTTGCTCTCCATTCTCTGCGCCGTGCTCTGTCTCAGCTAGGAATCCCACAGCTCTGGCCATTGGAGTCATAAGAATGGCCAGAGTTTGTTCTGATCCTCTCTTCACCATCCCCAGTGCAGGTGGGGGGTGAGGTGGTGGCCATGGCATGACAGCAAGCGTCATTGTCACCTATGAGTTTTCTTCCTCCCCATGCTCATCCCTCCTACAGTCCAGCCCCCAGTGGTACAGAGCAAGAAGGGGGCTACTGCAACAAAAAATGGCTTACACTGGGTGCTATGAGGTGGGGAGGCACTGCATTGGTGGGGTGCACAGTGGGAGCTGGGCTGCCTGGCACCAGTGTTCTGCTCAGACTTGCACACAGGGGCAATGTGTCCAGCAGAACGGTGAGCCCAGAGGACCGCCAGCTCTTCAGGCCAGGAGTCACCCAGGGACACTGCCCTCGGACCCTGAGGAGCACTGCAGCCTTTGGCCACGAGCTCTTCACTAAGAAATCTACACGTGGGAGCTCGAGGCTGCTGCCCTCGGATTAGCAGGCATGGAAAGTCCTTTATACATGCAAAATGACCTTCCCCATCTGCTTACAGAGGATAAATAGCCAGTATTTTAATATTACTTTACAACCAAAGGCTTGTACCCTCTGTGAATCAAGCTTTCTTATTATATTCATTGAAATGATGGCTTAAAACACTACACAAAAAAGGTCACTGAAGGTGGCATGTCTCCCCCCACTTTCCATGGCTTCTACCTTGTTTTCAGGAGAAAGGCCAACAGATTTTAGAATCAATCGAAGTGCGGATCTTTAAAAAGCTGGTAATCAGCACAGACTGGTATTACTGTTCACTGTGACCCTTTTCTCTGAAGATTATTCCCTGGCAGCTGTAAAAAGCAGCTGCCATCTTCCTTCCGCGCTCCCTTCCCACCTCCCTCCTTCCTGCAGGGCCCGAGGAAGCAGGGGCCTCGGCGAGCAGACTGTTCTTGAGTGAGAAGCTCTCAGGCACATCTTCAGGCGCTAGTGGAAAGACACTGACATTTCTGCAGTTATTAGCTGTGCATAAGGATTCGTGACACTTGGAGGAAAATAATTCTGCTCTCAAGTAATGAAGATGTTTAATTATATTTTCACATTTCCCCCTTCTATTTTTAAATTCTGGAGAAAGATTTATCTCTTTCTGGTGACCTGTCTTGAGGGTACCCAACAGCATTGTAACATTAAGCCTATGACTCTGTGCTTTCTGCTAATGCTTTTTCCTCTATTCATTTCCAATTCGGTGCCTAGTGCACTTCCCCATCCTCAAACTTCACAGAGAGATGGCTTGTGCTTCTTTTGCAAACACATCTACTTGTCTTTCCTTAAATGGGGAAGATCCTGCCTTCTGAATGGAGAAGCAGCAAAACCAACTTGATGTATCTCAGATTCCCATAGAAGAGTCAGTTTTTGGAGCAGTAACCCTTAGGAAAAAAAGTCTCATTATTACATTTTCAAATAAAAGGGTACCAAATAAGTATATTCAAAAATGGATGCTTTGTCTTCTGTCATTTTGCAAGAGAGTCACAGAAGGGAGAACTTTCTAGAAAAGTTTGTAATTCCTCAGTAAGAGGAACATGCAAATGCTATTTGCAGGGAACAAAGATAAACTCATGTCCTTGAACTCCTTCAGTTCAGTCAACTGCCTTTCTGTGCTCTCCCTCCCATCATTTAAAAGTGTAACAAGATTCACTGTGCTGCCCAGCTGGTGTGGCTCAGCACAGAGTTCTGAATCATCCACTCTAAATAGGTGGAGCACAGTTCGATTTCCGGTCATGGCACATGCCCAGGTTATGGGCCCAATCCCCAGTAGGGGCCTGCAAGTGGCAGCTGATCGATGATGTTTCTATCTCATCAATGTTCCTCTCTATCCCTCTCCCTTCCTCTCTAAAAATCAATAAAAGAAATAAAAAATGTAACGAGGTTCTCTTGGGTTCCCAAATAAAAAAGATTAATGAAGAGAACAGCCTGGCCAACACCAACATAGCCCAGCTAATGCAAATTCCCAGTGACCATTGATTAATTTGACATATGATGGCTTAGGAATTTATAATAAGAAATGGATGGATTGATTTCAACTTGGAAATACTTCTGTATGTGTGGAATGAAAAACCTGAGCATCACAGAGTCATTTTCAACTTAACGCACTATCATCAGGAAAGCGCTCTAAGCAGAGGAAGCAAGTCGGCAGCCAGGACCTCTTCCGCGAGTGGAGAGAGCCCTGGCTCTCAAAGCAGGAACATACAGGCTCCGCTTGTCAGGAATGAGTCTCCTTAGATAAACGGTCTTTAATTAGTTTTCCCAAAGCATAAATCACCTGTCAGGATAATTTAAATTGAAACAGTTGATTTGGTTATTTAAAGAAAAAGAAGTAGGAGGAGGAGGAGGAGGAGGAGAAGGAGGAGAAGAAAAAGAACAACAACCTGGGAGGACAAGTGTGGCAGGTGGCAGAAATGTTCCACTCTGGACTAGTGACACCATTGGACACATTTGTGAGACAGTGTACTTGAAACCCCTCACCACCACGACTGTCTGGAAAGCAGGATGTCACTGAACATTCTCTCTCCTGTTAGGCTGGAGCTGTCACCTCTGAGAAATGAAGCTTGCCTGTGGCAGGCCCAGAACAAGTACTGACAAGACACGTGTTGCAACACAGCCTCCATCGCCCAGAGCACGGAGGGAACGGTGGGCGTGCCTGGGACTGTGTGCCAAGGGAGACGTGTCCTCCAGGGGAGAAATCGCCTTTAAAAGTTGAACCCAGAACACCAATGTGTCCCACGGGGAGGCTGGGGACTGCAGTTCTGAAGCTCCACTTCTGAGTTCCCAGATGCTCTAGGCTGTGGAAGCTTCTGGAAGCTTCTGCCCAGACGCTGAAGCATATGCTGTCTAGAGCTCTGAGGGCCAAATGGAGCAGAACTAGCTCTTTCTTCATATGAGTACAAACAGAAGTGGCCCGGGGCCTGCGTACCCTGCTCATGAATCTTGAAAGCATCTCTACATTAGGGGCCAGAGAATCTTCTAGGTGTCCACGTAGGACTTGGTTATTCCCAATTCACATGTCCTTAATCACAAGGGGGAATTTTAGTCTAATTTTAGAATCCGAGAGGTCTGTGTGAGAGCCAGGCTGGAGGTTGCTATACCACTTGTGGTGATAAACAAATTTGGTGCACAAATTTTAATATGTAAGCAACACCTGGCAGGACGTGCTAAAACTACTGAAAGAATTCGGTTTACGTTCCTTAGGATTGTCCAACTGACTATGGCACCTCAGTCTGAAGTGCTGAACATGGTTGGCTTAACCTTTCTTATTTGAGGCACCTGCAAGTAATAAAATACACGTTTACTAATTTTCTTTTACTTCAAATCCAAATTATCGAAGCTTCGAGTTTGTCATCCTGACTCTGTCATCTGTCTTATCTGTATTCCAGAAGGGATTCCATTGTTGGTTTAGATGAAACTTTTTCATTGGCTTTTTGCAATGCCCTCATGTTTTATTCAGATTAAATAAGCTGCCTTCAAGGCTGGTTAGAGTTTGCATTTCATGCCCACACACCTGTAACCGAGGCACAGTTACAGTCCCTGTGACTGAAGCACAGTCCCCACTGACGTGGTTACTCCCTCGGCTGTACCCATGGGCTGGGATGGAACCCACAGGTCACCTGATACCACAGCTTCGTTTTCAGATGGAGACCGAGGCTTAGAGGCGTGAAATGGCTCACTTATAACTGGCCTGACCCTGAGCCAGCCAGGACTTGAACTCTAAACTCAACACTAATTACTTAAGATGAGCATCTTCTGATTCCTAAACATCGCACAAATATGTCTATTTATTCTCGCCGCGTTATTGTTGTACCCTGTGTAATTTTAATGAAATGCTTGCCATCAGCCTGGCCTCAGATGCAGGTCCAAAAGGGCAGGAGGTAGATGATCTGGCCAGTTGAGAAAACAAAAACCCTCCAGTTTACTCAGCAAATGAGGGGCAATCTTTGATTCCTTTTGAATAAATGACCTGTGGTTAATTACTATCTCCCAGTTTTTATCCTTTAATCTCTAGGTTTACATTCTCTAGTAGAAATTGCCCCTAAACCTATGCCTGTAATCCCAACTCCAGACAAAAGCTAGTCTTTCCATAGCAATTAAAACATTTTTTCCATGCTAAACTATGAGATCTAATTAGTGCAATAGTAGTTTCCCCCTTGTCAGGATAATCGCATCTTTAAATATATTTGTCAAGTTGGAGAACTCTGTTTTGCAGGCATGTTCTAGAAGACTGAATATAAACATGTTTTGTTACCCATTCATTTGTGACTTCAATTATTATCATAACTGCATCTTCTGCAACACAGACACTGTATTGTTGTATGTTATGTATTTTCCCAGGCACATTAGGTAAGTTTTTAAACAGACCTGTAAAAATGATCACGTTGCCAACTTAAAATAAACTGAGCTACATAATACATTCCATAACTTCATTTAATATTGACAGCAGTTCCATTTAAATTTTGAAAAGCAAATACCTTTAATAAATTTATGTGAATGATTATATACTTTGATAAAACTATTGTACAGGAGTGTGTGCATATATAAATCTGTAGGTAAAATTATATACATTTCAATATATTCCACATATATATTTTTCTACTTACATTTTTCTCTTTAGTAAAGCAAAGCAGTTTTACTGTACATAAATGTGCAATGCTATATTAAGTCCTGAGTAATTTAGGGATCATTAATAAGCTACTGCAAATTCTAGGTTTCCAGCTAAAGATCCAGTAGATTTTATGACAAAAATGTGAACAAAATTATGTTTAAAAATATGCCTTCAGCTATGCATTCTGTGATTAGTGGAGGAAACTTGAGAATGCACAGTAGCCATTTACATTTGGGAAAAAATTCATGAATATTCAAGATGAAGCAAGTATCCTATTTGTATGGGTTTATAGAAGCTTTAAGTGATGTCACCTACATCCAGTTTGTCAGGCATGGAAGACTCCAGTCGTGATTGGACTGAAAATCCCTTTTGCAGAATTTGAAATTCTGTGTAAACATCAGTGTTTAGGTATTATACAAAAATTCTGACTCAAACCAGATGAAAGTCATTTAAGGGCAGTCTGGTGAGCCACTCACTTTGGGAGGTCCCACGTTGGCTTGTCTCAGAGAACCCAAGGTACTCAAGCCACGTCCATCTCACCACAGGAGAAGGAAGCACTATGGGGAAAAGGCCACGATTCAGCCACAATGGGACAGTAACAGTTACCCGTCAGACACCATCCGCAAGCAAAGCACGTCAGCCCCACGCTCAGGCACTGGGTACGACTGGAGAGGAGGCGGGAGGCAGGCCCGACCCTGCAGGGGAGGCTGCCGTGCACCCGAAGGCCCGCTTCGACGAGAAGGCACTGCAGTGGTGGTTCCTCTGTCCTGTCACCCCCAGCTCTACCCGGTCCCATGGCTGCTGTAGTCAAAGACTCCTTTCTTGAAGAATGGCGAGAACTCACAAATGGTGTGCTTCGAAAGCGTCAGCCCCACTTTGTTGATGTGTAGCGGGGACGTGGCTGATTGGAGCATCACGCTGAAAAAGTCCCTGAGGTATTTCTGGGGAAGAGACAAGAGTTAAAAACCTGGTCGGGACGTTGTTGGGAGTAGAAATGTCCAGAGACACCTTCCCATCCAGCTGTCGCCGTCATTAGACACTGCACCTGGGAAATGTCCTCGGCTGCCTCTGCTGTCATCGGGGCCACGAGGACAGAGCCATGACATCCCTTATGCAGGGGGCGGGTGTTTGGCTCAGAGCGGATTCACAGCAACAGCCTCAGGCCTCACTGCAGACACATCCAGAGGCGCCAGCAACACTGTCACTAGTTAATATCTTCTTCTTTTTTAGAGTAATTTTCCCCAACTTACTCATTAAGTAGGCAGATGATTAAAAGGGGGAGAAGACGAGCCATCTGTACAATGCTAACTGTGCTGCTGCTGGCTGGGATCTTAAAAGGGACAGTCAGCACGTGCCTTGGTTCCTTCTAATAAATAAGGAAAAGAAGTACTGGGGACTAGAGGGTCAATCCCTCCTAATATTTACAGATCATTTTGCAAATCCTGTAATCATCCATGAAAAGAAATTCTGACTATGATTAATTGCTCTGGGCCCTTTTTCTCCCCTGCCCCCCACTGCTCTTGTCTCTCCCAGCATTGGCCGCCTTGCACAGCAAAGCCTGCCAGAGACTAGGATCAGAGCCGCTGGGGATGGAATGAGGTGTGGGTGCTGGCAGGAGGCATTAAAAGAAAAGAGGACACCAAAAACAGTTAAAATATTTCGGGTCAGGCAAATCTTATCCACAACAGAAAACAGAGGCAGATGGTGGGGGTGGGAGGAAAAGGGGAAGAAGGGGTGGTTAGGGCTAACCCTTTATTACTGTCTCAGCTTGTTTAAAAAATATAAACAGTCCTGTCACAGACTTAGAAATTAAACATAATAGTTACAGACTTTGAGTAACAGAAATAATGTGTCTACGCCACATGGCCTAGGCCTACCCCAGTGAATTGCCCCAGAAGAGAGCAGGGTGTCTGCAGACACTTTTATTGTTGCGGGGGGGTTGGGGGGTCGGGGGAGGAGGAGTGGGGGAAGGGCAGGGATGAGACTAACATCTTACAATGCACAGAACAGAATCCTTGGGCTCCAAAAGTCAACAGTGCCCCAGCTGAGAAACCTTGTCAGAGCAAGTTGAATTCAGCTACCTCTGTGAACTGCCAACCTAAAATTTATTTCTGAAAGAAGACACTCTGCTTAAGGAAAATTTGTTAGCTACCCTCTTAAAAAGAATAACAAGGATGCCCTGGGCCAGTGTGGTTCAGTTGGTTGGGCATAGTCCCATGCACCAAATGGTTGCCTGTTCGATTCCCAAGCCCGGGTTGTAGGCTTGGTCCCGGTGGGGGCATGTGCAGGAGGCAGCCGATGATGTTGCACTCCCAGCTAGATGTTTCTCTCTCTCCCTTCCCTTCCCTCTCCCCCGTCTCTAAAAATCAATACAAATATTTTTTTAAAAAAAAGCCCATATGCTCAGTAACTATCCTTGCTGCACTTATAAAAAAACAGACAAAAAACAATAACAAGGATGATGAATAATTAACATTTGTATAGTAACTTATAGTTTCTAAAAATCTTCCCGCATCTGTTCTTTTAGGCTTTATGGAAGTACAGCTGGCTCACAAGACCTGTACGGTTTTCAGACGTGCAAACTGATGAGTCCTGACATGTGTACACCGTGAAACCACCACCAAAGCAAGATAAACATGTGCACTGCCCCCCAAATGTTCTTAAGTCCCCTAATCCTATGGTATCATCCTACTGTGCCTGGAATTACCTCTTTTTATTACTGTAATACCAATTGTCAGGTGAGGAAACGGTTGTAAGGAAAGTGAGCAAGGCTAGTAGTCAGGAGAGGAGGAGTGTTTTAACTCAGACTCTGTTTACCGTTCAGCATCCTAACGTACTGGTCTCACTGGAATTTCTCTCCTGAAAGGTTCTTGAAACAGCCATCAGGTTAAGGTAAGAAGGTGCCGAAACCAACTGCTAAAAAATGAAGACCTTACTCCAGTACTTCTTTGCATCAGAGGTAAACGGGAACCTGACCTCAGTTTTTCTGGGGGAGGGAAGCTGAGAGTGAATATCCACTTGAGAGGGACCCGAATTCCTTCCAACATCCTTTCTAGTCAATAACACCGCCCACACCTGACCAGCCAATGCTTGCAATGAAATGCAGGTGCGCAATTGCTGCTTTTGGAAGGGCGGGAGTGAAATGATTGAGGAGGAAGGTGAGGAGCTTGTCCATGGTGCGTGCAGCAACTTCGCAGTTTAAACCATGAGGAGACCTGGGATGCTACGCAGGTGTAGCCTCGGTACTGGTAGCTCCTCCACGGTACCCAGCTTCTGCGTCAGGCCCCTGCAGGTTACATTAACTGCAGACTAACGCTCCGGCAAAGCCGCCTTCAAGATGAATTCTAACAGAATAGAAGGAATTGAAAACTGGGAACAGATGCTGTCTCAACATTTGTCATAATTGGTTCCCAGAGCAGGGGTCCCTTAAAGGGCCAATAAAACCTAGAGGGTATAATGAAGAGAGAAGTGGAAGTTAAGAATATAAATAAAAGAAAAAGAGAAAGTATTGGAGACACCTTCCCTACGAAGGGCACCACCACCGGAAGGGAACAGTAAGCCAGCTGCAGGTAATGCCTTTTTCTTTAAATGAGCTCATTAGCATGCCTCGAGGAAAACTCCAGAAGGAAGGATCTGCCTTCCTTGTAAACATTATAGAGTTTTTTCTTTGCTTTGTGGAGTCCAGCAGCCTTGGCTCCCTTTATACCAACTGCTTCCTTGCTCAAAGATATGCTCCAAGTAGGATGTGTTCTCTGCCGAACCTCCAAGTGCTCTAACGTGTATGGGGTGAGGCGTGTGTGGTTGGCCGTGTCCGGAGCCACATGCTTGACATGGGCTGGGCAAACTCTTTCTGGGGAATGACAAAGACAAAGCACTAGGTCTAGGGCTGGGGACAGAAGGCAGAACTGAAATTCCAGAAGGGTGTGGAGGTCACCGACAGCATCTCATTCTCCTCTGTAATCCCCCATCATCCCTGGCACACTGGCCCTCCTCACCCTCCCTCAAGTGTAACTGCTATCCTGATGCCTGGCACCTTCCATTGGTTTCACCAGTGTTTGAACTTCATATTGATGGACTCACACCATGTACACTTTGTGTCTGGCTTCCACTGTTTACGATGTTTGTGAGATTCATGCACACTGTTTGGTGTAGCTGTACATTGTTCACTATCACTGCTATATGGCATTCCAGTGCGAACGTCCCACTGACTAACTTTAGCAGGAGGGCATACAACCATGGAGGGCATACAACCATAGCTGATTTGCTTCTTTTGTCTGAGCTCTTCTTAAGTAACGAAATCTACTTCCATATAATGGTGGCTGGTGAGTCAAGTTTATTACTATTCCTCAAAAATCACACCCAAAAAAACCTTAGGGTCAGCCAATGTACTAGTACTCTATTTTATACCAGAGGCCTGATGCACAAAGCTCGTGGAAGAGTAGGCCTTCCTTCCCCTGGCTGCTGGCACCAGCTTCCCTCTGGGACCTGGGCTTCCCTCGCAGCCCTGGCTTCATCTGGTAAGTCATCTGGAAGGATGTCTGGTCTAATCAGTATATTACACTTTTACTATTCAATATACTCAATATACATAGTTATCTACACGAATAAAAGACAAAGATGCTAATTGACCATACCTTCACTACACCCCAAGCCACGCCTACCAGCCAATCAGAGCCACTATATGCAAAATAACCCAACCAAGATGGCAGCCAGAGGCCACGGAGCTGGAGCAAGCAGGAAGCTTGGTTGCCTGGGCGATGGAGGAAGCCAAGCTTCCTGCCTGTCCTGAGCCAGCCGTGGACTCCGCTCATGGCAAGAAAGTTTCAATTATAGAAGACAAATAAATCCCAGATACCTGCTTCCAGCCAGCCTCCACTGGGAGCCTGGGTGGCTAGGGGCCATGGCCAGCCTGCAAACAGCCATCAGCCCCTCACCCAGGCTGGCCAGGCACTCCTATATAATACAAGAGTAATATGCAAATTGACCCTAACAGCAGAACGACTGGGAATGACTGGTCTCTATGACACACACTGACCACCAGGGGGCAGATGCTCAGTGCAGGAGCTGCTCCCTGGTGGTCAGTGCGCTCCCACAGGGGAGCTCTGCTCAGCCACAAGCCAGGCTGGTGGCTGCCAGTACAGTGCTGGTGGTGGGAGCCTCTCCTGCCTCCTCAGCAGTGCTAAGGATGTCTGACTGCAGCTTAGGTCTGCTCCCCGCTAGCAAGTGGACATCCCCCGAGGGCTCCCGGGCTGCCAGAGGGATGTCTGACTGCCAGCTTAGGCCCAATCCGCCCAGGGAGCGGGCCTAAGCCAGCAGGTTGTCATCCCCTGAGGGGTCCCAGACTGCGAGAGGACACAGGCCGGGCTGAGGGACCCCCCAGTTCTGTGCACCGGACCTCTAGTTATATATAAACCGCATACTTATATAGACACAAATTTACTTAATTTTTGCTGCCTGTGCTCACAAAGTTTTCCATGGCATATATAGCTGAAGGGAGAAGATTAAAGTTCTTGCCCAAGCCCTCCCTTTACTGTGCACAAAGCACTTCCCACTCAGCCTGGTACGTGAAACATAAGTCCAGGTGCCACTCGGCATCCCCAGGGCAGCACACTGTATAAAGGATCATTACAAAACTCGAAGAACATTAGGAATTTAAGTGACTTATCAGGGTTATAAGGACAAAGTAAGAAAAGAGTTGGTAAAATCCAATATCCAACTTCTGTTTCTTTCACATGGCATTTTTCTCCCTTAAAAAAAAAAGAACAACTGTTGCGGCCAAAGGTAAACTGAGTGGGGGGGTTGAAAGGATTAAGGAAAGACAGATAAGAGAGTGAAAGCTGGGTCTCGGTGGGACGCTGCTTCCTGATGAGGAGACAGCGCCAGCGCCCACAAGCCATGTCTTTATTTTATAGCAGATGCCACGAGGCAAAGTAGGGGCGTGATTAAGTTATTTACAGCATTCTCGCGAGTTTCATCCTCACTTAACTGCATGCACCCGAACTCTATCACAAGGCACGTGGGGCCACGTGTTTGGACCATAGGTTCAAGCTTACAACCACAGCCGTTGGCTATGATTGTGCTGGGAGGGCCCTGCCCTCCAGCTGGGACTTGCACATGGCAATGAGAGGACCTTGTTCTTTCATTAGTCCGAGGCTTGAACCTGGCCAAAACACTGTAGCCGTGCCCCACAAACAACAGCAGGCATATTTAAGTATCTGTAGCCATTAGGGACCACAGAAGGCCTGCAAAGCCCGCCCACCCTGGTGATGGGTGTCACACCTAACTCTATTAAACACCCTGGATCTGGGCCACCATGAACAGAGGTCGCACCTGCTGGGGCTGTGCAACATATCAGCCCTGCCTCAGACACTTGAAGGATGAGAGTCAGAGGAAAACAAATCCTCTTTCAACAGGATTGCAAATCAGGAAACAGAGCAGCAGAGCAAGGAGTCCGGGAGAGGGTCTGTGGGAATGGGAGTGATGGAGGGAAAAGAGGGGCCAAGAGGATCAGGGGCCACAGGAGATGGGTGGCTGGCAGTGGAGGGCAAGAGAGGAAGGGCTGGGGTAGAGGGGACAGGAAGGATAGGAGACACAGGGGAGAGAAGGAGCTAGCACAATGAATGTCCGTGAGTTGTATATTTATCAAATTGGCAAAAAGATTTAAGAATAAGAAATATATTAAACATTTATGTAGGTTATTTACTTTTTGCCATGTGGACCAACAGTGAAGTATATGTTTTTTTTTCTTATCAATACTTGCAAGAAGTCAAATTTAGATGGCTAATCTTTAAGGGCGTATTTCTGTATTGATGCTATGTACCCTGTGGTCATACAGTCCTTTCTTCTACAGGCTGTGAGCTTATTGTAGTTCAATACATGCAGGTTCCACTGAGCAGGGTGTAGAAGTAACAGGGAGAGACAGGTCCATGGGTCTTTTCCAAAGCATTAAACTGACATGTGTCTTTAAAATCCCTTCAACACAGAAAAAATCTTGTAGGGACTATGAGTTGTTAAAGAGGAGGCCTAGAGAGACCAATGGAAGGATGAGGGCCATACAGATTGTCAGACACTCCCTAACAGGCTCATGATCCCTTCTTTCCAAAGGGGCATGTTTTTCCCCTTTAACTCTTACCTGCCAAGATTCCTCTGAGTATTCCCTTAGCACTGTCTTCTGCGTGCACACACCAGGGTGACCAGTCATCTCATTACTCTTATGAAAAGGCCATTTATCAAGGGCTTGCAAAGTTCTGGGTAGAGTGAAACTTTTAATGGCATATCTCATTCAATTACCACAACTTTAGGAGGAACCACGCTTATCTTCATCTTCTAGAAAAGAAACTGAGGTCTAGGAGGTTAAGGAATCTCTAGTGGGGGGTGTATAGGAGACAGCTGATCAATGATGCTCCTCTCTCATCAATGTTTCAATCTCTCTATCCCTTTCCCTTCCTCTCTTTCTACAAGTCAATAAAAACATATTTAAAAAAATAAACATTATTAATCTTTTGTACCAAAACAGAGGTTAATATGATCTATTAGCCGTGTTATTGAATTCTAAAAGTTGAGACACACACCTCACAGTGTAATTCAGCCAGAATTTAGTTGATTATTTTAGAGTTTTAGCCTAGTATCTCAATCAATACACTGTATTAGGGAAAAAAATTGAATATAATGTGCTGGTACATGCTATTTCATTTTAGACACCCTTGACGAAGGTCATTATGTTAACATGTTTCATCATGTGTGACCTACAACACAATTTCTGTTTCAGCTCTGGCTGACAGGACAAGTACTTATGTTACTGGAACAGCCTTGGTAAAAGCTGCCCTTTACAGCACCTCTGCTGGGTGGTTTTCACCTCGGAGGCTTCTAGATGAAATTCTAGTCTGGTCATAGGGACCGGTCACATGCTCTATAGTCCATCCCGGCAAACACCCTGTGAGATCTGCAGGGCGTTAAATGGCGTGGCCCTTCCCATCTTGAGGTCATTTCCTTTCAGGTCTAGGGTCTGGAAAGGAGGGAGGAAGGAGTGTCTAAAACCAGCCGACAGTGTGAACAAGGAGCAAGGCCAGTATGTGGAGGGCTCTGTGCGTGGGGAACAGCTGGACGTGAAGGAGAGCATGGGGGGCTTGGATCTGGATTTGGGTCTGCAGACACTTTGCACAAAGCATTTCCTAGTTCATGAGCTTATATGAGGCCTGACATGCTAAGGAGGAGGAGGTATGGGTATCCTTTGTTTGCAGATGAAGAAACTGGATCCCAAGAGGCAGCAACGTAGCCAAAGTCAACAGACCATAAGAGACTGACAAAATGACTGGCTCCTCAATCAGGAGAAGGGCCTAAGATAATTCTCACAGTGCAATCCTTTCAGCATGAATTGTAATGTGTAAATGTAAAGGCAGCCCTTGTCTCTGAGGTTGTCCATACCATGCTCATGTAGGCTCTCAGAATTTACCCTGAATTCAGTCAACCACTGTGTGTGTTCTAGAAGATGTGGCTATGCGAATAGAGCCTCAGGAACGTTTGAAAGACCTTACCTTTTTTATCTTTCGGCCCCCTTCCTTCTATTTTAATTAGCAGGGGGATAAAATCATGGCCATCTTATGTTAAAAGTTTCAATTTTAATAGGGCTCATGACTCCAACTGCAGCCTACTGCTTATTTCATGTGCAATATATCACAGTAGTTGTGTCATTCTAATGATTTTCCCAGCCATCTCATTGTTGTGGAGCCCTCATTATTTTTCAAAATTTTAACATAAATCCTCAATGTAATTTAAAATTATTAAAATTATTAAAATTGTAATGGTCTTTAAAAATATAATAGGGCTCTATCCACCTTTCCATTGTGACATATTAACAGGGAAGACAGTTCAATGGCATTCCTCATTTCCAGAAGTCATTAGCCACAAGTGGCAGCTTAAAGACAACTATCAGTCTCATACGACTTAGAGGTTTCATTTACCTTGAAGCCCTAGAAAAATTCATCATCGGCTGATGGGCTTTGAAGACAGATCAAGTCTGAGTAAGGACACACTAGGATATTTCTAGACTTCAGAGAAGTCTGGTCACTACTAGCCAGATGTCACGAATCAACCCAGTGAAATCAATATTATTCACCTGGTCAAGTCTTCCTCATGATAAACTCTCATAAATTCCAGTCTGAACACGTCTCTCTCTGGCTATCCTAAAATTTGTCTCCACTGGATCAGACATGCTGGATTGCTTTCCCAACATGCCCAAAACATCCTACACACTCTGATGAAATTAGGACAGTTTGGGGTATTGGGATGATGCTCTAATCCAGTGGTTCTCAACCATAGCTGCACATTAGTATCACCTGGGAATCTTTTTAAAATCCTGATTTCTGGGCCTCATCCTCCGGAAATTCTGTTTCTTTGTTACTAATGTTGTGGCCCCACCCCATAACAAAGAAACAGAATTTCTGGAGGATGAGGCCAAGAAATCAGAATTTTAAAAAGATTCCAGGTGATTTTAATGTGCAGCCAAGGTTGAGAACCACTGCTCTAATCAATACCTGGCCAGGATAAATAAGGACAGTTTGATTCAAGCAGCTCTTTTATCCAGAACATAGTTACTGCACACCTGCTCTACAGGAAGCAGTGTGCCAGGCACTGGGTGTCAGCTGTTGAATAAAACAGACAGTGCCTGCCCTGACCAGGAGCCTGGGCTGGCCCACTGTTCAGGATCGTTCTTATTGGTGCTTTGCTTCCAGCATCTAAATCCTACTTATTTTTTAAGGACTGGATAAAGGTTTGGTCTTGGTTGACTCCTCCCTCTTCAGGCTTTATTCCTTCACCCAGCAACTATTTATTGAGAGCTACATGCTCGTGCTGCTAGAAATTAAGTGGTGAATAAGACCAGTTCTTGTCCTAAGAAACCTGCAGGCCTTTCAGATTGGACAGGTGAAGCAGCAATTAAAATCCTATATAATAAAAGGCTAATATGCAAATTGACCAAACTGTGGAACTACCAGTCGCTATGATGCATACTGACCACCAGGGGGCAGACACTCAATGCAGGAGCCTCCCCCTGGTGGTCTGTGTGCTACCACAGGGGGAGCACCACTCAGCCACAAGTCAAGCTGATGGCTGGCAGTGGCAGTGGCAGGAGCCTCTCCCCCCTCCGTGGCAGCGCTAAGGATGTCTGACTGCCAGCTATCCCCCCGCTCCCCATGGCTCCCAGACTGCAAAAGGGTACAGGCCGGGCTGGGGGACCCCTCCTCCCCCAGAGTGCACAAATGTCATGCACTGGGCCTTTAGTATGGCTTTAAGAAAACAGAATGAAGTGCTTTGGAGCACACAGAAAAAAGACATACAGCCCAGTCCTGGCAATTGGTGACATTTATGCTAAGACCTGAGGGGTGAGTAAAAAGTAAGAGGTGAAGGTATTAGAGGAAGATACTAGAGGAGGTCTGTTCAAGGCAGTAGCGACAGCATGTACAAAGCCTCATGGTGGGGAAGCAGAGTCTGGGGCTCTCTCCACCAAGAGTCCAACAAGACTGGCCTGGGCACCATATGTGGCCCATTCAGAGTAGGGTGCGCGCTCCTGGAACGCACTGCTCACTGAGTCAGCAGCTCGGTACCATTTCTCACAACTGGGGTTCTGTCCCGTTCCCTGGGGAACCTCTCTTCTCTTGGACCATTAGAGTACTACCAAGCCTTCAGGTTGGAGCCCATTACATGTTTTAACCAAGGGAATACACTGGAGGTAGTGCTGAGAGTGAAGAAATGGCCTTGCAGATTCTGGCGCCCCAGGTGGGCCCAGTCCTCAGTAAAGGCAGGATCAGAAAGCAGCCATACAAGTGGCCTGACCTGACACCACCTGGAAAAATGAACCACCTAGCTGAGCCCTGCCCAAATTCCAGAACCAGTGAATCCATAGCAATCAAATGGTGGGTTGCTTTAAAGGCACAAGTTTTGAAGTAGTTTATCACACAGCAATATACAAAATACATGTGTTTGAGAATAAGGTAAGCGATGAGGGAATAAATGAAATTAGTCAAAGCAGAATGAAGCAATCTTTCTTTGGTTTTTATTTATAATTTATGACCAGTCATCAATTACAGTCCTATTCTACTTCATGCCAACCTCTTCCAACCTTTTTCATATTTCTAATGAATAATTCTGTCTTAGCAGGTACTTTTCTATCTATCCTAGGTTTTAAAGTAAATACTTGAAGTAGTCATCATGCAAAATACAGCATTTAAGTCTTGATGTTATAGAAAATTCTGAGAGCTCCCAGTTAAAACTCATCAGGGTGAAATGTTAGTCTGTGATTACAGAATCAGAACTATTCATTACAGTGACTCAGAGAATCTTCTTTACGAGTTTAATGACATAAGCATATTGTGTTGAATTATTATGGTCCTGCATCAATTGGACTCATAAATGTAATATACTCAGTCTGGTTCAAATATTCTAATAAAATCCAGCAAGCTTTAAAATTTTATAAGGGATGTGCACTTAAAGCCCATGTGCTATTCAATTATCACAGGCTGATGTCCCAGCTCTGGGCATTAAGTAGCTTCAGTGATTATGATGACTCAGCCTGGCCATCCAGCAGGCTTAGGGTGAACCTCCACAAACAAGCCACTTGAGAAACACCTGAATCTGCTTAGACAGTGAGGTGGACTGAGCTTTTCTCCCCAGCACAAGTCAATAGCAGTCCCATCTTTTCAGCTCATGGAGGGGGAGAGAGGAACTGAGTTTATGCTGCACCTGTGAGTCAGAAGTGACAGCACACATCAGCTCTAACAGAGTCACCAAACAGTTTCCAGACCGTCTGACAGGCCCTGCTGTAAACTTCATTTGTTTGAAACAAAATATGGGAGGACACTGTGGGAGAAGCCCAGTTCCTGGGGCTCACCCCAGTTCTTTGACTTCTATTTATTGGCTCTAGGTAGAGATGGGTAGCAGTAAACACAGATGCATAGCAACAGCATGCATCTGAACCACAAGGTTGGTGTAGTCTCTGCACGGTACGCCATCTCCGAGGGCACTCAGTCGTTCTGCAGCCACCAGGCTGGGCACCGGGGCATGACGGCACAGGGGTCTGGGGTAAGTCCCTGAACGCCTCTGCACTGCAGTTTTCTCGTCTGCTTTTATTATCATTTTAGGATTAGAAGATTAAATGAGCTCTTCTATAAAGGGCTCAGGGCAGATCCCAATTCCCAATATGTATTCTACATACTTTCTCCTCAGGGAGCTCATCTGCAAATCTGTTCATTTCCCCCCTCTTTTATCTGTTTAAAAACACATGGGCTTAAAATGTGGAAGTATTTAACTTGAATGCTTTCCCCTTCAAAGGAAAGGAGAAGATAGCAAGAATCCCAGGTCATCTCCTATCAGATATTGGCAGACCCTTTAGTTTAAGAGTTGCTTTAAAGTTAAAAAAATAATATAAAATAAAATAACCTGTTTTTCAAAATGGGGAATCATATTAAAATAAGTTAAAAATCAGGTAATATGTATCAACTAAATTCATTATCCCGCCTCCCCAAAAGCTCATTTTAAGATACATTTTGGCTACTGAGATTCTGAAAAGTACCATCTGGAGAAAAACAAAATTCTTTTCTTTGTTTCTAAGCTCATGATTCCTTCCTGTAGGTATAAACCTTCAACGAGCTCCCTGACATTTTGAAATAGAATGATGGCTCCCAGTGACCAATTTGACTGACAGACTTTGAAATAACAATTGTGCTGGCTGGTACCTCTTGGCTGTAATGTATTTAAACTCAGATTCAAAGAACCAGGTTCTGAAAAACCTGAGAATTGAATCAAGAGGTGGTTGCATATTAATTACTGGCATCCCAAAGTTTCCCTGTTAGCAGAACCCACAACTGGATTGGTTGCAATTCTGTAGGATCCTGGATGACTGTTTCCCTGGCAGTACCTGTGGTTGAAGAGAACAATCCTTTCCTTTACTGAAGTAGGACCTATGGCCATTTGTATTACAATCACATGTGGGTTTTTTGTTTGTTTTTGGCTGGCCTTGCCCTGGGCCATCAGAATAATACCCTGTCTCTGAATTCTAGGGCAAGAGGGTAAGCTCTTGAGACTCAGGGGAGAAAAGCCCCAGGGCCCCTTTTTGTTGTCTGGGTCAGGGGCTCCTGATGATCCTTGTGGGACTGTTTGCCTTGCAGATTATCCTCTTGCTTTGGGCATTACTCCCCACTGTCTACACACTGTCCTCAATCCCGGGAAGCCATGGTCATGCCCCAGGTGTGATGAGAACTGTGGCCCCAAGTGGTGGGCCTGTGACCCCACCCCACTGAGAGGATTAGCTGGGAATTTGGATCATCTGCACCAATGATCCCCTTCACTGGGGACAATGACTGAGGTGAATGATGTCAGGGAAGGTGAAGCAGGGAGAAAAGCCAGGCCAAAACTTGTCTAATATAACATCTCTCATTCAAAAAAAGGATGGAGTAGGTATTGATTTCATACCAGAAAGGGAAAATAGAAAAATTCCTTTACCAAACAGATATTACCTACAAAATTAAGCAATATATATATATATATCTCAAAACCATGAACTTCCTGAAGCACGGTGTTGTTGTTGTTTTTTCCTTAGGATCTTACACTGTAGCAAAATTTCACAGGTTTATAGTGTCTCCTTTCTCCTGAACAAGGGAAGTTTACTAACTGACTGGAAAGAAAGAAGTCTATCAAATTTTAATTTATGCTTCAGAGCCAAACTTTAGAAACTCTTAAAACTGTCCTGACCCTCTGTTACCATCTGAGAAATTGCTGCACAACAGTGGTGAAGAATGTAGCTGATTAGGCAGTTGATCAAACATGGACTTCCAAGGACACTCCCGTCTGGCGGTGATAAACATCAAATGAACCTGCAACTGTGTAAGCATCAGTCTTCCAGTCCTCAAAACTTTTAGCATCCATTTGTTTTCAGGTGGAAGTCGTGCAGAAAGGACTAGAAAGAAGTATTGGCAAGATGTGGACAGAAAGAAGATCTGGAAGCCCAAAGGAAATCCGACTAGTGAGGGGACCTTGGAAATGCTCTGGGACATTTAGCCTAAGAAATAATGGGCTAATTTGGACTAATTTGACATCCACAGTTTCTGCCACAAGGAAACTGCCTTCAAAATAAGAAATGTCAGTTTATATTGGCTGAGCTATTATTTGGATATGCCCAGAGTCGTTCAAACGAGGAACTGCAAATAAACGCAATTTTGTGAAGTGGAAGATAAGCGCTATAAATGAAAAAGAAATGGTGAATCAGGAGTGACATAAACCAAAAAGCGTAAGTACCCCAGACTGAGGAGTTCAGTAAGAGCAGACAGAGTCCCCTTGCTGTTCATAGCACTCATCCTCAGGGCTCCGAAATAAAAGCCTGATGACCCACTGGCTTTTCCCAGTTGGCCAAAAACATCCATGCAGACAGGTTGATGGCTTCATTTACTACCATTTTCAACTTTAATTCACAAAGGTTTTCTTGATTTCAACATCAGTTTCTTAACTTTACTCTTATAGTAAACAGGTGATCTAAATGAGAAAACAGACTAGAGAAAGACCTCATTTCTTTTTCGGTTGCCTGAAATGAATATCGTATATATAAATGTAATGGCACTGTATTGACTTCCTGAGAATAAAAATAAGTTTATCTAAAAATGAAAGGGAACTTTTCATAGGCAAATAAGAAAGAGAAAACTGTAGAGAATTGGAACAAACTGATGTTTTTATCCATTTCCCCCAATATTGTCTCAAAGGGCTGCAACATGTGCCATGATTCATTACCATTATGAAATATGTGATATATATAGAAGAAAAAGGGGCCGTCAGTTTTAGCTGAATTCTAAAATGAAGACGTGTTTACAAAGGCAACAGAGGGCAGTATGAAGGTTCATTGGTAAAGGCCACCATGAGCACCTTTTATATAAGAAAAGCACAATTTATTTGGGGAACAAATATAATTTAATGGAGTGAAGGGAATTGATGCATTTTCAAGAAAGCCAAATTCAGCCCCGGTTTGGCTCAGTGGTTGAGAGTTGAGCTATGAACCAGGAAATGACTGTACGATTCCCAGTTAGGGCACATGCCTGGGTTGTGGGCTTGATCCCCAGTGTGGGCTATGCAGGAGGCAGCCAATCAATGATTCTCATCATTGATTTTTCTATCTCTCTCTCCCTCTTTCTTCCTCTCTGAAATCAATAAAATATATATTAACAAAAAGAAAGTTCATTCACACACAATAGTAAAAGGTTCACAGTTGATACACCTAGACATTTGGGTCTGACGCATCCTTTCAGAGTTAGTAACACTACACAAATTCAGGGAAAAAATCATTTAAAAAGAGGCATCCTTAATTTATCAGCCATTGAGAACGTCCTTCAGCCCAGCAAGCATCAGACTGCCCGTGGGAATGGAATCTCATTTTGTTAACCACT
>NW_006286587.1:12105253-12106358 GCF_000327345.1 Myotis davidii
AGTCTTCCGGCTGAACTCCCTAGGGGACACTTTGCATATTAGCTATTCATATACAGCATTAGAAGATGCAAAAGTAACAAGTGCAGTGTTAACACAGGGAAGGGAGAATGAAGTAGACCACAGAGCACGGTGCTTCTCAATCTGTGGATAAGACCAATTAAGGGATGGAAGGAGGCATCGGAGGCAAGGGAGAGAGAAATGGAAAATAGAGGAGATAGAAAAAATGAGAGGAAGACCAGGTCAGAAAATCAACACAAACAAATTTCAAGAAAGAAACAATGGGGGAGGGTGTGGTGGGCACATTAAGAGAGGAAATCATGAAAAATCTCCCCAACATGCAGGACATGAGAAAGATAATGCACTTGAAGTTGAATTAATGACTGCTCCCCAAAGTAGAATTGTGCAAGCTCAGAACAATGGGGCAGAGGGAAGTCCATTGGAAGGGGTGAGAGAAGTATCATGTCACATACAAAGGATCAAGATCAAAATGGCTTTGAACCGCTTAGCGGCACTAGAGTTAAGAGACAATGGAGCAATCCCTTTGAAACTCTGAAAGACAACAATTCCCCACTAACAGATCCTATGCTGCTAGTGTGCCGGTGAAGAAAGACAGTTTCAACATGTCCTCTTCACCTCTTATACATCCCTTCTCAGAAAGCTACTGGAGATGCGCTCCATCAAAGTCAGGAAGTAAATCAAGAAAGAGGAAAACACAGGCACAAGAAGCAAAGGGAACAATTCAAGAGAAAGTACAGAATGGCGAAGAAGGGGGGTCGCAGTAGGTGTGACTCAGTCTGACTAGAAGAGGCAAGAGTTTACAGAAGTTTGTCAAGGAGGCTGAATTCAGGAATTACCTGATGCTCTGAAAGTTTTTGGAAACTGACCAAGCATTTGAAGTTGAACAACAATCAGTATGTAATAAACTAAGCAAACAAACCAGCAGATCCAACACTGCAAGTCTGAGGAGGGGGGTAGGGCTGGGGTGCATCGGAGGGAAGCACCCTTCACAGTGAGGGGTTGACAGATAGCACCTTGCATTGGAACAAAAATTTAAGATGTAGCAATGCACGAATGCAATTTCAGTTTGAAGAAAAATCCCAAAATG